>NC_092528.1:686666-1030000 GCF_037038585.1 Patagioenas fasciata
GTTTAGATTTTAGGTTTAGATTTGGGGTTAGGTTTAGATTTAAGGTTTAGATTTGGGGTTAGGTTTAGATTTGGGGTTAGGTTTAGATTTTAGGTTTAGATTTGGGGTTAGGTTTAGATTTGGGGTTAGGTTTAGATTTTTGGTTTAGATTTCGGGTTAGGTTTAGATTTGGGGTTAGGTTTAGATTTCGGGTTAGGTTTAGATTTTAGGTTTAGATTTGGGTTTAGGTTTAGATTTTATGTTTAGATATGGGGTTAGGTTTAGATTTGGGGTTAGGTTTAGATTTTAGGTTTAGATTTGGGGTTAGGTTTAGATTTTAGGTTTAGATTTGGGGTTAGGTTTAGATTTGGGGTTAGGTTTAGATTTTAGGTTTAGATTTGGGGTAAGGTTTACATTTGGGCTTAGGTTTAGATTTTAGGTTTAGATTTGGGGTTAGGTTTAGATTTCGGGTTAGGTTTATATTTTAGGTTTAGATTTGGGTTTAGGTTTAGATTTTATGTTTAGATATGGGGTTAGGTTTAGATTTGGGGTTAGGTTTAGATTTTAGGTTTAGATTTGGGGTTAGGTTTAGATTTTAGGTTTAGATTTGGGGTTAGGTTTAGATTTTAGGTTTAGATTTGGGGTTAGGTTTAGATTTAAGGTTTAGATTTGGGGTTAGGTTTAGATTTGGGGTTAGGTTTAGATTTTAGGTTTAGATTTGGGGTTAGGTTTAGATTTGGGGTTAGGTTTAGATTTTTGGTTTAGATTTGGGGTTAGGTTTAGATTTTAGGTTTAGATTTGGGGTTAGGTTTAGATTTTAGGTTTAGATTTGGGGTTAGGTTTAGATTTTAGGTTTAGATTTGGGGTTAGGTTTAGATTTTAGGTTTAGATTTGGGGTAAGGTTTACATTTGGGCTTAGGTTTAGATTTTAGGTTTAGATTTGGGGTGAGGTTTAGATTTTAGGTTTAGATTTTAGGTTTAGATTTGGGGTTAGGTTTAGATTTTAGGTTTAGATTTGGGGTTAGTTTTAGATTTTAGTTTTATATTTGGGGTAAGGTTTAGATTTGGGGTTAGGTTTAGATTTTAGGTTTAGATTTGGGGTTAGGTTTAGAATTGGGGTTAGGTTTAGATTTTAGGTTTAGATTTGGGGTTAGGTTTAGATTTTAGGTTTAGATATGGGGTTAGGTTTAGATTTGGGGTTAGGTTTAGATTTAAGGTTTAGATTTGGGGTTAGGTTTAGATTTGGGGTTAGGTTTAGATTTTAGGTTTAGATTTGGGGTTAGGTTTAGATTTTAGGTTTAGATTTTAGGTTTAGATTTGGGGTTAGGTTTAGATTTGGGGTTAGGTTTAGATTTTTGGTTTAGATTTGGGGTTAGGTTCAGATTTGGAGTTAGGTTTAGATTTTAGGTTTAGATTTGGGGTTAGGTTTAGATTTTAGGTTTAGATTTGGGGTTAGGTTTAGATTTGGGGTTAGGTTTAGATTTTAGGTTTACATTTGGGGTTAGGTTTAGATTTTAGGTTTAGATTTGGGGTTAGGTTTAGATTTAAGGTTTAGATTTGGGGTTAGGTTTAGATTTGGGGTTAGGTTTAGATTTTAGGTTTAGATTTGGGGTTAGGTTTAGATTTGGGGTTAGGTTTAGATTTTTGGTTTAGATTTCGGGTTAGGTTTAGATTTGGGGTTAGGTTTAGATTTCGGGTTAGGTTTAGATTTTAGGTTTAGATTTGGGTTTAGGTTTAGATTTTATGTTTAGATATGGGGTTAGGTTTAGATTTGGGGTTAGGTTTAGATTTTAGGTTTAGATTTGGGGTTAGGTTTAGATTTTAGGTTTAGATTTGGGGTTAGGTTTAGATTTGGGGTTAGGTTTAGATTTTAGGTTTAGATTTGGGGTAAGGTTTACATTTGGGCTTAGGTTTAGATTTTAGGTTTAGATTTGGGGTTAGGTTTAGATTTCGGGTTAGGTTTATATTTTAGGTTTAGATTTGGGTTTAGGTTTAGATTTTATGTTTAGATATGGGGTTAGGTTTAGATTTGGGGTTAGGTTTAGATTTTAGGTTTAGATTTGGGGTTAGGTTTAGATTTGGGGTTAGGTTTAGATTTTTGGTTTAGATTTGGGGTTAGGTTTAGATTTGGGGTTAGGTTTAGATTTCGGGTTAGGTTTAGATTTTAGGTTTAGATTTGGGTTTAGGTTTAGATTTTATGTTTAGATATGGGGTTAGGTTTAGATTTGGGGTTAGGTTTAGATTTTAGGTTTAGATTTGGGGTTAGGTTTAGATTTTAGGTTTAGATTTGGGGTTAGGTTTAGATTTGGGGTTAGGTTTAGATTTTAGGTTTAGATTTGGGGTAAGGTTTACATTTGGGCTTAGGTTTAGATTTTAGGTTTAGATTTGGGGTTAGGTTTAGATTTCGGGTTAGGTTTATATTTTAGGTTTAGATTTGGGTTTAGGTTTAGATTTTATGTTTAGATATGGGGTTAGGTTTAGATTTGGGGTTAGGTTTAGATTTTAGGTTTAGATTTGGGGTTAGGTTTAGATTTTAGGTTTAGATTTGGGGTTAGGTTTAGATTTGGGGTTAGGTTTAGATTTTAGGTTTAGATTTGAGGTTAGGTTTATATTTTAGGTTTAGATTTGGGGTTAGGTTTAGATTTTAGGTTTAGATTTTAGGTTTAGATTTGGGGTTAGGTTTAGATTTTAGGTTTAGATTTGGGGTTAGGTTTAGATTTGGGGTTAGGTTTAGATTTTAGGTTTAGGTTTGGGGTTAGGTTTAGATTTTAGGTTTAGATTTGGGGTTAGGTTTAGATTTTAGGTTTGGATTTGGGGTTAGGTTTAGATTTTACGTTTAGATTTGGGGTTAGGTTTAGAATTGGGGTTAGGTTTAGATTTTAGGTTTAGATTTGGGGTTAGGTTTAGATTTTAGGTTTAGATTTGGGGTTAGGTTTAGATTTTAGGTTTAGATTTGGGGTAAGGTTTACATTTGGGCTTAGGTTTAGATATTAGGTTTAGATTTGGGGTGAGGTTTAGATTTTAGGTTTAGATTTTAGGTTTAGATTTGGGGTTAGGTTTAGATTTTAGGTTTAGATTTGGGGTTAGGTTTAGATTTAGGTTTATATTTGGGGTAAGGTTTAGATTTGGGGTTAGGTTTAGATTTTAGGTTTACATTTGGGGTTAGGTTTAGAATTGGGGTTAGGTTTAGATTTGGGGTTAGGTTTAGATTTTAGGTTTAGATTTTAGGTTTAGATTTGGGGTTAGGTTTAGATTTGGGGTTAGGTTTAGATTTTAGGTTTAGATTTGGGGTTAGGTTTAGATTTTAGGTTTAGATTTTAGGTTTAGATTTGGGGTTAGGTTTAGATTTTAGGTTTAGATTTGGGGTTAGGTTTAGATTTGGGGTTAGGTTTAGATTTTAGGTTTAGATTTGGGGTTAGGTTTAGATTTAAGGTTTAGATTTGGGGTTAGGTTTAGATTTGGGGTTAGGTTTAGATTTTAGGTTTAGATTTGGGGTTAGGTTTAGATTTGGGGTTAGGTTTAGATTTTTGGTTTAGATTTGGGGTTAGGTTTAGATTTTAGGTTTAGATTTGGGGTTAGGTTTAGATTTTAGGTTTAGATTTGGGGTAAGGTTTACATTTGGGCTTAGGTTTAGATTTTAGGTTTAGATTTGGGGTGAGGTTTAGATTTTAGGTTTAGATTTTAGGTTTAGATTTGGGGTTAGGTTTAGATTTTAGGTTTAGATTTGGGGTTAGTTTTAGATTTTAGTTTTATATTTGGGGTAAGGTTTAGATTTGGGGTTAGGTTTAGATTTTAGGTTTAGATTTGGGGTTAGGTTTAGAATTGGGGTTAGGTTTAGATTTTAGGTTTAGATTTGGGGTTAGGTTTAGATTTTAGGTTTAGATATGGGGTTAGGTTTAGATTTGGGGTTAGGTTTAGATTTAAGGTTTAGATTTGGGGTTAGGTTTAGATTTGGGGTTAGGTTTAGATTTGGGGTTAGGTTTAGATTTTAGGTTTTGATTTTAGGTTTAGATTTGGGGTTAGGTTTAGATTTGGGGTTAGGTTTAGATTTTTGGTTTAGATTTGGGGTTAGGTTCAGATTTGGAGTTAGGTTTAGATTTTAGGTTTAGATTTGGGGTTAGGTTTAGATTTTAGGTTTAGATTTGGGGTTAGGTTTAGATTTGGGGTTAGGTTTAGATTTTAGGTTTACATTTGGGGTTAGGTTTAGATTTTAGGTTTAGATTTGGGGTTAGGTTTAGATTTAAGGTTTAGATTTGGGGTTAGGTTTAGATTTGGGGTTAGGTTTAGATTTTAGGTTTAGATTTGGGGTTAGGTTTAGATTTGGGGTTAGGTTTAGATTTTTGGTTTAGATTTCGGGTTAGGTTTAGATTTGGGGTTAGGTTTAGATTTCGGGTTAGGTTTAGATTTTAGGTTTAGATTTGGGTTTAGGTTTAGATTTTATGTTTAGATATGGGGTTAGGTTTAGATTTGGGGTTAGGTTTAGATTTTAGGTTTAGATTTGGGGTTAGGTTTAGATTTTAGGTTTAGATTTGGGGTTAGGTTTAGATTTGGGGTTAGGTTTAGATTTTAGGTTTAGATTTGGGGTAAGGTTTACATTTGGGCTTAGGTTTAGATTTTAGGTTTAGATTTGGGGTTAGGTTTAGATTTCGGGTTAGGTTTATATTTTAGGTTTAGATTTGGGTTTAGGTTTAGATTTTATGTTTAGATATGGGGTTAGGTTTAGATTTGGGGTTAGGTTTAGATTTTAGGTTTAGATTTGGGGTTAGGTTTAGATTTTAGGTTTAGATTTGGGGTTAGGTTTAGATTTTAGGTTTAGATTTGGGGTTAGGTTTAGATTTAAGGTTTAGATTTGGGGTTAGGTGTAGATTTGGGGTTAGGTTGAGATTTTAGGTTTAGATTTGGGGTTAGGTTTAGATTTTAGGTTTAGATTTGGGGTTAGGTTTAGATTTGGGGTTAGGTTTAGATTTGGGGTTAGGTTTAGATTTTAGGTTTAGATTTTAGGTTTAGATTTGGGGTTAGGTTTAGATTTGGGGTTAGGTTTAGATTTTTGGTTTAGATTTGGGGTTAGGTTCAGATTTGGAGTTAGGTTTAGATTTTAGGTTTAGATTTGGGGTTAGGTTTAGATTTTAGGTTTAGATTTGGGGTTAGGTTTAGATTTGGGGTTAGGTTTAGATTTTAGGTTTACATTTGGGGTTAGGTTTAGATTTTAGGTTTAGATTTGGGGTTAGGTTTAGATTTAAGGTTTAGATTTGGGGTTAGGTTTAGATTTGGGGTTAGGTTTAGATTTTAGGTTTAGATTTGGGGTTAGGTTTAGATTTGGGGTTAGGTTTAGATTTTTGGTTTAGATTTCGGGTTAGGTTTAGATTTGGGGTTAGGTTTAGATTTCGGGTTAGGTTTAGATTTTAGGTTTAGATTTGGGTTTAGGTTTAGATTTTATGTTTAGATATGGGGTTAGGTTTAGATTTGGGGTTAGGTTTAGATTTTAGGTTTAGATTTGGGGTTAGGTTTAGATTTTAGGTTTAGATTTGGGGTTAGGTTTAGATTTGGGGTTAGGTTTAGATTTTAGGTTTAGATTTGGGGTAAGGTTTACATTTGGGCTTAGGTTTAGATTTTAGGTTTAGATTTGGGGTTAGGTTTAGATTTCGGGTTAGGTTTATATTTTAGGTTTAGATTTGGGTTTAGGTTTAGATTTTATGTTTAGATATGGGGTTAGGTTTAGATTTGGGGTTAGGTTTAGATTTTAGGTTTAGATTTGGGGTTAGGTTTAGATTTTAGGTTTAGATTTGGGGTTAGGTTTAGATTTGGGGTTAGGTTTAGATTTTAGGTTTAGATTTGGGGTTAGGTTTATATTTTAGGTTTAGATTTGCGGTTAGGTTTAGATTTTAGGTTTAGATTTTAGGTTTAGATTTGGGGTTAGGTTTAGATTTTAGGTTTAGATTTGGGGTTAGGTTTAGATTTGGGGTTAGGTTTAGATTTTAGGTTTAGGTTTGGGGTTAGGTTTAGATTTTAGGTTTAGATTTGGGGTTAGGTTTAGATTTTAGGTTTGGATTTGGGGTTAGGTTTAGATTTTACGTTTAGATTTGGGGTTAGGTTTAGAATTGGGGTTAGGTTTAGATTTTAGGTTTAGATTTGGGGTTAGGTTTAGATTTGGAGTTAGGTTTAGATTTTAGGTTTAGATTTGGGGTTAGGTTTAGATTTTAGGTTTAGATTTTAGGTTTAGATTTGGGGTTAGGTTTAGATTTTAGGTTTAGATTTGGGGTTAGGTTTAGATTTTAGGTTTAGATTTGGGGTTAGGTTTAGATTTTAGGTTTATATTTGGGGTAAGGTTTAGATTTGGGGTTAGGTTTAGATTTTAGGTTTAGATTTGGGGTTAGGTTTAGATTTGGGGTTAGGTTTAGATTTTAGGTTTAGATTTGGGGTTAAGTTTAAATTTTAGGTTTTGCTATGTGGTTAGGTTTAGATTTGGGGTTAGGTTTAGATTTTAGGTTTAGATTTGGGGTTAGGTTTAGATTTGTAGTTAGGTTTAGATTTTAGGTTTAGATTTGGGGTTAGGTTAAAATTTCAGGTTTAGATTTGGGGTTAGGTTTAGATTTGGGGTTAGGTTTAGATTTTAGGTTTAGATTTGGGGTTAGGTTTAGATTTTAGGTTTAGATTTGGGGTTAGGTTTAGATTTGGGGTTAGGTTTAGATTTTAGGTTTAGATTTGGGGTTAGGTTTAGATTTGGGGTTAGGTTTAGATTTTAGGTTTAGATTTGGGGTTAGGTTTAGATTTTAGGTTTAGATTTTAGGTTTAGATTTGGGGTTAGGTTTAGATTTTAGGTTTAGATTTGGGGTTAGGTTTAGATTTTAGGTTTAGATTTGGGGTGAGGT
Source organism: Patagioenas fasciata (assembly GCF_037038585.1). NCBI lineage: Eukaryota > Metazoa > Chordata > Aves > Columbiformes > Columbidae > Patagioenas > Patagioenas fasciata. Next base: position 693,515 of record NC_092528.1, read on the forward strand.
TTAGATTTTAGGTTTAGATTTTAGGTTTAGATTTGGGGTTAGGTTTAGATTTTAGGTTTAGATTTGGGGTTAGGTTTAGAATTGGGGTTAGGTTTAGATTTTAGGTTTAGATTTGGGGTTAGGTTTAGATTTGGAGTTAGGTTTAGATTTTAGGTTTAGATTTGGGGTGAGGTTTAGATTTTAGGTTTAGATTTGGGGTTAGGTTTAGATTTGGAGTTAGGTTTAGATTTTAGGTTTAGATTTGGGGTTAGGTTTAGATTTCAGGTTTAGATTTGGGGTTAGGTTTAGATTTTAGGTTTATATTTGGGGTAAGGTTTAGATTTGGGGTTAGGTTTAGATTTTAGGTTTATATTTGGGGTTAGGTTTAGATTTGGGGTTAGGTTTAGATTTTAGGTTTAGATTTGGGGTTATGTTTAAATTTTAGGTTTAGATATGTGGTTAGGTTTAGATTTGGGGTTAGGTTTAGATTTTAGGTTTAGATTTGGGGTTAGGTTTAGATTTTAGGTTTAGATTTGGGGTTAGGTTTAGATTTGGGGTTAGGTTTAGATTTTAGGTTTAGATTTGGGGTTAGGTTTAGAATTGGGGTTAGGTTTAGATTTTAGGTTTAGATTTGGGGTTAGGTTTAGATTTTAGGTTTAGATATGGGGTTAGGTTTAGATTTGGGGTTAGGTTTAGATTTAAGGTTTAGATTTGGGGTTAGGTTTAGATTTGGGGTTAGGTTTAGATTTGGGGTTAGGTTTAGATTTTAGGTTTAGAATTTAGGTTTAGATTTGGGGTTAGGTTTAGATTTGGGGTTAGGTTTAGATTTTAGGTTTAGATTTGGGGTTAGGTTTAGATTTTAGGTTTAGATTTTAGGTTTAGATTTGGGGTTAGGTTTAGATTTTAGGTTTAGATTTGGGGTTAGGTTTAGATTTGGGGTTAGGTTTAGATTTTAGGTTTAGATTTGGGGTTAGGTTTAGATTTTAGGTTTAGATTTGGGGTTAGGTTTAGATTTAAGGTTTAGATTTGGGGTTAGGTTTAGATTTGGGGTTAGGTTTAGATTTTAGGTTTAGATTTGGGGTTAGGTTTAGATTTGGGGTTAGGTTTAGATTTTTGGTTTAGATTTGGGGTTAGGTTTAGATTTGGGGTTAGGTTTAGATTTTAGGTTTAGATTTGGGGTTAGGTTTAGATTTTAGGTTTAGATTTGGGGTTAGGTTTAGATTTTAGGTTTAGATTTGGGGTGAGGTTTAGATTTTAGGTTTAGATTTGGGGTAAGGTTTACATTTGGGCTTAGGTTTAGATTTTAGGTTTAGATTTGGGGTGAGGTTTAGATTTTAGGTTTAGATTTTAGGTTTAGATTTGGGGTTAGGTTTAGATTTGGGGTTAGTTTTAGATTTTAGTTTTATATTTGGGGTAAGGTTTAGATTTGGGGTTAGGTTTAGATTTTAGGTTTAGATTTGGGGTTAGGTTTAGAATTGGGGTTAGGTTTAGATTTTAGGTTTAGATTTGGGGTTAGGTTTAGATTTTAGGTTTAGATATGGGGTTAGGTTTAGATTTGGGGTTAGGTTTAGATTTAAGGTTTAGATTTGGGGTTAGGTTTAGATTTGGGGTTAGGTTTAGATTTGGGGTTAGGTTTAGATTTTAGGTTTAGATTTTAGGTTTAGATTTGGGGTTAGGTTTAGATTTGGGGTTAGGTTTAGATTTTAGGTTTAGATATGGGGTTAGGTTTAGATTTGGGGTTAGGTTTAGATTTTAGGTTTAGATTTGGGGTTAGGTTTAGATTTGGGGTTAGGTTTAGATTTTAGGTTTAGATTTGGGGTTAGGTTTAGATTTTAGGTTTAGATTTGGGGTTAGGTTTAGATTTTAGGTTTAGATTTGGGGTTAGGTTTAGATTTTAGGTTTAGATTTGGGGTTAGGTTTAGATTTTAGGTTTAGATTTGGGGTTAGGTTTAGATTTGGGGTTAGGTTTAGATTTTAGGTTTAGATTTGGGGTTAGGTTTAGATTTTAGGTTTAGATTTTAGGTTTATATTTGGGGTAAGGCTTAGATTTGGGGTTAGGTTTAGATTTTAGGTTTAGATTTGGGGTTAGGTTTAGATTTGGGGTTAGGTTTAGATTTTTGGTTTAGATTTGGGGTTAGGTTTAGATTTTAGGTTTAGATATGGGGTTAGTTTTAGATTTGGGGTTAGGTTTAGATTTTAGGTTTAGATTTTAGGTTTAGATTTGGGGTTAGGTTTAGATTTGGGGTTAGGTTTAGATTTTAGGTTTAGATTTGGGGTTAGGTTTAGATTTTAGGTTTAGATTTGGGGTTAGGTGTAGATTTGGGGTTAGGTTTAGATTTTAGGTTTAGATTTGGGGTTAGGTTTAGATTTTAGGTTTAGATTTGGGGTTAGGTTTAGATTTTAGGTTTGGATTTGGGGTTAGGTTTAGATTTTACGTTTAGATTTGGGGTTAGGTTTAGACTTGGGGTTAGGTTTAGATTTTAGGTTTAGATTTGGGGTTAGGTTTAGATTTTAGGTTTAGATTTGGGGTTAGGTTTAGATTTAAGGTTTAGATTTGGGGTTAGGTTTAGATTTGGGGTTAGGTTTAGATTTTTGGTTTAGATTTGGGGTTAGGTTTAGATTTGGGGTTAGGTTTAGATTTTAGGTTTAGATTTGGGGTTAGGTTTAGATTTTAGGTTTAGATTTGGGGTAAGGTTTAGATTTTTGGTTTAGATTTGGGGTTAGGTTTAGATTTGGGGTTAGGTTTAGATTTTAGTTTTAGATTTGGGGTTAGGTTTAGATTTTAGGTTTACATTTGGGGTAAGGTTTAGATTTTTGGTTTAGATTTGGGGTTAGGTTTAGAATTGGGGTTAGGTTTAGATTTGGGGTTAGGTTTAGATTTTAGGTTTAGATTTTAGGTTTAGATATGTGGTTAGGTTTAGATTTGGGGTTAGGTTTAGATTTTAGGTTTAGATTTGGGGTTAGGTTTAGATTTGGAGTTAGGTTTAGATTTTAGGTTTAGATTTGGGGTTAGGTTAAAATTTCAGGTTTAGATTTGGGGTTAGGTTTAGATTTGGGGTTAGGTTTAGATTTTAGGTTTAGATTTGGGGTTAGGTTTAGATTTTAGGTTTAGATTTTAGGTTTAGATTTGGGGTTAGGTTTAGATTTTAGGTTTAGATTTGGGGTTAGGTTTAGATTTTAGGTTTAGATTTGGGGTTAGGTTTAGATTTTAGGTTTAGATTTTAGGTTTAGATTTGGGGTTAGGTTTAGATTTTAGGTTTAGATTTGGGGTTAGGTTTAGGATTGGGGTTAGGTTTAGATTTTAGGTTTAGATTTGGGGTTAGGTTTAGATTTGGAGTTAGGTTTAGATTTTAGGTTTAGATTTGGGGTGAGGTTTAGATTTTAGGTTTAGATTTGGGGTTAGGTTTAGATTTGGAGTTAGGTTTAGATTTTAGGTTTAGATTTGGGGTTAGGTTTAGATTTCAGGTTTAGATTTGGGGTTAGGTTTAGATTTTAGGTTTATATTTGGGGTAAGGTTTAGATTTGGGGTTAGGTTTAGATTTTAGGTTTAGATTTGGGGTTAGGTTTAGATTTGGGGTTAGGTTTAGATTTTAGGTTTAGATTTGGGGTTATGTTTAAATTTTAGGTTTAGATATGTGGTTAGGTTTAGATTTGGGGTTAGGTTTAGATTTTAGGTTTAGATTTGGGGTTAGGTTTAGATTTTAGGTTTAGATTTGGGGTTAGGTTTAGATTTGGGGTTAGGTTTAGATTTTAGGTTTAGATTTGGGGTTAGGTTTAGAATTGGGGTTAGGTTTAGATTTTAGGTTTAGATTTGGGGTTAGGTTTAGATTTTAGGTTTAGATATGGGGTTAGGTTTAGATTTGGGGTTAGGTTTAGATTTTAGGTTTAGATTTGGGGTTAGGTTTAGATTTGGGGTTAGGTTTAGATTTGGGGTTAGGTTTAGATTTTAGGTTTAGAATTTAGGTTTAGATTTGGGGTTAGGTTTAGATTTGGGGTTAGGTTTAGATTTTAGGTTTAGATTTGGGGTTAGGTTTAGATTTTAGGTTTAGATTTTAGGTTTAGATTTGGGGTTAGGTTTAGATTTTAGGTTTAGATTTGGGGTTAGGTTTAGATTTGGGGTTAGGTTTAGATTTTAGGTTTAGATTTGGGGTTAGGTTTAGATTTTAGGTTTAGATTTGGGGTTAGGTTTAGATTTAAGGTTTAGATTTGGGGTTAGGTTTAGATTTGGGGTTAGGTTTAGATTTTAGGTTTAGATTTGGGGTTAGGTTTAGATTTGGGGTTAGGTTTAGATTTTTGGTTTAGATTTGGGGTTAGGTTTAGATTTTAGGTTTAGATTTGGGGTTAGGTTTAGATTTTAGGTTTAGATTTGGGGTTAGGTTTAGATTTTAGGTTTAGATTTGGGGTTAGGTTTAGATTTTAGGTTTAGATTTGGGGTAAGGTTTACATTTGGGCTTAGGTTTAGATTTTAGGTTTAGATTTGGGGTGAGGTTTAGATTTTAGGTTTAGATTTTAGGTTTAGATTTGGGGTTAGGTTTAGATTTGGGGTTAGTTTTAGATTTTAGTTTTATATTTGGGGTAAGGTTTAGATTTGGGGTTAGGTTTAGATTTTAGGTTTAGATTTGGGGTTACGTTTAGAATTGGGGTTAGGTTTAGATTTTAGGTTTAGATTTGGGGTTAGGTTTAGATTTTAGGTTTAGATATGGGGTTAGGTTTAGATTTGGGGTTAGGTTTAGATTTAAGGTTTAGATTTGGGGTTAGGTTTAGATTTGGGGTTAGGTTTAGATTTGGGGTTAGGTTTAGATTTTAGGTTTAGATTTTAGGTTTAGATTTGGGGTTAGGTTTAGATTTGGGGTTAGGTTTAGATTTTAGGTTTAGATATGGGGTTAGGTTTAGATTTGGGGTTAGGTTTAGATTTTAGGTTTAGCTTTGGGGTTAGGTTTAGATTTGGGGTTAGGTTTAGATTTTAGGTTTAGATTTGGGGTTAGGTTTAGATTTTAGGTTTAGATTTGGGGTTAGGTTTAGATTTTAGGTTTAGATTTGGGGTTAGGTTTAGATTTTAGGTTTAGATTTGGGGTTAGGTTTAGATTTTAGGTTTAGATTTGGGGTTAGGTTTAGATTTGGGGTTAGGTTTAGATTTTAGGTTTAGATTTGGGGTTAGGTTTAGATTTGGGGTTAGGTTTAGATTTTAGGTTTAGATTTTAGGTTTATATTTGGGGTAAGGCTTAGATTTGGGCTTAGGTTTAGATTTTAGGTTTAGATTTGGGGTTAGGTTTACATTTGGGGTTAGGTTTAGATTTTTGGTTTAGATTTGGGGTTAGGTTTAGATTTTAGGTTTAGATATGGGGTTAGTTTTAGATTTGGGGTTAGGTTTAGATTTTAGGTTTAGATTTGGGGTTAGGTTTAGATTTGGGGTTAGGTTTAGATTTTAGGTTTAGATTTGGGGTTAGGTTTAGATTTTAGGTTTAGATTTAGAGTTAGGTGTAGATTTGGGGTTAGATTTAGATTTTAGGTTTAGATTTGGGGTTAGGTTTAGATTTTAGGTTTAGATTTGGGGTTAGGTTTAGATTTTAGGTTTGGATTTGGGGTTAGGTTTAGATTTTACGTTTAGATTTGGGGTTAGGTTTAAATTTTAGGTTTAGATATGTGGTTAGGTTTAGATTTGGGGTTAGGTTTAGATTTTAGGTTTAGATTTGGGGTTAGGTTTAGATTTTAGGTTTAGATTTGGGGTTAGGTTTAGATTTGGGGTTAGGTTTAGATTTTAGGTTTAGATTTGGGGTTAGGTTTAGAATTGGGGTTAGGTTTAGATTTTAGGTTTAGATTTGGGGTTAGGTTTAGATTTTAGGTTTAGATATGGGGTTAGGTTTAGATTTGGGGTTAGGTTTAGATTTTAGGTTTAGATTTGGGGTTAGGTTTAGATTTGGGGTTAGGTTTAGATTTGGGGTTAGGTTTAGATTTTAGGTTTAGAATTTAGGTTTAGATTTGGGGTTAGGTTTAGATTTGGGGTTAGGTTTAGATTTTAGGTTTAGATTTGGGGTTAGGTTTAGATTTTAGGTTTAGATTTTAGGTTTAGATTTGGGGTTAGGTTTAGATTTTAGGTTTAGATTTGGGGTTAGGTTTAGATTTGGGGTTAGGTTTAGATTTTAGGTTTAGATTTGGGGTTAGGTTTAGATTTGGGGTTAGGTTTAGATTTTAGGTTTAGATTTGGGGTTAGGTTTAGATTTTAGGTTTAGATTTGGGGTTAGGTTTAGATTTAAGGTTTAGATTTGGGGTTAGGTTTAGATTTGGGGTTAGGTTTAGATTTTAGGTTTAGATTTGGGGTTAGGTTTAGATTTGGGGTTAGGTTTAGATTTTAGGTTTAGATTTGGGGTTAGGTTTAGATTTTAGGTTTAGATTTGGGGTTAGGTTTAGATTTTAGGTTTAGATTTGGGGTTAGGTTTAGATTTTAGGTTTAGATTTGGGGTAAGGTTTACATTTGGGCTTAGGTTTAGATTTTAGGTTTAGATTTGGGGTGAGGTTTAGATTTTAGGTTTAGATTTTAGGTTTAGATTTGGGGTTAGGTTTAGATTTGGGGTTAGTTTTAGATTTTAGTTTTATATTTGGGGTAAGTTTTAGATTTGGGGTTAGGTTTAGATTTTAGGTTTAGATTTGGGGTTAGGTTTAGAATTGGGGTTAGGTTTAGATTTTAGGTTTAGATTTGGGGTTAGGTTTAGATTTTAGGTTTAGATATGGGGTTAGGTTTAGATTTGGGGTTAGGTTTAGATTTAAGGTTTAGATTTGGGGTTAGGTTTAGATTTGGGGTTAGGTTTAGATTTGGGGTTAGGTTTAGATTTTAGGTTTAGATTTTAGGTTTAGATTTGGGGTTAGGTTTAGATTTGGGGTTAGGTTTAGATTTTAGGTTTAGATATGGGGTTAGGTTTAGATTTGGGGTTAGGTTTAGATTTTAGGTTTAGATTTGGGGTTAGGTTTAGATTTGGGGTTAGGTTTAGATTTTAGGTTTAGATTTGGGGTTAGGTTTAGATTTTAGGTTTAGATTTGGGGTTAGGTTTAGATTTTAGGTTTAGATTTGGGGTTAGGTTTAGATTTTAGGTTTAGATTTGGGGTTAGGTTTAGATTTGGGGTTAGGTTTAGATTTTAGGTTTAGATTTGGGGTTAGGTTTAGATTTTAGGTTTAGATTTTAGGTTTATATTTGGGGTAAGGCTTAGATTTGGGGTTAGGTTTAGATTTTAGGTTTAGATTTGGGGTTAGGTTTACATTTGGGGTTAGGTTTAGATTTTTGGTTTAGATTTGGGGTTAGGTTTAGATTTTAGGTTTAGATATGGGGTTAGTTTTAGATTTGGGGTTAGGTTTAGATTTTAGGTTTAGATTTGGGGTTAGGTTTAGATTTGGGCTTAGGTTTAGATTTTAGGTTTAGATTTGGGGTTAGGTTTAGATTTTAGGTTTAGATTTGGGGTTAGGTGTAGATTTGGGGTTAGGTTTAGATTTTAGGTTTAGAATTGGGGTTAGGTTTAGATTTTAGGTTTAGATTTGGGGTTAGGTTTAGATTTTAGGTTTGGATTTGGGGTTAGGTTTAGATTTTACGTTTAGATTTGGGGTTAGGTTTAGACTTGGGGTTAGGTTTAGATTTTAGGTTTAGATTTGGGGTTAGGTTTAGATTTTAGGTTTAGATTTGGGGTTAGGTTTAGATTTAAGGTTTAGATTTGGGGTTAGGTTTAGATTTGGGGTTAGGTTTAGATTTTTGGTTTAGATTTGGGGTTAGGTTTAGATTTGGGGTTAGGTTTAGATTTTAGGTTTAGATTTGGGGTTAGGTTTAGATTTTAGGTTTAGATTTGGGGTTAGGTTTAGATTTTAGGTTTAGATTTGGGGTAAGGTTTAGATTTTTGGTTTAGATTTGGGGTTAGGTTTAGATTTGGGGTTAGGTTTAGATTTTAGGTTTAGATTTGGGGTTAGGTTTAGATTTTAGGTTTACATTTGGGGTTAGGTTTAGAATTGGGGTTAGGTTTAGATTTGGGGTTAGGTTTAGATTTTAGGTTTAGATTTTAGGTTTAGATTTGGGGTTAGGTTTAGATTTGGGGTTAGGTTTAGATTTTAGGTTTAGATTTGGGGTTAGGTTTAGATTTTAGGTTTAGATTTGGGGTTAGGTTTAGATTTTAGGTTTAGATTTGGGGTTAGGTTTAGATTTGGGGTTAGGTTTAGATTTTAGGTTTAGATGTGGGGTTAGGTTTAGATTTTAGGTTTAGATTTGGGGTTAGGTTTAGATTTAAGGTTTAGATTTGGGGTTAGGTTTAGATTTGGGGTTAGGTTTAGATTTTAGGTTTAGATTTGGGGTTAGGTTTAGATTTGGGGTTAGGTTTAGATTTTTGGTTTAGATTTGGGGTTAGGTTTAGATTTTAGGTTTAGATTTGGGGTTAGGTTTAGATTTTAGGTTTAGATTTGGGGTTAGGTTTAGATTTTAGGTTTAGATTTGGGGTTAGGTTTAGATTTTAGGTTTAGATTTGGGGTAAGGTTTACATTTGGGCTTAGGTTTAGATTTTAGGTTTAGATTTGGGGTGAGGTTTAGATTTTAGGTTTAGATTTTAGGTTTAGATTTGGGGTTAGGTTTAGATTTTAGGTTTAGATTTGGGGTTAGTTTTAGATTTTAGTTTTATATTTGGGGTAAGGTTTAGATTTGGGGTTAGGTTTAGATTTTAGGTTTAGATTTGGGGTTAGGTTTAGAATTGGGGTTAGGTTTAGATTTTAGGTTTAGATTTGGGGTTAGGTTTAGATTTTAGGTTTAGATATGGGGTTAGGTTTAGATTTGGGGTTAGGTTTAGATTTAAGGTTTAGATTTGGGGTTAGGTTTAGATTTGGGGTTAGGTTTAGATTTTAGGTTTAGATTTTAGGTTTAGATTTGGGGTTAGGTTTAGATTTGGGGTTAGGTTTAGATATTAGGTTTAGATTTGGGGTTAGGTTTAGATTTGGGGTTAGGTTTAGATTTTAGGTTTAGATTTGGGGTTAGGTTTAGATTTTAGGTTTAGATTTGGGGTTAGGTTTAGATTTTAGGTTTAGATTTGGGGTTAGGTTTAGATTTTAGGTTTAGATTTGGGGTTAGGTTTAGATTTGGAGTTAGGTTTAGATTTTAGGTTTAGATTTGGGGTTAGGTTTAGATTTGGGGTTAGGTTTAGATTTTAGGTTTAGATTTGGGGTTAGGTTTAGATTTTAGGTTTAGATTTGGGGTTAGGTTTAGATTTTAGGTTTAGATTTGGGGTTAGGTTTAGATTTGGGGTTAGGTTTAGATTTTAGGTTTAGATTTGGGGTTAGGTTTAGATTTGGGGTTAGGTTTAGATTTTAGGTTTAGATTTGGGGTTAGGTTTAGATTTTAGGTTTAGATTTTAGGTTTAGATTTGGGGTTAGGTTTAGATTTTAGGTTTAGATTTGGGGTTAGGTTTAGATTTTAGGTTTAGATTTGGGGTTAGGTTTAGATTTTAGGTTTAGATTTTAGGTTTAGATTTGGGGTTAGGTTTAGATTTTAGGTTTAGATTTGGGGTTAGGTTTAGAATTGGGGTTAGGTTTAGATTTTAGGTTTAGATTTGGGGTTAGGTTTAGATTTGGAGTTAGGTTTAGATTTTAGGTTTAGATTTGGGGTGAGGTTTAGATTTTAGGTTTAGATTTGGGGTTAGGTTTAGATTTGGAGTTAGGTTTAGATTTTAGGTTTAGATTTGGGGTTAGGTTTAGATTTCAGGTTTAGATTTGGGGTTAGGTTTAGATTTTAGGTTTATATTTGGGGTAAGGTTTAGATTTGGGGTTAGGTTTAGATTTTAGGTTTAGATTTGGGGTTAGGTTTAGATTTGGGGTTAGGTTTAGATTTTAGGTTTAGATTTGGGGTTATGTTTAAATTTTAGGTTTAGATATGTGGTTAGGTTTAGATTTGGGGTTAGGTTTAGATTTTAGGTTTAGATTTGGGGTTAGGTTTAGATTTGGAGTTAGGTTTAGATTTTAGGTTTAGATTTGGGGTTAGGTTTAGATTTCAGGTTTAGATTTGGGGTTAGGTTTAAATTTTAGGTTTAGATATGTGGTTAGGTTTAGATTTGGGGTTAGGTTTAGATTTTAGGTTTAGATTTGGGGTTAGGTTTAGATTTGGAGTTAGGTTTAGATTTTAGGTTTAGATTTGGGGTTAGGTTTAGATTTCAGGTTTAGATTTGGGGTTAGGTTTAGATTTTAGGTTTAGATTTGGGGTTAGGTGTAGATTTGGGGTTAGGTTTAGATTTCAGGTTTAGATTTGGGGTTAGGTTTAGATTTGGGGTTAGGTTTAGATTTGGGGTTAGGTTTAGATTTTAGGTTTAGATTTGGGGTTAGGTTTAGATTTTAGGTTTAGATTTGGGGTTAGGTTTAGATTTGGGGTTAGGTTTAGATTTTAGGTTTAGATTTGGGGTTAGGTTTAGATTTTAGGTTTAGATTTGGGGTTAGGTTTAGATTTGGGGTTAGGTTTAGATTTTAGGTTTAGATTTGGGGTTAGGTTTAGATTTTAGGTTTAGATATGGGGTTAGGTTTAAATTTGGGGTTAGGTTTAGATTTTAGGTTTAGATTTGGGGTTAGGTTTAGATTTGGGGTTAGGTTTAGATTTTAGGTTTAGATTTGGGGTTAGGTTTAGATTTTAGGTTTAGATTTGGGGTTAGGTTTAGATTTTAGGTTTAGATTTGGGGTAAGGTTTAGATTTTAGGTTTATATTTGGGGTTAGGTTTATATTTTAGGTTTAGATTTGGGGTTAGGTTTAGATTTGGGGTTAGGTTTAGATTTTAGGTTTAGATTTGGGGTTAGGTTTAGATTTTAGGTTTAGATTTTAGGTTTATATTTGGGGTAAGGCTTAGATTTGGGGTTAGGTTTAGATTTTAGGTTTAGATTTCGGGTTAGGTTTAGATTTGGGGTTAGGTTTAGATTTGGGGTTAGGTTTAGATTTTAGGTTTAGATTTGGGGTTAGGTTTAGATTTGGGGTTAGGTTTAGATTTTTGGTTTAGATTTCGGGTTAGGTTTAGATTTGGGGTTAGGTTTAGATTTCGGGTTAGGTTTAGATTTTAGGTTTAGATTTGGGTTTAGGTTTAGATTTTATGTTTAGATATGGGGTTAGGTTTAGATTTGGGGTTAGGTTTAGATTTTAGGTTTAGATTTGGGGTTAGGTTTAGATTTTAGGTTTAGATTTGGGGTTAGGTTTAGATTTTAGGTTTAGATATGGGGTTAGGTTTAGATTTGGGGTTAGGTTTAGATTTAAGGTTTAGGTTTAGATTTTAGGTTTAGATTTGGGGTTAGGTTTAGATTTGGGGTTAGGTTTAGATTTTAGGTTTAGATTTGGGGTTAGGTTTAGATTTTAGGTTTAGATTTGGGGTTAGGTTTAGATTTGGGGTTAGGTTTAGATTTTAGGTTTATATTTGGGGTTAGGTTTAGATTTGGGGTTAGGTTTAGATTTTAGGTTTAGATTTGGGGTTAGGTTTAGATTTTAGGTTTAGATTTTAGGTTTAGATTTGGGGTTAGGTTTAGATTTTAGGTTTAGATTTGGGGTTAGGTTTAGATTTTAGGTTTAGATTTGGGGTGAGGTTTAGATTTTAGGTTTAGATTTTAGGTTTAGATTTGGGGTTAGGTTTAGATTTTAGGTTTAGATTTGGGGTTAGGTTTAGAATTGGGGTTAGGTTTAGATTTTAGGTTTAGATTTGGGGTTAGGTTTAGATTTGGAGTTAGGTTTAGATTTTAGGTTTAGATTTGGGGTGAGGTTTAGATTTTAGGTTTAGATTTGGGGTTAGGTTTAGATTTTAGGTTTAGATTTTAGGTTTAGATTTGGGGTTAGGTTTAGATTTCAGGTTTAGATTTGGGGTTAGGTTTAGATTTTAGGTTTATATTTGGGGTAAGGTTTAGATTTGGGGTTAGGTTTAGATTTTAGGTTTAGATTTGGGGTTAGGTTTAGATTTGGGGTTAGGTTTAGATTTTAGGTTTAGATTTGGGGTTATGTTTAAATTTTAGGTTTAGATATGTGGTTAGGTTTAGATTTGGGGTTAGGTTTAGATTTTAGGTTTAGATTTGGGGTTAGGTTTAGATTTTAGGTTTAGATTTGGGGTTAGGTTTAGATTTGGGGTTAGGTTTAGATTTTAGGTTTAGATTTGGGGTTAGGTTTAGAATTGGGGTTAGGTTTAGATTTTAGGTTTAGATTTGGGGTTAGGTTTAGATTTTAGGTTTAGATATGGGGTTAGGTTTAGATTTGGGGTTAGGTTTAGATTTAAGGTTTAGATTTGGGGTTAGGTTTAGATTTGGGGTTAGGTTTAGATTTGGGGTTAGGTTTAGATTTTAGGTTTAGAATTTAGGTTTAGATTTGGGGTTAGGTTTAGATTTGGGGTTAGGTTTAGATTTTAGGTTTAGATTTGGGGTTAGGTTTAGATTTTAGGTTTAGATTTTAAGTTTAGATTTGGGGTTAGGTTTAGATTTTAGGTTTAGATTTGGGGTTAGGTTTAGATTTGGGGTTAGGTTTAGATTTTAGGTTTAGATTTGGGGTTAGGTTTAGATTTTAGGTTTAGATTTGGGGTTAGGTTTAGATTTAAGGTTTAGATTTGGGGTTAGGTTTAGATTTGGGGTTAGGTTTAGATTTTAGGTTTAGATTTGGGGTTAGGTTTAGATTTGGGGTTAGGTTTAGATTTTTGGTTTAGATTTGGGGTTAGGTTTAGATTTGGGGTTAGGTTTAGATTTTAGGTTTAGATTTGGGGTTAGGTTTAGATTTTAGGTTTAGATTTGGGGTTAGGTTTAGATTTTAGGTTTAGATTTGGGGTTAGGTTTAGATTTTAGGTTTAGATTTGGGGTAAGGTTTACATTTGGGCTTAGGTTTAGATTTTAGGTTTAGATTTGGGGTGAGGTTTAGATTTTAGGTTTAGATTTTAGGTTTAGATTTGGGGTTAGGTTTAGATTTTAGGTTTAGATTTGGGGTTAGTTTTAGATTTTAGTTTTATATTTGGGGTAAGGTTTAGATTTGGGGTTAGGTTTAGATTTTAGGTTTAGATTTGGGGTTAGGTTTAGAATTGGGGTTAGGTTTAGATTTTAGGTTTAGATTTGGGGTTAGGTTTAGATTTTAGGTTTAGATATGGGGTTAGGTTTAGATTTGGGGTTAGGTTTAGATTTTTGGTTTAGGTTTGGGGTTAGGTTTAGATTTGGGGTTAGGTTTAGATTTGGGGTTAGGTTTAGATTTTAGGTTTAGATTTTAGGTTTAGATTTGGGGTTAGGTTTAGATTTGGGGTTAGGTTTAGATTTTAGGTTTAGATATGGGGTTAGGTTTAGATTTGGGGTTAGGTTTAGATTTTAGGTTTAGATTTGGGGTTAGGTTTAGATTTGGGGTTAGGTTTAGATTTTAGGTTTAGATTTGGGGTTAGGTTTAGATTTTAGGTTTAGATTTGGGGTTAGGTTTAGATTTTAGGTTTAGATTTGGGGTTAGGTTTAGATTTTAGGTTTAGATTTGGGGTTAGGTTTAGATTTGGGGTTAGGTTTAGATTTTAGGTTTAGATTTGGGGTTAGGTTTAGATTTTAGGTTTAGATTTTAGGTTTATATTTGGGGTAAGGCTTAGATTTGGGGTTAGGTTTAGATTTTAGGTTTAGATTTGGGGTTAGGTTTAGATTTGGGGTTAGGTTTAGATTTTTGGTTTAGATTTGGGGTTAGGTTTAGATTTTAGGTTTAGATATGGGGTTAGTTTTAGATTTGGGGTTAGGTTTAGATTTTAGGTTTAGATTTGGGGTTAGGTTTAGATTTGGGGTTAGGTTTAGATTTTAGGTTTAGATTTGGGGTTAGGTTTAGATTTTAGGTTTAGATTTGGGGTTAGGTGTAGATTTGGGGTTAGGTTTAGATTTTAGGTTTAGATTTGGGGTTAGGTTTAGATTTTAGGTTTAGATTTGGGGTTAGGTTTAGATTTTAGGTTTGGATTTGGGGTTAGGTTTAGATTTTACGTTTAGATTTGGGGTTAGGTTTAGACTTGGGGTTAGGTTTAGATTTTAGGTTTAGATTTGGGGTTAGGTTTAGATTTTAGGTTTAGATTTGGGGTTAGGTTTAGATTTAAGGTTTAGATTTGGGGTTAGGTTTAGATTTGGGGTTAGGTTTAGATTTTTGGTTTAGATTTGGGGTTAGGTTTAGATTTGGGGTTAGGTTTAGATTTTAGGTTTAGATTTGGGGTTAGGTTTAGATTTTAGGTTTAGATTTGGGGTTAGGTTTAGATTTTAGGTTTAGATTTGGGGTTAGGTTTAGATTTTAGGTTTAGATTTGGGGTTAGGTTTAGATTTGGGGTTAGGTTTAGATTTTAGGTTTAGATTTGGGGTTAGGTTTAGATTTTAGGTTTACATTTGGGGTTAGGTTTAGAATTGGGGTTAGGTTTAGATTTGGGGTTAGGTTTAGATTTTAGGTTTAGATTTTAGGTTTAGATTTGGGGTTAGGTTTAGATTTGGGGTTAGGTTTAGATTTTAGGTTTAGATTTGGGGTTAGGTTTAGATTTTAGGTTTAGATTTTAGGTTTAGATTTGGGGTTAGGTTTAGATTTTAGGTTTAGATTTGGGGTTAGGTTTAGATTTGTGGTTAGGTTTAGATTTTAGGTTTAGATGTGGGGTTAGGTTTAGATTTTAGGTTTAGATTTGGGGTTAGGTTTAGATTTTAGGTTTGGATTTGGGGTTAGGTTTAGATTTTACGTTTAGATTTGGGGTTAGGTTTAGATTTGGGGTTAGGTTTAGATTTTAGGTTTAGATTTTAGGTTTAGATTTGGGGTTAGGTTTAGATTTGGGGTTAGGTTTAGATTTTAGGTTTAGATATGGGGTTAGGTTTAGATTTGGGGTTAGGTTTAGATTTTAGGTTTAGATTTGGGGTTAGGTTTAGATTTGGGGTTAGGTTTAGATTTTAGGTTTAGATTTGGGGTTAGGTTTAGATTTTAGGTTTAGATTTGGGGTTAGGTTTAGATTTTAGGTTTAGATTTGGGGTTAGGTTTAGATTTTAGGTTTAGATTTGGGGTTAGGTTTAGATTTGGGGTTAGGTTTAGATTTTAGGTTTAGATTTGGGGTTAGGTTTAGATTTTAGGTTTAGATTTTAGGTTTATATTTGGGGTAAGGCTTAGATTTGGGGTTAGGTTTAGATTTTAGGTTTAGATTTGGGGTTAGGTTTAGATTTGGGGTTAGGTTTAGATTTTTGGTTTAGATTTGGGGTTAGGTTTAGATTTTAGGTTTAGATATGGGGTTAGTTTTAGATTTGGGGTTAGGTTTAGATTTTAGGTTTAGATTTGGGGTTAGGTTTAGATTTGGGGTTAGGTTTAGATTTTAGGTTTAGATTTGGGGTTAGGTTTAGATTTTAGGTTTAGATTTGGGGTTAGGTGTAGATTTGGGGTTAGGTTTAGATTTTAGGTTTAGATTTGGGGTTAGGTTTAGATTTTAGGTTTAGATTTGGGGTTAGGTTTAGATTTTAGGTTTGGATTTGGGGTTAGGTTTAGATTTTACGTTTAGATTTGGGGTTAGGTTTAGACTTGGGGTTAGGTTTAGATTTTAGGTTTAGATTTGGGGTTAGGTTTAGATTTTAGGTTTAGATTTGGGGTTAGGTTTAGATTTAAGGTTTAGATTTGGGGTTAGGTTTAGATTTGGGGTTAGGTTTAGATTTTTGGTTAGATTTGGGGTTAGGTTTAGATTTGGGGTTAGGTTTAGATTTTAGGTTTAGATTTGGGGTTAGGTTTAGATTTTAGGTTTAGATTTGGGGTTAGGTTTAGATTTTAGGTTTAGATTTGGGGTTAGGTTTAGATTTTTGGTTTAGATTTGGGGTTAGGTTTAGATTTGGGGTTAGGTTTAGATTTTAGGTTTAGATTTGGGGTTAGGTTTAGATTTTAGGTTTACATTTGGGGTTAGGTTTAGAATTGGGGTTAGGTTTAGATTTGGGGTTAGGTTTAGATTTTAGGTTTAGATTTTAGGTTTAGATTTGGGGTTAGGTTTAGATTTGGGGTTAGGTTTAGATTTTAGGTTTAGATTTGGGGTTAGGTTTAGATTTTAGGTTTAGATTTTAGGTTTAGATTTGGGGTTAGGTTTAGATTTTAGGTTTAGATTTGGGGTTAGGTTTAGATTTGTGGTTAGGTTTAGATTTTAGGTTTAGATGTGGGGTTAGGTTTAGATTTTAGGTTTAGATTTGGGGTTAGGTTTAGATTTAAGGTTTAGATTTGGGGTTAGGTTTAGATTTGGGGTTAGGTTTAGATTTGGGGTTAGGTTTAGATTTTAGGTTTAGATTTGGGGTTAGGTTTAGATTTGGGGTTAGGTTTAGATTTGGGGTTAGGTTTAGATTTTAGGTTTAGATTTGGGGTTAGGTTTAGATTTGGGGTTAGGTTTAGATTTTTGGTTTAGATTTCGGGTTAGGTTTAGATTTGGGTTTAGGTTTAGATTTTATGTTTAGATATGGGGTTAGGTTTAGATTTGGGGTTAGGTTTAGATTTTAGGTTTAGAATTGGGGTTAGGTTTAGATTTTAGGTTTAGATTTGGGGTTAGGTTTAGATTTTAGGTTTAGATATGGGGTTAGGTTTAGATTTGGGGTTAGGTTTAGATTTAAGGTTTAGGTTTAGATTTTAGGTTTAGATTTGGGGTTAGGTTTAGATTTGGGGTTAGGTTTAGATTTTAGGTTTAGATTTGGGGTTAGGTTTAGATTTTAGGTTTAGATTTGGGGTTAGGTTTAGATTTGGGGTTAGGTTTAGATTTTAGGTTTAGATTTGGGGTTAGGTTTAGATTTGGGGTTAGGTTTAGATTTTAGGTTTAGATTTGGGGTTAGGTTTAGATTTTAGGTTTAGATTTTAGGTTTAGATTTGGGGTTAGGTTTAGATTTTAGGTTTAGATTTGGGGTTAGGTTTAGATTTTAGGTTTAGATTTGGGGTGAGGTTTAGATTTTAGGTTTAGATTTTAGGTTTAGATTTGGGGTTAGGTTTAGATTTTAGGTTTAGATTTGGGGTTAGGTTTAGAATTGGGGTTAGGTTTAGATTTTAGGTTTAGATTTGGGGTTAGGTTTAGATTTGGAGTTAGGTTTAGATTTTAGGTTTAGATTTGGGGTGAGGTTTAGATTTTAGGTTTAGATTTGGGGTTAGGTTTAGATTTGGAGTTAGGTTTAGATTTTAGGTTTAGATTTGGGGTTAGGTTTAGATTTCAGGTTTAGATTTGGGGTTAGGTTTAGATTTTAGGTTTATATTTGGGGTAAGGTTTAGATTTGGGGTTAGGTTTAGATTTAAGGTTTAGATTTGGGGTTAGGTTTAGATTTGGGGTTAGGTTTAGATTTGGGGTTAGGTTTAGATTTGGGGTTAGGTTTAGATTTTTGGTTTAGATTTGGGGTTAGGTTTAGATTTGGGGTTAGGTTTAGATTTTAGGTTTAGATTTGGGGTTAGGTTTAGATTTTAGGTTTAGATTTGGGGTTAGGTTTAGATTTTAGGTTTAGATTTGGGGTAAGGTTTAGATTTTTGGTTTAGATTTGGGGTTAGGTTTAGATTTGGGGTTAGGTTTAGATTTTAGGTTTAGATTTGGGGTTAGGTTTAGATTTTAGGTTTACATTTGGGGTTAGGTTTAGAATTGGGGTTAGGTTTAGATTTGGGGTTAGGTTTAGATTTTAGGTTTAGATTTTAGGTTTAGATTTGGGGTTAGGTTTAGATTTGGGGTTAGGTTTAGATTTTAGGTTTAGATTTGGGGTTAGGTTTAGATTTTAGGTTTAGATTTTAGGTTTAGATTTGGGGTTAGGTTTAGATTTTAGGTTTAGATTTGGGGTTAGGTTTAGATTTGTGGTTAGGTTTAGATTTTAGGTTTAGATGTGGGGTTAGGTTTAGATTTTAGGTTTAGATTTGGGGTTAGGTTTAGATTTTAGGTTTGGATTTGGGGTTAGGTTTAGATTTTACGTTTAGATTTGGGGTTAGGTTTAGATTTGGGGTTAGGTTTAGATTTTAGGTTTAGATTTTAGGTTTAGATTTGGGGTTAGGTTTAGATTTGGGGTTAGGTTTAGATTTTAGGTTTAGATATGGGGTTAGGTTTAGATTTGGGGTTAGGTTTAGATTTTAGGTTTAGATTTGGGGTTAGGTTTAGATTTGGGGTTAGGTTTAGATTTTAGGTTTAGATTTGGGGTTAGGTTTAGATTTTAGGTTTAGATTTGGGGTTAGGTTTAGATTTTAGGTTTAGATTTGGGGTTAGGTTTAGATTTTAGGTTTAGATTTGGGGTTAGGTTTAGATTTTAGGTTTAGATTTGGGGTTAGGTTTAGATTTGGGGTTAGGTTTAGATTTTAGGTTTAGATTTGGGGTTAGGTTTAGATTTTAGGTTTAGATTTTAGGTTTATATTTGGGGTAAGGCTTAGATTTGGGGTTAGGTTTAGATTTTAGGTTTAGATTTGGGGTTAGGTTTAGATTTGGGGTTAGGTTTAGATTTTTGGTTTAGATTTGGGGTTAGGTTTAGATTTTAGGTTTAGATATGGGGTTAGTTTTAGATTTGGGGTTAGGTTTAGATTTTAGGTTTAGATTTGGGGTTAGGTTTAGATTTGGGGTTAGGTTTAGATTTTAGGTTTAGATTTGGGGTTAGGTTTAGATTTTAGGTTTAGATTTGGGGTTAGGTGTAGATTTGGGGTTAGGTTTAGATTTTAGGTTTAGATTTGGGGTTAGGTTTAGATTTTAGGTTTAGATTTGGGGTTAGGTTTAGATTTTAGGTTTGGATTTGGGGTTAGGTTTAGATTTTACGTTTAGATTTGGGGTTAGGTTTAGACTTGGGGTTAGGTTTAGATTTTAGGTTTAGATTTGGGGTTAGGTTTAGATTTTAGGTTTAGATTTGGGGTTAGGTTTAGATTTAAGGTTTAGATTTGGGGTTAGGTTTAGATTTGGGGTTAGGTTTAGATTTTTGGTTTAGATTTGGGGTTAGGTTTAGATTTGGGGTTAGGTTTAGATTTTAGGTTTAGATTTGGGGTTAGGTTTAGATTTTAGGTTTAGATTTGGGGTTAGGTTTAGATTTTAGGTTTAGATTTGGGGTAAGGTTTAGATTTTTGGTTTAGATTTGGGGTTAGGTTTAGATTTGGGGTTAGGTTTAGATTTTAGGTTTAGATTTGGGGTTAGGTTTAGATTTTAGGTTTACATTTGGGGTTAGGTTTAGAATTGGGGTTAGGTTTAGATTTGGGGTTAGGTTTAGATTTTAGGTTTAGATTTTAGGTTTAGATTTGGGGTTAGGTTTAGATTTGGGGTTAGGTTTAGATTTTAGGTTTAGATTTGGGGTTAGGTTTAGATTTTAGGTTTAGATTTTAGGTTTAGATTTGGGGTTAGGTTTAGATTTTAGGTTTAGATTTGGGGTTAGGTTTAGATTTGTGGTTAGGTTTAGATTTTAGGTTTAGATGTGGGGTTAGGTTTAGATTTTAGGTTTAGATTTGGGGTTAGGTTTAGATTTAAGGTTTAGATTTGGGGTTAGGTTTAGATTTGGGGTTAGGTTTAGATTTGGGGTTAGGTTTAGATTTTAGGTTTAGATTTGGGGTTAGGTTTAGATTTGGGGTTAGGTTTAGATTTGGGGTTAGGTTTAGATTTTAGGTTTAGATTTGGGGTTAGGTTTAGATTTGGGGTTAGGTTTAGATTTTTGGTTTAGATTTCGGGTTAGGTTTAGATTTGGGGTTAGGTTTAGATTTCGGGTTAGGTTTAGATTTTAGGTTTAGATTTGGGTTTAGGTTTAGATTTTATGTTTAGATATGGGGTTAGGTTTAGATTTGGGGTTAGGTTTAGATTTTAGGTTTAGATTTGGGGTTAGGTTTAGATTTTAGGTTTAGATTTGGGGTTAGGTTTAGATTTTAGGTTTAGATATGGGGTTAGGTTTAGATTTGGGGTTAGGTTTAGATTTAAGGTTTAGGTTTAGATTTTAGGTTTAGATTTGGGGTTAGGTTTAGATTTGGGGTTAGGTTTAGATTTTAGGTTTAGATTTGGGGTTAGGTTTAGATTTTAGGTTTAGATTTGGGGTTAGGTTTAGATTTGGGGTTAGGTTTAGATTTTAGGTTTAGATTTGGGGTTAGGTTTAGATTTGGGGTTAGGTTTAGATTTTAGGTTTAGATTTGGGGTTAGGTTTAGATTTTAGGTTTAGATTTTAGGTTTAGATTTGGGGTTAGGTTTAGATTTTAGGTTTAGATTTGGGGTTAGGTTTAGATTTTAG
The DNA here is from genome assembly GCF_037038585.1 of Patagioenas fasciata. Lineage (NCBI taxonomy): Eukaryota > Metazoa > Chordata > Aves > Columbiformes > Columbidae > Patagioenas > Patagioenas fasciata. Next base: position 713,637 of record NC_092528.1, read on the forward strand.
GTTTAGATTTGGGGTGAGGTTTAGATTTTAGGTTTAGATTTTAGGTTTAGATTTGGGGTTAGGTTTAGATTTTAGGTTTAGATTTGGGGTTAGGTTTAGAATTGGGGTTAGGTTTAGATTTTAGGTTTAGATTTGGGGTTAGGTTTAGATTTGGAGTTAGGTTTAGATTTTAGGTTTAGATTTGGGGTGAGGTTTAGATTTTAGGTTTAGATTTGGGGTTAGGTTTAGATTTGGAGTTAGGTTTAGATTTTAGGTTTAGATTTGGGGTTAGGTTTAGATTTCAGGTTTAGATTTGGGGTTAGGTTTAGATTTTAGGTTTATATTTGGGGTAAGGTTTAGATTTGGGGTTAGGTTTAGATTTTAGGTTTAGATTTGGGGTTAGGTTTAGATTTGGGGTTAGGTTTAGATTTTAGGTTTAGATTTGGGGTTATGTTTAAATTTTAGGTTTAGATATGTGGTTAGGTTTAGATTTGGGGTTAGGTTTAGATTTTAGGTTTAGATTTGGGGTTAGGTTTAGATTTTAGGTTTAGATTTGGGGTTAGGTTTAGATTTGGGGTTAGGTTTAGATTTTAGGTTTAGATTTGGGGTTAGGTTTAGAATTGGGGTTAGGTTTAGATTTTAGGTTTAGATTTGGGGTTAGGTTTAGATTTTAGGTTTAGATATGGGGTTAGGTTTAGATTTGGGGTTAGGTTTAGATTTAAGGTTTAGATTTGGGGTTAGGTTTAGATTTGGGGTTAGGTTTAGATTTGGGGTTAGGTTTAGATTTTAGGTTTAGAATTTAGGTTTAGATTTGGGGTTAGGTTTAGATTTGGGGTTAGGTTTAGATTTTAGGTTTAGATTTGGGGTTAGGTTTAGATTTTAGGTTTAGATTTTAAGTTTAGATTTGGGGTTAGGTTTAGATTTTAGGTTTAGATTTGGGGTTAGGTTTAGATTTGGGGTTAGGTTTAGATTTTAGGTTTAGATTTGGGGTTAGGTTTAGATTTTAGGTTTAGATTTGGGGTTAGGTTTAGATTTAAGGTTTAGATTTGGGGATAGGTTTAGATTTGGGGTTAGGTTTAGATTTTAGGTTTAGATTTGGGGTTAGGTTTAGATTTGGGGTTAGGTTTAGATTTTTGGTTTAGATTTGGGGTTAGGTTTAGATTTGGGGTTAGGTTTAGATTTTAGGTTTAGATTTGGGGTTAGGTTTAGATTTTAGGTTTAGATTTGGGGTTAGGTTTAGATTTTAGGTTTAGATTTGGGGTTAGGTTTAGATTTTAGGTTTAGATTTGGGGTAAGGTTTACATTTGGGCTTAGGTTTAGATTTTAGGTTTAGATTTGGGGTGAGGTTTAGATTTTAGGTTTAGATTTTAGGTTTAGATTTGGGGTTAGGTTTAGATTTTAGGTTTAGATTTGGGGTTAGTTTTAGATTTTAGTTTTATATTTGGGGTAAGGTTTAGATTGGGGTTAGGTTTAGATTTTAGGTTTAGATTTGGGGTTAGGTTTAGAATTGGGGTTAGGTTTAGATTTTAGGTTTAGATTTGGGGTTAGGTTTAGATTTTAGGTTTAGATATGGGGTTAGGTTTAGATTTGGGGTTAGGTTTAGATTTTTGGTTTAGGTTTGGGGTTAGGTTTAGATTTGGGGTTAGGTTTAGATTTGGGGTTAGGTTTAGATTTTAGGTTTAGATTTTAGGTTTAGATTTGGGGTTAGGTTTAGATTTGGGGTTAGGTTTAGATTTTAGGTTTAGATATGGGGTTAGGTTTAGATTTGGGGTTAGGTTTAGATTTTAGGTTTAGATTTGGGGTTAGGTTTAGATTTGGGGTTAGGTTTAGATTTTAGGTTTAGATTTGGGGTTAGGTTTAGATTTTAGGTTTAGATTTGGGGTTAGGTTTAGATTTTAGGTTTAGATTTGGGGTTAGGTTTAGATTTTAGGTTTAGATTTGGGGTTAGGTTTAGATTTTAGGTTTAGATTTGGGGTTAGGTTTAGATTTGGGGTTAGGTTTAGATTTTAGGTTTAGATTTGGGGTTAGGTTTAGATTTTAGGTTTAGATTTTAGGTTTATATTTGGGGTAAGGCTTAGATTTGGGGTTAGGTTTAGATTTTAGGTTTAGATTTGGGGTTAGGTTTAGATTTGGGGTTAGGTTTAGATTTTTGGTTTAGATTTGGGGTTAGGTTTAGATTTTAGGTTTAGATATGGGGTTAGTTTTAGATTTGGGGTTAGGTTTAGATTTTAGGTTTAGATTTGGGGTTAGGTTTAGATTTGGGGTTAGGTTTAGATTTTAGGTTTAGATTTGGGGTTAGGTTTAGATTTTAGGTTTAGAATTGGGGTTAGGTTTAGATTTGGGGTTAGGTTTAGATTTTAGGTTTAGATTTGGGGTTAGGTTTAGATTTTAGGTTTAGATTTGGGGTTAGGTTTAGATTTTAGGTTTAGAATTTAGGTTTAGATTTGGGGTTAGGTTTAGATTTGGGGTTAGGTTTAGATTTTAGGTTTAGATTTGGGGTTAGGTTTAGATTTTAGGTTTAGATTTTAAGTTTAGATTTGGGGTTAGGTTTAGATTTTAGGTTTAGATTTGGGGTTAGGTTTAGATTTGGGGTTAGGTTTAGATTTTAGGTTTAGATTTGGGGTTAGGTTTAGATTTTAGGTTTAGATTTGGGGTTAGGTTTAGATTTAAGGTTTAGATTTGGGGTTAGGTTTAGATTTGGGGTTAGGTTTAGATTTTAGGTTTAGATTTGGGGTTAGGTTTAGATTTGGGGTTAGGTTTAGATTTTTGGTTTAGATTTGGGGTTAGGTTTAGATTTGGGGTTAGGTTTAGATTTTAGGTTTAGATTTGGGGTTAGGTTTAGATTTTAGGTTTAGATTTGGGGTTAGGTTTAGATTTTAGGTTTAGATTTGGGGTTAGGTTTAGATTTTAGGTTTAGATTTGGGGTAAGGTTTACATTTGGGCTTAGGTTTAGATTTTAGGTTTAGATTTGGGGTGAGGTTTAGATTTTAGGTTTAGATTTTAGGTTTAGATTTGGGGTTAGGTTTAGATTTTAGGTTTAGATTTGGGGTTAGTTTTAGATTTTAGTTTTATATTTGGGGTAAGGTTTAGATTTGGGGTTAGGTTTAGATTTTAGGTTTAGATTTGGGGTTAGGTTTAGAATTGGGGTTAGGTTTAGATTTTAGGTTTAGATTTGGGGTTAGGTTTAGATTTTAGGTTTAGATATGGGGTTAGGTTTAGATTTGGGGTTAGGTTTAGATTTTTGGTTTAGGTTTGGGGTTAGGTTTAGATTTGGGGTTAGGTTTAGATTTGGGGTTAGGTTTAGATTTTAGGTTTAGATTTTAGGTTTAGATTTGGGGTTAGGTTTAGATTTGGGGTTAGGTTTAGATTTTAGGTTTAGATATGGGGTTAGGTTTAGATTTGGGGTTAGGTTTAGATTTTAGGTTTAGATTTGGGGTTAGGTTTAGATTTGGGGTTAGGTTTAGATTTTAGGTTTAGATTTGGGGTTAGGTTTAGATTTTAGGTTTAGATTTGGGGTTAGGTTTAGATTTTAGGTTTAGATTTGGGGTTAGGTTTAGATTTTAGGTTTAGATTTGGGGTTAGGTTTAGATTTTAGGTTTAGATTTGGGGTTAGGTTTAGATTTGGGGTTAGGTTTAGATTTTAGGTTTAGATTTGGGGTTAGGTTTAGATTTTAGGTTTAGATTTTAGGTTTATATTTGGGGTAAGGCTTAGATTTGGGGTTAGGTTTAGATTTTAGGTTTAGATTTGGGGTTAGGTTTAGATTTGGGGTTAGGTTTAGATTTTTGGTTTAGATTTGGGGTTAGGTTTAGATTTTAGGTTTAGATATGGGGTTAGTTTTAGATTTGGGGTTAGGTTTAGATTTTAGGTTTAGATTTGGGGTTAGGTTTAGATTTGGGGTTAGGTTTAGATTTTAGGTTTAGATTTGGGGTTAGGTTTAGATTTTAGGTTTAGATTTGGGGTTAGGTGTAGATTTGGGGTTAGGTTTAGATTTTAGGTTTAGATTTGGGGTTAGGTTTAGATTTTAGGTTTAGATTTGGGGTTAGGTTTAGATTTTAGGTTTGGATTTGGGGTTAGGTTTAGATTTTACGTTTAGATTTGGGGTTAGGTTTAGACTTGGGGTTAGGTTTAGATTTTAGGTTTAGATTTGGGGTTAGGTTTAGATTTTAGGTTTAGATTTGGGGTTAGGTTTAGATTTAAGGTTTAGATTTGGGGTTAGGTTTAGATTTGGGGTTAGGTTTAGATTTTTGGTTTAGATTTGGGGTTAGGTTTAGATTTGGGGTTAGGTTTAGATTTTAGGTTTAGATTTGGGGTTAGGTTTAGATTTTAGGTTTAGATTTGGGGTTAGGTTTAGATTTTAGGTTTATATTTGGGGTAAGGTTTAGATTTTTGGTTTAGATTTGGGGTTAGGTTTAGATTTGGGGTTAGGTTTAGATTTTAGGTTTAGATTTGGGGTTAGGTTTAGATTTTAGGTTTAGATTTGGGGTTAGGTTTAGAATTGGGGTTAGGTTTAGATTTGGGGTTAGGTTTAGATTTTAGGTTTAGATTTTAGGTTTAGATTTGGGGTTAGGTTTAGATTTGGGGTTAGGTTTAGATTTTAGGTTTAGATTTGGGGTTAGGTTTAGATTTTAGGTTTAGATTTTAGGTTTAGATTTGGGGTTAGGTTTAGATTTTAGGTTTAGATTTGGGGTTAGGTTTAGATTTGTGGTTAGGTTTAGATTTAAGGTTTAGATGTGGGGTTAGGTTTAGATTTTAGGTTTAGATTTGGGGTTAGGTTTAGATTTAAGGTTTAGATTTGGGGTTAGGTTTAGATTTGGGGTTAGGTTTAGATTTTAGGTTTAGATTTGGGGTTAGGTTTAGATTTGGGGTTAGGTTTAGATTTTTGGTTTAGATTTGGGGTTAGGTTTAGATTTTAGGTTTAGATTTGGGGTTAGGTTTAGATTTTAGGTTTAGATTTGGGGTTAGGTTTAGATTTTAGGTTTAGATTTGGGGTTAGGTTTAGATTTTAGGTTTAGATTTGGGGTAAGGTTTACATTTGGGCTTAGGTTTAGATTTTAGGTTTAGATTTGGGGTGAGGTTTAGATTTTAGGTTTAGATTTTAGGTTTAGATTTGGGGTTAGGTTTAGATTTTAGGTTTAGATTTGGGGTTAGTTTTAGATTTTAGTTTTATATTTGGGGTAAGGTTTAGATTTGGGGTTAGGATTAGATTTTAGGTTTAGATTTGGGGTTAGGTTTAGATTTGGGGTTAGGTTTAGATTTTAGGTTTAGATTTGGGGTTAGGTTTAGATTTTAGGTTTAGATATGGGGTTAGGTTTAGATTTGGGGTTAGGTTTAGATTTAAGGTTTAGATTTGGGGTTAGGTTTAGATTTGGGGTTAGGTTTAGATTTGGGGTTAGGTTTAGATTTTAGGTTTAGATTTTAGGTTTAGATTTGGGGTTAGGTTTAGATTTGGGGTTAGGTTTAGATATTAGGTTTAGATTTGGGGTTAGGTTTAGATTTGGGGTTAGGTTTAGATTTTAGGTTTAGATTTGGGGTTAGGTTTAGATTTTAGGTTTAGATTTGGGGTTAGGTTTAGATTTGGGGTTAGGTTTAGATTTTAGGTTTAGGTTTGGGGTTAGGTTTAGATTTTAGGTTTAGATTTGGGGTTAGGTTTAGATTTAAGGTTTAGATTTGGGGTTAGGTTTAGATTTGGGGTTAGGTTTAGATTTTAGGTTTAGATTTGGGGTTAGGTTTAGATTTGGGGTTAGGTTTAGATTTTTGGTTTAGATTTGGGGTTAGGTTTAGATTTGGGGTTAGGTTTAGATTTCGGGTTAGGTTTAGATTTTAGGTTTAGATTTGGGTTTAGGTTTAGATTTTATGTTTAGATATGGGGTTAGGTTTAGATTTGGGGTTAGGTTTAGATTTAAGGTTTAGATTTGGGGTTAGGTTTAGATTTGGGGTTAGGTTTAGATTTGGGGTTAGGTTTAGATTTTAGGTTTAGATTTTAGGTTTAGATTTGGGGTTAGGTTTAGATTTGGGGTTAGGTTTAGATATTAGGTTTAGATTTGGGGTTAGGTTTAGATTTGGGGTTAGGTTTAGATTTTAGGTTTAGATTTGGGGTTAGGTTTAGATTTTAGGTTTAGATTTGGGGTTAGGTTTAGATTTGGGGTTAGGTTTAGATTTTAGGTTTAGGTTTGGGGTTAGGTTTAGATTTTAGGTTTAGATTTGGGGTTAGGTTTAGATTTAAGGTTTAGATTTGGGGTTAGGTTTAGATTTGGGGTTAGGTTTAGATTTTAGGTTTAGATTTGGGGTTAGGTTTAGATTTGGGGTTAGGTTTAGATTTTTGGTTTAGATTTGGGGTTAGGTTTAGATTTGGGGTTAGGTTTAGATTTCGGGTTAGGTTTAGATTTAAGGTTTAGATTTGGGTTTAGGTTTAGATTTTATGTTTAGATATGGGGTTAGGTTTAGATTTGGGGTTAGGTTTAGATTTTAGGTTTAGATTTGGGGTTAGGTTTAGATTTTAGGTTTAGATTTGGGGTTAGGTTTAGATTTGGGGTTAGGTTTAGATTTTAGGTTTAGATTTGGGGTAAGGTTTACATTTGGGCTTAGGTTTAGATTTTAGGTTTAGATTTGGGGTTAGGTTTAGATTTGGAGTTAGGTTTAGATTTTAGGTTTAGATTTGGGGTTAGGTTTAGATTTTATGTTTAGATATGGGGTTAGGTTTAGATTTGGGGTTAGGTTTAGATTTTAGGTTTAGATTTGGGGTTAGGTTTAGATTTTAGGTTTAGATTTGGGGTTAGGTTTAGATTTTAAGTTTAGATTTGCGGTTAGGTTTAGATTTTAGGTTTAGATTTGGGGTTAGGTTTAGATTTGGGGTTAGGTTTAGATTTTAGGATTAGATTTGGGGTTAGGTTTAGATTTGGGGTTAGGTTTAGATTTTAGGTTTAGATTTGGGGTTAGGTTTAGATTTTAGGTTTAGATTTTAGGTTTAGATTTGGGGTTAGGTTTAGATTTTAGGTTTAGATTTGGGGTTAGGTTTAGATTTGGGGTTAGGTTTAGATTTTAGGTTTAGGTTTGGGGTTAGGTTTAGATTTCAGGTTTAGATTTGGGGTTAGGTTTAGATTTTAGGTTTGGATTTGGGGTTAGGTTTAGATTTTACGTTTAGATTTGGGGTTAGGTTTAGAATTGGGGTTAGGTTTAGATTTTAGGTTTAGATTTGGGGTTAGGTTTAGATTTGGAGTTAGGTTTAGATTTTAGGTTTAGATTTGGGGTTAGGTTTAGATTTTAGGTTTAGATTTTAGGTTTAGATTTGGGGTTAGGTTTAGATTTTAGGTTTAGATTTGGGGTTAGGTTTAGATTTTAGGTTTAGATTTGGGGTTAGGTTTAGATTTTAGGTTTATATTTGGGGTAAGGTTTAGATTTGGGGTTAGGTTTAGATTTTAGGTTTAGATTTGGGGTTAGGTTTAGATTTGGGGTTAGGTTTAGATTTTAGGTTTAGATTTGGGGTTAAGTTTAAATTTTAGGTTTAGATATGTGGTTAGGTTTAGATTTGGGGTTAGGTTTAGATTTTAGGTTTAGATTTGGGGTTAGGTTTAGATTTGGAGTTAGGTTTAGATTTTAGGTTTAGATTTGGGGTTAGGTTAAAATTTCAGGTTTAGATTTGGGGTTAGGTTTAGATTTGGGGTTAGGTTTAGATTTTAGGTTTAGATTTGGGGTTAGGTTTAGATTTTAGGTTTAGATTTGGGGTTAGGTTTAGATTTGGGGTTAGGTTTAGATTTTAGGTTTAGATTTGGGGTTAGGTTTAGATTTGGGGTTAGGTTTAGATTTTAGGTTTAGATTTGGGGTTAGGTTTAGATTTTAGGTTTAGATTTTAGGTTTAGATTTGGGGTTAGGTTTAGATTTTAGGTTTAGATTTGGGGTTAGGTTTAGATTTTAGGTTTAGATTTGGGGTGAGGTTTAGATTTTAGGTTTAGATTTTAGGTTTAGATTTGGGGTTAGGTTTAGATTTTAGGTTTAGATTTGGGGTTAGGTTTAGATTTGGAGTTAGGCTTAGATTTTAGGTTTAGATTTGGGGTTAGGTTTAGATTTTAGGTTTAGATTTGGGGTTAGGTTTAGATTTGGAGTTAGGTTTAGATTTTAGGTTTAGATTTGGGGTTAGGTTTAGATTTCAGGTTTAGATTTGGGGTTAGGTTTAGATTTTAGGTTTATATTTGGGGTAAGGTTTAGATTTGGGGTTAGGTTTAGATTTTAGGTTTAGATTTGGGGTTAGGTTTAGATTTGGGGTTAGGTTTAGATTTTAGGTTTAGATTTGGGGTTATGTTTAAATTTTAGGTTTCGATATGTGGTTAGGTTTAGATTTGGGGTTAGGTTTAGATTTTAGGTTTAGATTTGGGGTTAGGTTTAGATTTTAGGTTTAGATTTGGGGTTAGGTTTAGATTTGGAGTTAGGTTTAGATTTTAGGTTTAGATTTGGGGTTAGGTTTAGATTTCAGGTTTAGATTTGGGGTTAGGTTTAAATTTTAGGTTTAGATATGTGGTTAGGTTTAGATTTGGGGTTAGGTTTAGATTTTAGGTTTAGATTTGGGGTTAGGTTTAGATTTGGAGTTAGGTTTAGATTTTAGGTTTAGATTTGGGGTTAGGTTTAGATTTCAGGTTTAGATTTGGGGTTAGGTTTAGATTTTAGGTTTAGATTTGGGGTTAGGTGTAGATTTGGGGTTAGGTTTAGATTTCAGGTTTAGATTTGGGGTTAGGTTTAGATTTTAGGTTTAGATTTGGGGTTAGGTGTAGATTTGGGGTTAGGTTTAGATTTTAGGTTTAGATTTGGGGTTAGGTTTAGATTTTAGGTTTAGATTTTAGGTTTAGATTTGGGGTTAGGTTTAGATTTTAGGTTTAGAATTGGGGTTAGGTTTAGATTTTAGGTTTAGATTTGGGGTTAGGTTTAGATTTTAGGTTTAGATTTGGGGTTAGGTTTAGATTTGGGGTTAGGTTTATATTTTAGATTTCGATTTGGGGTTAGGTTTAGATTTGGGGTTAGGTTTAGATTTTAGGTTTAGATTTGGGGTTAGGTTTAGATTTTAGGTTTAGATTTGGGGTTAGGTTTAGATTTGGGGTTAGGTTTAGATTTTAGGTTTAGATTTGGGGTTAGGTTTAGATTTTAGGTTTAGATTTGGGGTTAGGTTTAGATTTGGGGTTAGGTTTAGATTTTAGGTTTAGATTTGGGGTTAGGTTTAGATTTTAGGTTTAGATATGGGGTTAGGTTTAAATTTGGGTTAGGTTTAGATTTTAGGTTTAGATTTGGGGTTAGGTTTAGATTTGGGGTTAGGTTTAGATTTTAGGTTTAGATTTGGGGTTAGGTTTAGATTTTAGGTTTAGATTTTAGGTTTAGATTTGGGGTTAGGTTTAGATTTTAGGTTTAGATTTGGGGTTAGGTTTAGATTTGGGGTTAGGTTTAGATTTTAGGTTTGGATTTGGGGTTAGGTTTAGATTTTACGTTTAGATTTGGGGTTAGGTTTAGAATTGGGGTTAGGTTTAGATTTTAGGTTTAGATTTGGGGTTAGGTTTAGATTTTAGGTTTAGATTTGGGGTTAGGTTTAGATTTGGGGTTAGGTTTAGATTTTAGGTTTAGATTTTAGGTTTAGATTTGGGGTTAGGTTTAGATTTTAGGTTTAGATTTGGGGTTAGGTTTAGATTTTAGGTTTAGATTTGGGGTTAGGTTTAGATTTTAGGTTTATATTTGGGGTAAGGTTTAGATTTGGGGTTAGGTTTAGATTTTAGGTTTAGATTTGGGGTTAGGTTTAGATTTGGGGTTAGGTTTAGATTTTAGGTTTAGATTTGGGGTTAAGTTTAAATTTTAGGTTTAGATATGTTGTTAGGTTTAGATTTGGGGTTAGGTTTAGATTTTAGGTTTAGATTTTGGGTTAGGTTTAGATTTGGAGTTAGGTTTAGATTTTAGGTTTAGATTTGGGGTTAGGTTAAAATTTCAGGTTTAGATTTGGGGTTAGGTTTAGATTTGGGGTTAGGTTTAGATTTTAGGTTTAGATTTGGGGTTAGGTTTAGATTTTAGGTTTAGATTTGGGGTTAGGTTTAGATTTGGGGTTAGGTTTAGATTTTAGGTTTAGATTTGGGGTTAGGTTTAGATTTGGGGTTAGGTTTAGATTTTAGGTTTAGATTTGGGGTTAGGTTTAGATTTTAGGTTTAGATTTTAGGTTTAGATTTGGGGTTAGGTTTAGATTTTAGGTTTAGATTTGGGGTTAGGTTTAGATTTTAGGTTTAGATTTGGGGTGAGGTTTAGATTTTAGGTTTAGATTTTAGGTTTAGATTTGGGGTTAGGTTTAGATTTTAGGTTTAGATTTGGGGTTAGGTTTAGAATTGGGGTTAGGTTTAGATTTTAGGTTTAGATTTGGGGTTAGGTTTAGATTTGGAGTTAGGCTTAGATTTTAGGTTTAGATTTGGGGTTAGGTTTAGATTTTAGGTTTAGATTTGGGGTTAGGTTTAGATTTGGAGTTAGGTTTAGATTTTAGGTTTAGATTTGGGGTTAGGTTTAGATTTCAGGTTTAGATTTGGGGTTAGGTTTAGATTTTAGGTTTATATTTGGGGTAAGGTTTAGATTTGGGGTTAGGTTTAGATTTTAGGTTTAGATTTGGGGTTAGGTTTGGATTTGGGGTTAGGTTTAGATTTTAGGTTTAGATTTGGGGTTATGTTTAAATTTTAGGTTTCGATATGTGGTTAGGTTTAGATTTGGGGTTAGGTTTAGATTTTAGGTTTAGATTTGGGGTTAGGTTTAGATTTTAGGTTTAGATTTGGGGTTAGGTTTAGATTTGGAGTTAGGTTTAGATTTTAGGTTTAGATTTGGGGTTAGGTTTAGATTTTAGGTTTAGATTTGGGGTTAGGTGTAGATTTGGGGTTAGGTTTAGATTTTAGGTTTAGATTTGGGGTTAGGTTTAGATTTTAGGTTTAGATTTTAGGTTTAGATTTGGGGTTAGGTTTAGATTTTAGGTTTAGATTTGGGGTTAGGTGTAGATTTGGGGTTAGGTTTAGATTTCAGGTTTAGATTTGGGGTTAGGTTTAGATTTTAGGTTTAGATTTGGGGTTAGGTGTAGATTTGGGGTTAGGTTTAGATTTTAGGTTTAGATTTGGGGTTAGGTTTAGATTTTAGGTTTAGATTTTAGGTTTAGATTTGGGGTTAGGTTTAGATTTTGGGTTTAGAATTGGGGTTAGGTTTAGATTTTAGGTTTAGATTTGGGGTTAGGTTTAGATTTTAGGTTTAGATTTGGGGTTAGGTTTAGATTTGGGGTTAGGTTTAGATTTAAGGTTTAGATTTGGGGTTAGGTTTAGATTTGGGGTTAGGTTTAGATTTTAGGTTTAGATTTGGGGTTAGGTTTAGATTTTAGGTTTAGATTTGGGGTTAGGTTTAGATTTGGGGTTAGGTTTAGATTTTAGGTTTAGATTTGGGGTTAGGTTTAGATTTTAGGTTTAGATTTGGGGTTAGGTTTAGATTTGGGGTTAGGTTTAGATTTTAGGTTTAGATTTGGGGTTAGGTTTAGATTTTAGGTTTAGATATGGGGTTTAGATTTTAAATTTGGGTTAGGTTTAGATTTTAGGTTTAGATTTGGGGTTAGGTTTAGATTTGGGGTTAGGTTTAGATTTTAGGTTTAGATTTGGGGTTAGGTTTAGATTTTAGGTTTAGATTTGGGGTTAGGTTTAGATTTTAGGTTTAGATTTGGGGTAAGGTTTAGATTTTAGGTTTATATTTGGGGTTAGGTTTATATTTTAGGTTTAGATTTGGGGTTAGGTTTAGATTTGGGGTTAGGTTTAGATTTTAGGTTTAGATTTGGGGTTAGGTTTAGATTTTAGGTTTAGATTTTAGGTTTATATTTGGGGTAAGGCTTAGATTTGGGGTTAGGTTTAGATTTTAGGTTTAGATTTGGGGTTAGGTTTAGATTTGGGGTTAGGTTTAGATTTTTGGTTTAGATTTGGGGTTAGGTTTAGATTTTAGTTTTAGATATGGGGTTAGGTTTAGATTTGGGGTTAGGTTTAGATTTTAGGTTTAGATTTGGGGTTAGGTTTAGATTTGGGGTTAGGTTTAGATTTTAGGTTTAGATTTGGGGTTAGGTTTAGATTTTAGGTTTAGATTTGGGGTTAGGTTTAGGTTTGGGGTTAGGTTTAGATTTTAGGTTTAGATTTGGGGTTAGGTTTAGATTTTAGGTTTAGATTTGGGGTTAGGTTTAGATTTTAGGTTTAGATTTGGGGTTAGGTTTAGATTTTAGGTTTAGATTTGGGATTAGGTTTAGACTTGGGGTTAGGTTTAGATTTTAGGTTTAGATTTGGGGTTAGGTTTAGATTTTAGGTTTAGATTTGGGGTTAGGTTTAGATTTAAGCTTTAGATTTGGGGTTAGGTTTGATTTGGGGTTAGGTTTAGATTTTAGGTTTAGATTTGGGGTTAGGTTTAGATTTTAGGTTTAGATTTGGGGTTAGGTTTAGATTTTAGGTTTGGATTTGGGGTTAGGTTTAGATTTTAGGTTTAGATTTGGGGTTAGGTTTAGATTTGGGGTTAGGTTTAGATTTTAGGTTTAGATTTGGGGTTAGGTTTAGATTTTAGGTTTAGATTTGGGGTTAGGTTTAGATTTTAGGTTTAGATTTTAGGTTTAGATTTGGGGTTAGGTTTAGATTTGGGGTTAGGTTTAGATTTTTGGTTTAGATTTGGGGTTAGGTTTAGATTTGGGGTTAGGTTTAGATTTTAGGTTTAGATTTGGGGTTAGGTTTAGATTTTAGGTTTAGATTTGGGGTAAGGTTTACATTTGGGCTTAGGTTTAGATTTTAGGTTTAGATTTGGGGTGAGGTTTAGATTTTAGGTGTAGATTTTAGGTTTAGATTTGGGGTTAGGTTTAGATTTTAGGTTTAGATTTGGGGTAAGGTTTAGATTTGGGGTTAGGTTTAGATTTTAGGTTTAGATTTGGGGTTAGGTTTAGAATTGGGGTTAGGTTTAGATTTTAGTTTTAGATTTGGGGTTAGGTTTAGATTTTAGGTTTAGATATGGGGTTAGGTTTAGATTTGGGGTTAGGTTTAGATTTAAGGTTTAGATTTGGGGTTAGGTTTAGATTTGGGGTTAGGTTTAGATTTGGGGTTAGGTTTAGATTTTAGGTTTAGATTTTAGGTTTAGACTTGGGGTTAGGTTTAGATTTGGGGTTAGGTTTAGATTTTAGGTTTAGATTTGGGGTTAGGTTTAGATTTTAGGTTTAGATTTGGGGTTAGGTTTAGATTTGGGGTTAGGTTTAGATTTTAGGTTTAGATTTGGGGTTAGGTTTAGATTTTAGGTTTAGATTTGGGGTTAGGTTTAGATTTGGGGTTAGGTTTAGATTTTTGGTTTAGATTTGGGGTTAGGTTTAGATTTGGGGTTAGGTTTAGATTTTAGGTTTAGATTTGGGGTTAGGTTTATATTTTAGGTTTAGATTTGGGGTTAGGTTTAGATTTTAGGTTTAGATTTTAGGTTTAGATTTGGGGTTAGGTTTAGATTTTAGGTTTAGATTTTGGGTTAGATTTAGATTTTAAGTTTAGATTTGGGGTTAGGTTTAGATTTTAGGTTTAGATTTGGGGTTAGGTTTAGATTTGGGGTTAGGCTTATATTTTAGGATTAGATTTGGGGTTAGGTTTAGATTTGGGTTTAGGTTTAGATTTTAGGTTTAGATTTGGGGTTAGGTTTAGATTTGGGGTTAGATTTGGGGTAAGGTTTACATTTGGGCTTAGGTTTAGATTTTAGGTTTAGATTTGGGGTTAGGTTTAGATTTCGGGTTAGATTTGGGTTTAGGTTTAGATTTTATGTTTAGATATGGGGTTAGGTTTAGATTTGGGGTTAGGTTTAGATTTTAGGTTTAGATTTGGGGTTAGGTTTAGATTTTAGGTTTAGATTTGGGGTTAGGTTTAGATTTGGGGTTAGGTTTAGATTTTAGGTTTAGATTTGGGGTTAGGTTTATATTTTAGGTTTAGATTTGGGGTTAGGTTTAGATTTTAGGTTTAGATTTTAGGTTTAGAGTTGGGGTTAGGTTTAGATTTTAGGTTTAGATTTGGGGTTAGGTTTAGATTTTAAGTTTAGATTTGTGGTTAGGTTTAGATTTTAGGTTTAGATTTGGGCTTAGGTTTAGATTTGGGGTTAGGTTTAGATTTTAGGTTTAGATTTGGGGTTAGGTTTAGATTTTAGGTTTAGATATGGGGTTAGGTTTAGATTTGGGGTTAGGTTTAGATTTTAGGTTTAGATTTGGGGTTAGGTTTAGATTTGGGGTTAGGTTTAGATTTTAGGTTTAGATTTGGGGTTAGGTTTAGATTTTAGGTTTAGATTTTAGGTTTAGAGTTGGGGTTAGGTTTAGATTTTAGGTTTAGATTTGGGGTTAGGTTTAGATTTTAAGTTTAGATTTGTGGTTAGGTTTAGATTTTAGGTTTAGATTTGGGCTTAGGTTTAGATTTGGGGTTAGGTTTAGATTTTAGGTTTAGATTTGGGGTTAGGTTTAGATTTTAGGTTTAGATATGGGGTTAGGTTTAGATTTGGGGTTAGGTTTAGATTTTAGGTTTAGATTTGGGGTTAGGTTTAGATTTGGGGTTAGGTTTAGATTTTAGGTTTAGATTTGGGGTTAGGTTTAGATTTTAGGTTTAGATTTGGGGTTAGGTTTATATTTTAGGTTTAGATTTGGGGTTAGGTTTAGATTTTAGGTTTATATTTGGGGTTAGGTTTATATTTTAGGTTTAGATTTGGGGTTAGGTTTAGATTTGGGGTTAGGTTTAGATTTTAGGTTTAGATTTGGGGTTAGGTTTAGATTTTAGGTTTAGATTTTAGGTTTATATTTGGGGTAAGGCTTTGATTTGGGGTTAAGTTTAGATTTTAGGTTTAGATTTGGGGTTAGGTTTAGATTTGGGGTTAGGTTTAGATTTTTGGTTTAGATTTGGGGTTAGGTTTAGATTTTAGTTTTAGATATGGGGTTAGGTTTAGATTTGGGGTTAGGTTTAGATTTTAGGTTTAGATTTGGGGTTAGGTTTAGATTTGGGGTTAGGTTTAGATTTTAGGTTTAGATTTGGGGTTAGGTTTAGATTTTAGGTTTAGATTTGGGGTTAGGTTTAGATTTGGGGTTAGGTTTAGATTTTAGGTTTAGATTTGGGGTTAGGTTTAGATTTTAGGTTTAGATTTGGGGTTAGGTTTAGATTTTAGGTTTGGATTTGGGGTTAGGTTTAGATTTTAGGTTTAGATTTGGGGTTAGGTTTAGACTTGGGGTTAGGTTTAGATTTTAGGTTTAGATTTGGGGTTAGGTTTAGATTTTAGGTTTAGATTTGGGGTTAGGTTTAGATTTTAGGTTTAGATTTGGGGTTAGGTTTAGATTTGGGGTTAGGTTTAGATTTTAGGTTTAGATTTGGGGTTAGGTTTAGATTTTAGGTTTAGATTTGGGGTTAGGTTTAGATTTTAGGTTTAGATTTGGGGTTAGGTTTAGATTTTAGGTTTAGATTTGGGGTTAGGTTTAGACTTGGGGTTAGGTTTAGATTTTAGGTTTAGATTTGGGGTTAGGTTTAGATTTTAGGTTTTAATTTGGGGTTAGGTTTAGATTTTAGGTTTAGATTTTAGGTTTAGATTTGGGGTTAGGTTTAGATTTGGGGTTAGGTTTAGAATTTTGGTTTAGATTTGGGGTTAGGTTTACATTTGGGGTTAGGTTTAGATTTTAGGTTTAGATTTGGGGTTAGGTTTAGATTTTAGGTTTAGATTTGGGGTTAGGTTTAGATTTTAGGTTTAGATTTGGGGTAAGGTTTACATTTGGGCTTAGGTTTAGATTTTAGGTTTAGATTTGGGGTGAGGTTTAGATTTTAGGTTTAGATTTTAGGTTTAGATTTGGGGTTAGGTTTAGATTTTAGGTTTAGATTTGGGGTTAGGTTTAGATTTTAGGTTTATATTTGGGGTAAGGTTTAGATTTGGGGTTAGGTTTAGATTTTAGGTTTAGATTTGGGGTTAGGTTTAGAATTGGGGTTAGGTTTAGATTTTCGGTTTAGATTAGGGGTTAGGTTTAGATTTTAGGTTTAGATATGGGGTTAGGTTTAGATTTGGGGTTAGGTTTAGATTTAAGGTTTAGATTTGGGGTTAGGTTTAGATTTGGGGTTAGGTTTAGATTTGGGGTTAGGTTTAGATTTTAGGTTTAGATTTTAGGTTTAGACTTGGGGTTAGGTTTAGATTTGGGGTTAGGTTTAGATTTTAGGTTTAGATTTGGGGTTAGGTTTAGATTTTAGGTTTAGATTTGGGGTTAGGTTTAGATTTTAGGTTTAGATTTGGGGTTAGGTTTAGATTTTAGGTTTAGATTTGGGTTAGGTTTAGATTTTAGGTTTAGATTTGGGGTTAGGTTTAGATTTGGGGTTAGGTTTAGATTTTAGGTTTAGATTTGGGGTTAGGTTTAGATTTGGGGTTAGGTTTAGATTTTTGGTTTAGATTTGGGGTTAGGTTTAGATTTGGGGTTAGGTTTAGATTTTAGGTTTAGATTTGGGGTTAGGTTTAGATTTTAGGTTTAGATTTGGGGTTAGGTTTAGATTTTAGGTTTAGATTTTAGGTTTAGATTTGGGGTTAGGTTTAGATTTTAGGTTTAGATTTTGGGTTAGGTTTAGATTTTAAGTTTAGATTTGCGGTTAGGTTTAGATTTTAGGTTTAGATTTGGGGTTAGGTTTAGATTTGGGGTTAGGCTTATATTTTAGGATTAGATTTGGGGTTAGGTTTAGATTTGGGGTTAGGTTTAGATTGTAGTTTTAGATTTGGGGTTACGTTTAGATTTTAGGTTTAGATTTTGGGTAAGGTTTAGATTTGGGGTTAGGTTTAGATTTTAGGTTTGTATTTGGGGTTAGGTTTAGATTTCGGGTTAGATTTGGGTTTAGGTTTAGATTTTATGTTCAGATATGGGGTTAGGTTTAGATTTGGGGTTAGGTTTAGATTTTAGGTTTAGATTTGGGGTTAGGTTTAGATTTTAGGTTTAGATTTGGGGTTAGGTTTAGATTTGGGGTTAGGTTTAGATTTGAGGTTTAGATTTGGGGTTAGGTTTATATTTTAGGTTTAGATTTGGGGTTAGGTTTAGATTTTAGGTTTAGATTTTAGGTTTAGATTTGGGGTTAGGTTTAGATTTTAAGTTTAGATTTGCGGTTAGGTTTAGATTTTAGGTTTGGATTTGGGGTTAGGTTTAGATTTGGGGTTAGGTTTATATTTTAGGATTAGATTTGGGGTTAGGTTTAGATTTGGGGTTAGGTTTAGATTTTAGGTTTAGATTTGGGGTTAGGTTTAGATTTGGGGTTAGGTTTAGATTTTAGGTTTAGACTTGGGGTTAGGTTTAGATTTTAGGTTTAGATTTCGGGTTACGTTTAGATTTGGGGTTAGGTTTAGATTTTAGGTTTAGGTTTGGGGTTAGGTTTAGATTTTAGGTTTAGATTTGGGGTTAGGTTTAGATTTTAGGTTTGGATTTGGGGTTAGGTTTAGATTTGGGGTTAGGTTTAGATTTTAGGTTTAGATTTGGGGTTAGGTTTAGATTTTAGGTTTAGATTTGGGGTTAGGTTTAAATTTTAGGTTTAGATTTTAGGTTTAGATTTGGGGTTAGGTTTAGATTTGGGGTTAGGTTTAGATTTTAGGTTTAGATTTGGGGTTAGGTTTAGATTTGGGGTTAGGTTTAGATTTTAGGTTTAGATTTGGGGTTAGGTTTAGATTTTAGGTTTAGATTTGGTGTTAGGTTTAGATTTTAGGTTTAGATTTGGGGTTAGGTTTAGATTTTAGGTTTATATTTGAGGTAAGGTTTAGATTTGGGGTTAGGTTTAGATTTTAGGTTTAGATTTGGGGTTAGGTTTAGATTTGGGGTTAGGTTTAGATTTTAGGTTTAGATTTGGGGTTAGGTTTAAATTTTAGGTTTAGATGTGTGGTTAGGTTTAGATTTGGGGTTAGGTTTAGATTTTAGGTTTAGATTTGGGGTTAGGTTTAGATTTGGAGTTAAGTTTAGATTTAGGTTTAGATTTGGGGTTAGGTTTAGATTTCAGGTTTAGATTTGGGGTTAGGTTTAGATTTTAGGTTTAGATTTTAGGTTTAGATTTGGGGTTAGGTTTAGATTTTAGGTTTAGATTTGGGGTTAGGTTTAGATTTTAGGTTTAGATTTGGGGTTAGGTTTAGATTTTAGGTTTAGATTTTAGGTTTAGATTTGGGGTTAGGTTTAGATTTTAGGTTTAGATTTGGGGTTAGGTTTAGATTTTAGGTTTAGATTTGGGGTTAGGTTTAGATTTTAGGTTTATATTTGGGGTAAGGCTTAGATTTGGGGTTAGGTTTAGATTTTAGGTTTAGATTTGGGGTTAGGTTTAGATTTGGGGTTAGGTTTAGATTTTTGGATTAGATTTGGGGTTAGGTTTAGATTTTAGGTTTAGATATGGGGTTAGGTTTAGATTTGGGGTTAGGTTTAGATTTTAGGTTTAGATTTGGGGTTAGGTTTAGATTTGGGGTTAGGTTTAGATTTTAGGTTTAGATTTGGGGTTAGGTTTAGATTTGGGGTTAGGTGTAGATTTGGGGTTAGGTTTAGATTTTAGGTTTAGATTTGGTGTTAGGTTTAGATTTTAGGTTTAGATTTGGGGTTAGGTTTAGATTTTAGGTTTAGATTTGGGGTTAGGTTTAGATTTGGGGTTAGGTGTAGATTTGGGGTTAGGTTTAGATTTTAGGTTTGGATTTGGGGTTAGGTTTAGATTTGGGGTTAGGTTTAGATTTTAGGTTTAGATTTGGGGTTAGGTTTAGATTTTAGGTTTAGATTTGGGGTTAGGTTTAGATTTGGGGTTAGGTTTAGATTTTAGGTTTAGATTTGGGGTTAGGTTTAGATTTTAGGTTTAGATTTGGGGTTAGGTTTATATTTTAGGTTTATATTTGGGGTTAGGTTTATATTTTAGGTTTAGATTTCGGGTTAGGTTTAGATTTGGGGTTAGGTTTAGATTTTAGGTTTAGATTTGGGGTTAGGTTTAGATTTTAGGTTTAGATTTTAGGTTTAGATTTGGGGTTAGGTTCAGATTTTAGGTTTAGATTTGGGGTTAGGTTTAGATTTTAGGTTTAGATTTGGGGTTAGGTTTAGATTTTAGGTTTATATTTGGGGTAAGGTTTAGATTTGGGGTTAGGTTTAGATTTGGGGTTAGGTGTAGATTTGGGGTTAGGTTTAGATTTTAGGTTTAGATTTGGGGTTAGGTTTAGATTTTAGGTTTAGATTTGGGGTTAGGTTTAGATTTGGGGTTAGGTGTAAATTTGGGGTTAGGTTTAGATTTTAGGTTTGGATTTGGGGTTAGGTTTAGATTTGGGGTTAGGTTTAGATTTTAGGTTTAGATTTGGGGTTAGGTTTAGATTTTAGGTTTAGATTTGGGGTTAGGTTTAGATTTGGGGTTAGGTTTAGATTTTAGGTTTAGATTTGGGGTTAGGTTTACATTTGGGGTTAGGTTTAGATTTTAGGTTTAGATTTGGGGTTAGGTTTAGATTTTAGGTTTAGATTTTAGGTTTAGATTTGGGGTTAGGTTTAGATTTTAGGTTTAGATTTGGGGTTAGGTTTAGATTTTAGGTTTAGATTTGGGGTTAGGTTTAGATTTTAGGTTTATATTTGGGGTAAGGTTTAGATTTGGGGTTAGGTTTATATTTTAGGTTTATGTTTGGGGTTAGGTTTAGATTTGGGGTTAGGTTTAGATTTTAGGTTTAGATTTGGGGTTAGGTTTAGATTTTAGGTTTAGATTTTAGGTTTAGATTTGGGGTTAGGTTTAGATTTTAGGTTTAGATTTGGGGTTAGGTTTAGATTTTAGGTTTAGATTTGGGGTTAGGTTTAGATTTTAGGTTTATATTTGGGGTAAGGTTTAGATTTGGGGTTAGGTTTAGATTTTAGGTTTAGATTTGGGGTTAGGTTTAGAATTGGCGTTAGGTTTAGATTTTAGGTTTAGATTTGGGGTTAGGTTTAGATTTTAGGTTTAGATATGGGGTTAGGTTTAGATTTGGGGTTAGGTTTAGATTTAAGGTTTAGATTTGGTGTTAGGTTTAGATTTGGGGTTAGGTTTAGATTTGGGGTTAGGTTTAGATTTTAGGTTTAGATTTTAGGTTTAGACTTGGGGTTAGGTTTAGATTTGGGGTTAGGTTTAGATTTTAGGTTTAGATTTGGGGTTAGGTTTAGATTTGGGGTTAGGTTTAGATTTTAGGTTTAGATTTGGGGTTAGGTTTAGATTTAAGGTTTAGATTTGGGGTTAGGTTTAGATTTGGGGTTAGGTTTAGATTTTAGGTTTAGATTTGGGGTTAGGTTTAGATTTGGGGTTAGGTTTAGATTTTTGGTTTAGATTTGGGGTTAGGTTTAGATTTGGGGTTAGGTTTAGATTTTAGGTTTAGATTTGGGGTTAGGTTTAGATTTTAGGTTTAGATTTGGGGTTAGGTTTATATTTTAGGTTTAGATTTGGGGTTAGGTTTAGATTTTAGGTTTAGATTTTAGGTTTAGATTTGGGGTTAGGTTTAGATTTTAGGTTTAGATTTTGGGTTAGGTTTAGATTTTAAGTTTAGATTTGCGGTTAGGTTTAGATTTTAGGTTTAGATTTGGGGTTAGGTTTAGATTTGGGGTTAGGATTATATTTTAGGATTAGATTTGGGGTTAGGTTTAGATTTGGGGTTAGGTTTAGATTTCGGGTTAGATTTGGGTTTAGGTTTAGATTTTATGTTTAGATATGGGGTTAGGTTTAGATTTGGGGTTAGGTTTAGATTTTAGGTTTAGATTTGGGGTTACGTTTAGATTTTAGGTTTAGATTTGGGGTTAGGTTTAGATTTTAGGTTTAGATTTGGGGTTAGGTTTAGATTTTAGGTTTAGATTTTAGGTTTAGATTTGGGGTTAGGTTTAGATTTTAGGTTTAGATTTGGGGTTAGGTTTAGATTTTAAGTTTAGATTTGGGGTTAGGTTTAGATTTTAGGTTTAGATTTGGGGTTAGGTTTAGATTTGGGGTTAGGTTTATATTTTAGGATTAGATTTGGGGTTAGGTTTAGATTTGGGGTTAGGTTTAGATTTTAGGTTTAGATTTGGGGTTAGGTTTAGATTTTAGGTTTAGATTTTAGGTTTAGATTTGGGGTTAGGTTTAGATTTTAGGTTTAGATTTGGGGTTAGGTTTAGATTTGGGGTTAGGTTTAGATTTTAGGTTTAGGATTGGGGTTAGGTTTAGATTTTAGGTTTAGATTTGGGGTTAGGTTTAGATTTTAGGTTTGTATTTGGGGTTAGGTTTAGATTTGGGGTTATGTTTAGATTTTAGGTTTAGATTTGGGGTTAGGTTTAGATTTTAGGTTTAGATTTGGGGTTAGGTTTAGATTTGGGGTTAGGTTTAGATTTTAGGTTTAGATTTGGGGTTAGGTTTAGATTTTAGGTTTAGATTTTAGGTTTAGATTTGGGGTTAGGTTTAGATTTTAGGTTTAGATTTTAGGTTTAGATTTGGGGTTAGGTTTAGATTTTAGGTTTAGATTTGGGGTTAGGTTTAGATTTTAGGTTTATATTTGGGGTAAGGTTTAGATTTGGGGTTAGGTTTCGATTTTAGGTTTAGATTTGGGGTTAGGTTTAGATTTGGGGTTAGGTTTAGATTTTAGGTTTAGATTTGGGGTTAGGTTTAAATTTTAGGTTTAGATATGTGGTTAGGTTTAGATTTGGGGTTAGGTTTAGATTTTAGGTTTAGATTTGGGGTTAGGTTTAGATTTGGAGTTAGGTTTAGATTTAGGTTTAGATTTGGGGTTAGGTTTAGATTTCAGGTTTAGATTTGGGGTTAGGTTTAGATTTTAGGTTTAGATTTGGGGTTAGGTGTAGATTTGGGATTAGGTTTAGATTTTAGGTTTAGATTTGGGTTTAGGTTTAGATTTTAGGTTTAGATTTGGGGTTAGGTTTAGATTTTAGGTTTAGATTTGGGGTTAGGTTTAGATTTGGGGTTAGGTTTAGATTTTAGGTTTAGATTTGGGGTTAGGTTTAGATTTGGGGTTAGGTTTAGATTTGAGGTTTAGATTTGGGGTTAGGTTTAGATTTTAGGTTTCGATATGGGGTTAGGTTTAGATTTGGGGTTAGGTTTAGATTTTAGGTTTAGATTTGGGGTTAGGTTTAAATTTGGGGTTAGGTTTAGATTTTAGCTTTAGATTTGGGGTTAGGTTTAGATTTTAGGTTTAGATTTGGGGTTAGGTTTAGATTTTAGGTTTAGATTTGGGGTTAGGTTTAGATTTTAGGTTTATATTTGGGGTTAGGTTTATATTTTAGGTTTAGATTTGGGGTTAGGTTTAGATTTGGGGTTAGGTTTAGATTTTAGGTTTAGATTTGGGGTTAGGTTTAGATTTTAGGTTTAGATTTTAGGTTTAGATTTGGGGTTAGGTTTAGATTTTAGGTTTAGATTTGGGGTTAGGTTTAGATTTTAGGTTTAGATTTGGGGTTAGGTTTAGATTTTAGGTTTATATTTGGGGTAAGGTTTAGATTTGGGGTTAGGTTTAGATTTTAGGTTTAGATTTGGGTTTAGGTTTAGATTTGGGGTTAGGTTTAGATTTTTGGTTTAGATTTGGGGTTAGGTTTAGATTTTAGATTTAGATATGGGGTTAGGTTTAGATTTGGGGTTAGGTTTAGATTTTAGGTTTAGATTTGGGGTTAGGTTTAGATTTGGGGTTAGGTTTAGATTTTAGGTTTAGATTTGGGGTTAGGTTTAGATTTGGGGTTAGGTTTAGATTTGGGGTTAGGTTTAGATTTTAGGTTTAGATTTGGGGTTAGGTTTAGATTTTAGGTTTAGATTTGGGGTTAGGTTTAGATTTTAGGTTTAGATTTGGGGTTAGGTTTAGATTTGGGGTTAGGTGTAGATTTGGGGTTAGGTTTAGATTTTAGGTTTGGATTTGGGGTTAGGTTTAGATTTGGGGTTAGGTTTAGATTTTAGGTTTAGATTTGGGGTTAGGTTTAGATTATAGGTTTAGATTTGGGGTTAGGTTTAGATTTGGGGTTAGGTTTAGATTTTAGGTTTAGATTTGGGGTTAGGTTTAGATTTTAGGTTTAGATTTGGGGTTAGGTTTAGATTTTAGGTTTAGATTTGGGGTTAGGTTTAGATTTGGGGTTAGGTTTAAATTTTAGGTTTAGGTTTGGGGTTAGGTTTAGATTTTAGGTTTAGATTTGGGGTTAGGTTTAGATTTTAGTTTTGGATTTGGGGTTAGGTTTAGATTTGGGGTTAGGTTTAGATTTTAGGTTTAGATTTGGGGTTAGGTTTAGATTTGGGGTTAGGTTTAGATTTTAGGTTTAGATTTGGGGTTAGGTTTAGATTTTAGGTTTAGATTTTAGGTTTAGATTTGGGGTTAGGTTTAGATTTTAGGTTTAGATTTGGGGTTAGGTTTAGATTTTAGGTTTAGATTTTAGGTTTAGATTTGGGGTTAGGTTTAGATTTTAGGTTTAGATTTGGGGTTAGGTTTAGATTTTAGGTTTAGATTTGGGGTAAGGTTTAGATTTTAGGTTTATATTTGGGGTAAGGTTTAGATTTGGGGTTAGGTTTAGATTTTAGGTTTAGATTTGGGGTTAGGTTTAGATTTGGGGTTAGGTTTAGATTTTAGGTTTAGATTTGGGGTTAGGTTTAAATTTTAGGTTTAGATATGTGGTTAGGTTTAGATTTGGGGTTAGGTTTAGATTTTAGGTTTAGATTTGGGGTTAGGTTTAGATTTGGAGTTAGGTTTAGATTTAGGTTTAGATTTGGGGTTAGGTTTAGATTTCAGGTTTAGATTTGGGGTTAGGTTTAGATTTGGGGTTAGGTTTAGATTTTAGGTGTAGATTTGGGGTTAGGTTTAGATTTTAGGTTTAGATTTGGGTTTAGGTTTAGATTTTAGGTTTAGATTTGGGGTTAGGTTTAGATTTTAGGTTTAGATTTGGGTTAGGTTTAGATTTTAGGTTTAGATTTGGGGTTAGGTTTAGATTTGGGGTTAGGTTTAGATTTTAGGTTTAGATTTGGGGTTAGGTTTAGATTTGGGGTTAGGTTTAGATTTTAGGTTTAGATTTGGGGTTAGGTTTAGATTTTAGGTTTAGATTTGGGGTTAGGTTTAGATTTGGGGTTAGGTTTAGATTTTAGGTTTAGATTTGGGGTTAGGTTTAGATTTTAGGTTTCGATATGGGGTTAGGTTTAGATTTGTGGTTAGGTTTAGATTTTAGGTTTAGATTTGGGGTTAGGTTTAAATTTGGGGTTAGGTTTAGATTTTAGGTTTAGATTTGGGGTTAGGTTTAGATTTTAGGTTTAGATTTGGGGTTAGGTTTAGATTTTAGGTTTAGATTTTAGGTTTAGATTTGGGGTTAGGTTTAGATTTTAGGTTTAGATTTGGGGTTAGGTTTAGATTTTAGGTTTAGATTTGGGGTTAGGTTTAGATTTTAGGTTTATATTTGGGGTAAGGTTTAGATTTGGGGTTAGGTTTAGATTTTAGGTTTAGATTTGGGTTTAGGTTTAGATTTGGGGTTAGGTTTAGATTTTTGGTTTAGATTTGGGGTTAGGTTTAGATTTTAGGTTTAGATTTGGGGTTAGGTTTAGATTTTAGGTTTAGATTTGGGGTTAGGTTTAGATTTTAGGTTTATATTTGGGGTAAGGTTTAGATTTGGGGTTAGGTTTAGATTTTAGGTTTAGATTTGGGGTTAGGTTTAGATTTGGGGTTAGGTTTAGATTTTTGGATTAGATTTGGGGTTAGGTTTAGATTTTAGGTTTAGATATGGGGTTAGGTTTAGATTTTAGGTTTAGATTTGGGGTTAGGTTTAGATTTGGGGTTAGGTTTAGATTTTAGGTTTAGATTTGGGGTTAGGTTTAGATTTGAAGTTAGGTGTAGATTTGGGGTTAGGTTTAGATTTTAGGTTTAGATTTGGTGTTAGGTTTAGATTTTAGGTTTAGATTTGGGGTTAGGTTTAGATTTTAGGTTTAGATTTGGGGTTAGGTTTAGATTTTAGGTTTAGATTTGGGGTTAGGTTTAGATTTTAGGTTTATATTTGGGGTTAGGTTTATATTTTAGGTTTAGATTTGGGGTTAGGTTTAGATTTGGGGTTAGGTTTAGATTTTAGGTTTAGATTTGGGGTTAGGTTTAGATTTTAGGTTTAGATTTTAGGTTTAGATTTGGGGTTAGGTTCAGATTTTAGGTTTAGATTTGTGGTTAGGTTTAGATTTTAGGTTTAGATTTGGGGTTAGGTTTAGATTTTAGGTTTATATTTGGGGTTAGGTTTAGATTTTAGGTTTAGATTTGGGGTTAGGTTTAGATTTTAGGTTTAGATTTGGGGTTAGGTTTAGATTTGGGGTTAGGTTTAGATTTTAGGTTTAGATTTGGGGTTAGGTTTACATTTGGGGTTAGGTTTAGATTTTAGGTTTAGATTTGGGGTTAGGTTTAGATTTTAGGTTTGGATTTTAGGTTTAGATTTGGGGTTAGGTTTAGATTTTAGGTTTAGATTTGGGGTTAGGTTTAGATTTTAGGTTTAGATTTGGGGTTAGGTTTAGATTTTAGGTTTATATTTGGGGTAAGGTTTAGATTTGGGGTTAGGTTTATATTTTAGGTTTATATTTGGGGTTAGGTTTAGATTTGGGGTTAGGTTTAGATTTTAGGTTTAGATTTGGGGTTAGGTTTAGATTTTAGGTTTAGATTTTAGGTTTAGATTTGGGGTTAGGTTTAGATTTTAGGTTTAGATTTGGGGTTAGGTTTAGATTTTAGGTTTAGATTTGGGGTTAGGTTTAGATTTTAGGTTTATATTTGGGGTAAGGTTTAGATTTGGGGTTAGGTTTAGATTTGGGGTTAGGTTTAGATTTTAGGTTTAGATTTGGGGTTAGGTTTAAATTTTAGGTTTATATTTGGGGTAAGGTTTAGATTTGGGGTTAGGTTTAGATTTGGGGTTAGGTTTAGATTTTAGGTTTAGATTTGGGGTTAGGTTTAGATTTTAGGTTTATATTTGGGGTAAGGTTTAGATTTGGGGTTAGGTTTAGAATTGGCGTTAGGTTTAGATTTTAGGTTTAGATTTGGGGTTAGGTTTAGATTTTAGGTTTAGAAATGGGGTTAGGTTTAGATTTGGGGTTAGGTTTAGATTTAAGGTTTAGATTTGGTGTTAGGTTTAGATTTGGGGTTAGGTTTAGATTTGGGGTTAGGTTTAGATTTTAGGTTTAGATTTTAGGTTTAAACTTGGGGTTAGGTTTAGATTTGGGGTTAGGTTTAGATTTTAGGTTTAGATTTGGGGTTAGGTTTAGATTTGGGGTTAGGTTTAGATTTTAGGTTTAGATTTGGGGTTAGGTTTAGATTTAAGGTTTAGATTTGGGGTTAGGTTTAGATTTGGGGTTAGGTTTAGATTTTAGGTTTAGATTTGGGGTTAGGTTTAGATTTGGGGTTAGGTTTAGATTTTTGGTTTAGATTTGGGGTTAGGTTTAGATTTGGGGTTAGGTTTAGATTTTAGGTTTAGATTTGGGGTTAGGTTTAGATTTTAGGTTTAGATTTGGGGTTAGGTTTAGATTTTAGGTTTAGATTTGGGGTTAGGTTTATATTTTAGGTTTAGATTTGGGGTTAGGTTTAGATTTTAGGTTTAGATTTTAGGTTTAGATTTGGGGTTAGGTTTAGATTTTAGGTTTAGATTTGGGGTTAGGTTTAGATTTTAGGTTTAGATTTGGGGTTAGGTTTAGATTTTAGGTTTAGATTTTAGGTTTAGATTTGGGGTTAGGTTTAGATTTTAGGTTTAGATTTGGGGTTAGGTTTAGATTTTAAGTTTAGATTTGGGGTTAGGTTTAGATTTTAGGTTTAGATTTGGGGTTAGGTTTAGATTTGGGGTTAGGTTTATATTTTAGGATTAGATTTGGGGTTAGGTTTAGATTTGGGGTTAGGTTTAGATTTTAGGTTTAGATTTGGGGTTAGGTTTAGATTTTAGGTTTAGATTTTAGGTTTAGATTTGGGGTTAGGTTTAGATTTTAGGTTTAGATTTGGGGTTAGGTTTAGATTTGGGGTTAGGTTTAGATTTTAGGTTTAGGTTTGGGGTTAGGTTTAGATTTTAGGTTTAGATTTGGGGTTAGGTTTAGATTTTAGGTTTGTATTTGGGGTTAGGTTTAGATTTGGGGTTAGGTTTAGATTTTAGGTTTAGATTTGGGTTTAGGTTTAGATTTGGGGTTAGGTTTAGATTTTTGGTTTAGATTTGGGGTTAGGTTTAGATTTTAGATTTAGATATGGGGTTAGGTTTAGATTTGGGGTTAGGTTTAGATTTTAGGTTTAGATTTGGGGTTAGGTTTAGATTTGGGGTTAGGTTTAGATTTTAGGTTTAGATTTGGGGTTAGGTTTAGATTTGGGGTTAGGTTTAGATTTGGGGTTAGGTTTAGATTTTAGGTTTAGATTTGGGGTTAGGTTTAGATTATAGGTTTAGATTTGGGCTTAGGTTTAGATTTGGGGTTAGGTTTAGATTTTAGGTTTAGATTTGGGGTTAGGTTTAGATTTTAGGTTTAGATTTTAGGTTTAGATTTGGGGTTAGGTTTAGATTTTAGGTTTAGATTTGGGGTTAGGTTTAGATTTTAGGTTTAGATTTGGGTTTAGGTTTAGATTTTAGGTTTATATTTGGGGTAAGGTTTAGATTTGGGGTTAGGTTTAGATTTTAGGTTTAGATTTGGGGTTAGGTTTAGATTTGGGGTTAGGTTTAGATTTTAGGTTTAGATTTGGGGTTAGGTTTAAATTTTAGGTTTAGATATGTGGTTAGGTTTAGATTTGGGGTTAGGTTTAGATTTTAGGTTTAGATTTGGGGTTAGGTTTAGATTTGGAGTTAGGTTTTGATTTAGGTTTAGATTTGGGGTTAGGTTTAGATTTCAGGTTTAGATTTGGGGTTAGGTTTAGATTTTAGGTTTAGATTTGGGGTTAGGTGTAGATTTGGGGTTAGGTTTAGATTTTAGGTTTAGATTTGGGTTTAGGTTTAGATTTTAGGTTTAGATTTGGGGTTAGGTTTAGATTTTAGGTTTAGATTTGGGGTTAGGTTTAGATTTTAGGTTTAGATTTGGGGTTAGGTTTAGATTTGGGGTTAGGTTTAGATTTTAGGTTTAGATTTGGGGTTAGGTTTAGATTTGGGGTTAGGTTTAGATTTTAGGTTTAGATTTGGGGTTAGGTTTAGATTTGGGGTTAGGTTTAGATTTTAGGTTTAGATTTGGGGTTAGGTTTAGATTTTAGGTTTCGATATGGGGTTAGGTTTAGATTTGTGGTTAGGTTTAGATTTTAGGTTTAGATTTGGGGTTAGGTTTAAATTTGGGGTTAGGTTTAGATTTTAGGTTTAGATTTGGGGTTAGGTTTAGATTTTAGGTTTAGATTTGGGGTTAGGTTTAGATTTTAGGTTTAGATTTTAGGTTTAGATTTGGGGTTAGGTTTAGATTTTAGGTTTAGATTTGGGGTTAGGTTTAGATTTTAGGTTTAGATTTGGGGTTAGGTTTAGATTTTACGTTTATATTTGGGGTAAGGTTTAGATTTGGGGTTAGGTTTAGATTTTAGGTTTAGATTTGGGTTTAGGTTTAGATTTGGGGTTAGGTTTAGATTTTTGGTTTAGATTTGGGGTTAGGTTTAGATTTTAGGTTTAGATTTGGGGTTAGGTTTAGATTTTAGGTTTAGATTTGGGGTTAGGTTTAGATTTTAGGTTTATATTTGGGGTAAGGTTTAGATTTGGGGTTAGGTTTAGATTTTAGGTTTAGATTTGGGGTTAGGTTTAGATTTGGGGTTAGGTTTAGATTTTTGGATTAGATTTGGGGTTAGGTTTAGATTTTAGGTTTAGATATGGGGTTAGGTTTAGATTTGGGGTTAGGTTTAGATTTTAGGTTTAGATTTGGGGTTAGGTTTAGATTTGGGGTTAGGTTTAGATTTTAGGTTTAGATTTGGGGTTAGGTTTAGATTTGAAGTTAGGTGTAGATTTGGGGTTAGGTTTAGATTTTAGGTTTAGATTTGGTGTTAGGTTTAGATTTTAGGTTTAGATTTGGGGTTAGGTTTAGATTTTAGGTTTAGATTTGGGGTTAGGTTTAGATTTTAGGTTTAGATTTGGGGTTAGGTTTAGATTTTAGGTTTAGATTTGGGGTTAGGTGTAGATTTGGGGTTAGGTTTAGATTTTAGGTTTAGATTTGGGGTTAGGTTTAGATTTTAGGTTTAGATTTTAGGTTTAGATTTGGGGTTAGGTTCAGATTTTAGGTTTAGATTTGGGGTTAGGTTTAGATTTTAGGTTTAGATTTGGGGTTAGGTTTAGATTTTAGGTTTATATTTGGGGTTAGGTTTAGATTTTAGGTTTAGATTTGGGGTTAGGTTTAGATTTTAGGTTTAGATTTGGGGTTAGGTTTAGATTTTAGGTTTAGATTTGGGGTTAGGTTTACATTTGGAGTTAGGTTTAGATTTTAGGTTTAGATTTGGGGTTAGGTTTAGATTTTAGGTTTAGATTTTAGGTTTAGATTTGGGGTTAGGTTTAGATTTTAGGTTTAGATTTGGGGTTAGGTTTAGATTTTAGGTTTAGATTTGGGGTTAGGTTTAGATTTTAGGTTTATATTTGGGGTTAGGTTTAGATTTGGGGTTAGGTTTATATTTTAGGTTTATATTTGGGGTTAGGTTTAGATTTGGGGTTAGGTTTAGATTTTAGGTTTAGATTTGGGGTTAGGTTTAGATTTTAGGTTTAGATTTTAGGTTTAGATTTGGGGTTAGGTTTAGATTTTAGGTTTAGATTTGGGGTTAGGTTTAGATTTTAGGTTTATATTTGGGGTAAGGTTTAGATTTGGGGTTAGGTTTAGATTTTAGGTTTAGATTTGGGGTTAGGTTTAGAATTGGCGTTAGGTTTAGATTTTAGGTTTAGATTTGGGGTTAGGTTTAGATTTTAGGTTTAGAAATGGGGTTAGGTTTAGATTTGGGGTTAGGTTTAGATTTAAGGTTTAGATTTGGTGTTAGGTTTAGATTTGGGGTTAGGTTTAGATTTGGGGTTAGGTTTAGATTTTAGGTTTAGATTTTAGGTTTAGACTTGGGGTTAGGTTTAGATTTGGGGTTAGGTTTAGATTTTAGGTTTAGATTTGGGGTTAGGTTTAGATTTGGGGTTAGGTTTAGATTTTAGGTTTAGATTTGGGGTTAGGTTTAGATTTAAGGTTTAGATTTGGGGTTAGGTTTAGATTTGGGGTTAGGTTTAGATTTTAGGTTTAGATTTGGGGTTAGGTTTAGATTTGGGGTTAGGTTTAGATTTTTGGTTTAGATTTGGGGTTAGGTTTAGATTTGGGGTTAGGTTTAGATTTTAGGTTTAGATTTGGGGTTAGGTTTAGATTTTAGGTTTAGATTTGGGGTTAGGTTTAGATTTTAGGTTTAGATTTGGGGTTAGGTTTATATTTTAGGTTTAGATTTGGGGTTAGGTTTAGATTTTAGGTTTAGATTTTAGGTTTAGATTTGGGGTTAGGTTTAGATTTTAGGTTTAGATTTTGGGTTAGGTTTAGATTTTAAGTTTAGATTTGCGGTTAGGTTTAGATTTTAGGTTTAGATTTGGGGTTAGGTTTAGATTTGGGGTTAGGCTTATATTTTAGGATTAGATTTGGGGTTAGGTTTAGATTTGGGGTTAGGTTTAGATTTCAGGTTAGATTTGGGTTTAGGTTTAGATTTTATGTTTAGATATGGGGTTAGGTTTAGATTTGGGGTTAGGTTTAGATTTTAGGTTTAGATTTGGGGTTAGGTTTAGATTTTAGGTTTAGATTTGGGGTTATGTTTAGATTTTAGGTTTAGATTTTAGGTTTAGATTTGGGGTTAGGTTTAGATTTTAGGTTTAGATTTTAAGTTTAGATTTGCGGTTAGGTTTAGATTTTAGGTTTAGATTTGGGGTTAGGTTTAGATTTGGGGTTAGGTTTATATTTTAGGATTAGATTTGGGGTTAGGTTTAGATTTGGGGTTAGGTTTAGATTTTAGGTTTAGATTTGGGGTTAGGTTTAGATTTGGGGTTAGGTTTAGATTTTAGGTTTATATTTGGGGTTAGGTTTAGATTTTAGGTTTAGATTTGGGGTTAGGTTTAGATTTTAGGTTTAGATTTGGGGTTAGGTTTAGATTTGGGGTTAGGTTTAGATTTTAGGTTTAGATTTGGGGTTAGGTTTACATTTGGAGTTAGGTTTAGATTTTAGGTTTAGATTTGGGGTTAGGTTTAGATTTTAGGTTTAGATTTTAGGTTTAGATTTGGGGTTAGGTTTAGATTTTAGGTTTAGATTTGGGGTTAGGTTTAGATTTTAGGTTTAGATTTGGGGTTAGGTTTAGATTTTAGGTTTATATTTGGGGTAAGGTTTAGATTTGGGGTTAGGTTTATATTTTAGGTTTATATTTGGGGTTAGGTTTAGATTTGGGGTTAGGTTTAGATTTTAGGTTTAGATTTGGGGTTAGGTTTAGATTTTAGGTTTAGATTTTAGGTTTAGATTTGGGGTTAGGTTTAGATTTTAGGTTTAGATTTGGGGTTAGGTTTAGATTTTAGGTTTATATTTGGGGTAAGGTTTAGATTTGGGGTTAGGTTTAGATTTTAGGTTTAGATTTGGGGTTAGGTTTAGAATTGGCGTTAGGTTTAGATTTTAGGTTTAGATTTGGGGTTAGGTTTAGATTTTAGGTTTAGAAATGGGGTTAGGTTTAGATTTGGGGTTAGGTTTAGATTTAAGGTTTAGATTTGGTGTTAGGTTTAGATTTGGGGTTAGGTTTAGATTTGGGGTTAGGTTTAGATTTTAGGTTTAGATTTTAGGTTTAGACTTGGGGTTAGGTTTAGATTTGGGGTTAGGTTTAGATTTTAGGTTTAGATTTGGGGTTAGGTTTAGATTTGGGGTTAGGTTTAGATTTTAGGTTTAGATTTGGGGTTAGGTTTAGATTTAAGGTTTAGATTTGGGGTTAGGTTTAGATTTGGGGTTAGGTTTAGATTTTAGGTTTAGATTTGGGGTTAGGTTTAGATTTGGGGTTAGGTTTAGATTTTTGGTTTAGATTTGGGGTTAGGTTTAGATTTGGGGTTAGGTTTAGATTTTAGGTTTAGATTTGGGGTTAGGTTTAGATTTTAGGTTTAGATTTGGGGTTAGGTTTAGATTTTAGGTTTAGATTTGGGGTTAGGTTTATATTTTAGGTTTAGATTTGGGGTTAGGTTTAGATTTTAGGTTTAGATTTTAGGTTTAGATTTGGGGTTAGGTTTAGATTTTAGGTTTAGATTTTGGGTTAGGTTTAGATTTTAAGTTTAGATTTGCGGTTAGGTTTAGATTTTAGGTTTAGATTTGGGGTTAGGTTTAGATTTGGGGTTAGGCTTATATTTTAGGATTAGATTTGGGGTTAGGTTTAGATTTGGGGTTAGGTTTAGATTTCAGGTTAGATTTGGGTTTAGGTTTAGATTTTATGTTTAGATATGGGGTTAGGTTTAGATTTGGGGTTAGGTTTAGATTTTAGGTTTAGATTTGGGGTTATGTTTAGATTTTAGGTTTAGATTTTAGGTTTAGATTTGGGGTTAGGTTTAGATTTTAGGTTTAGATTTTAAGTTTAGATTTGCGGTTAGGTTTAGATTTTAGGTTTAGATTTGGGGTTAGGTTTAGATTTGGGGTTAGGTTTATATTTTAGGATTAGATTTGGGGTTAGGTTTAGATTTGGGGTTAGGTTTAGATTTTAGGTTTAGATTTGGGGTTAGGTTTAGATTTTAGGTTTAGATTTTAGGTTTAGATTTGGGGTTAGGTTTAGATTTTAGGTTTAGATTTGGGGTTAGGTTTAGATTTGGGGTTAGGTTTAGATTTTAGGTTTAGGTTTGGGGTTAGGTTTAGATTTTAGGTTTAGATTTGGGGTTAGGTTTAGATTTTAGGTTTGGATTTGGGGTTAGGTTTAGATTTTAGGTTTAGATATGGGGTTAGGTTTAGATTTGGGGTTAGGTTTAGATTTTAGGTTTAGATTTGGGGTTAGGTTTAGATTTGGGGTTAGGTTTAGATTTTAGGTTTAGATTTGGGGTTAGGTTTAGATTTGGGGTTAGGTGTAGATTTGGGGTTAGGTTTAGATTTTAGGTTTAGATTTGGTGTTAGGTTTAGATTTTAGGTTTAGATTTGGGGTTAGGTTTAGATTTTAGGTTTAGATTTGGGGTTAGGTTTAGATTTTAGGTTTAGATTTGGGTTTAGGTTTAGATTTTAGGTTTATATTTGGGGTAAGGTTTAGATTTGGGGTTAGGTTTAGATTTTAGGTTTAGATTTGGGGTTAGGTTTAGATTTTAGGTTTAGATTTGGGGTTAGGTTTAGATTTGGGGTTAGGTTTAGATTTTAGGTTTAGATTTGGAGTTAGGTTTAGATTTTAGGTTTAGATTTGGGGTTAGGTTTAGATTTTAGGTTTATATTTGGGGTTAGGTTTATATTTTAGGTTTAGATTTGGGGTTAGGTTTAGATTTGGGGTTAGGTTTAGATTTTAGGTTTAGATTTGGGGTTAGGTTTAGATTTTAGGTTTAGATTTTAGGTTTAGATTTGGGGTTAGGTTCAGATTTTAGGTTTAGATTTGGGGTTAGGTTTAGATTTTAGGTTTAGATTTGGGGTTAGGTTTAGATTTTAGGTTTAGATTTGGGGTAAGGTTTAGATTTGGGGTTAGGTTTAGATTTGGGGTTAGGTGTAGATTTGGGGTTAGGTTTAGATTTTAGGTTTAGATTTGGGGTTAGGTTTAGATTTTAGGTTTAGATTTGGGGTTAGGTTTAGATTTGGGGTTAGGTGTAAATTTGGGGTTAGGTTTAGATTTTAGGTTTGGATTTGGGGTTAGGTTTAGATTTGGGGTTAGGTTTAGATTTTAGGTTTAGATTTGGGGTTAGGTTTAGATTTTAGGTTTAGATTTGGGGTTAGGTTTAGATTTGGGGTTAGGTTTAGATTTTAGGTTTAGATTTGGGGTTAGGTTTACATTTGGGGTTAGGTTTAGATTTTAGGTTTAGATTTGGGGTTAGGTTTAGATTTTAGGTTTAGATTTTAGGTTTAGATTTGGGGTTAGGTTTAGATTTTAGGTTTAGATTTGGGGTTAGGTTTAGATTTTAGGTTTAGATTTGGGGTTAGGTTTAGATTTTAGGTTTATATTTGGGGTAAGGTTTAGATTTGGGGTTAGGTATATATTTTAGGTTTATATTTGGGGTTAGGTTTAGATTTGGGGTTAGGTTTAGATTTTAGGTTTAGATTTGGGGTTAGGTTTAGATTTTAGGTTTAGATTTTAGGTTTAGATTTGGGGTTAGGTTTAGATTTTAGGTTTAGATTTGGGGTTAGGTTTAGATTTTAGGTTTAGATTTGGGGTTAGGTTTAGATTTTAGGTTTATATTTGGGGTAAGGTTTAGATTTGGGGTTAGGTTTAGATTTTAGGTTTAGATTTGGGGTTAGGTTTAGAATTGGCGTTAGGTTTAGATTTTAGGTTTAGATTTGGGGTTAGGTTTAGATTTTAGGTTTAGAAATGGGGTTAGGTTTAGATTTGGGGTTAGGTTTAGATTTAAGGTTTAGATTTGGTGTTAGGTTTAGATTTGGGGTTAGGTTTAGATTTGGGGTTAGGTTTAGATTTTAGGTTTAGATTTTAGGTTTAGACTTGGGGTTAGGTTTAGATTTGGGGTTAGGTTTAGATTTTAGGTTTAGATTTGGGGTTAGGTTTAGATTTGGGGTTAGGTTTAGATTTTAGGTTTAGATTTGGGGTTAGGTTTATATTTAAGGTTTAGATTTGGGGTTAGGTTTAGATTTGGGGTTAGGTTTAGATTTTAGGTTTAGATTTGGGGTTAGGTTTAGATTTGGGGTTAGGTTTAGATTTTTGGTTTAGATTTGGGGTTAGGTTTAGATTTGGGGTTAGGTTTAGATTTTAGGTTTAGATTTGGGGTTAGGTTTAGATTTTAGGTTTAGATTTGGGGTTAGGTTTAGATTTTAGGTTTAGATTTGGGGTTAGGTTTATATTTTAGGTTTAGATTTGGGGTTAGGTTTAGATTTTAGGTTTAGATTTTAGGTTTAGATTTGGGGTTAGGTTTAGATTTTAGGTTTAGATTTTGGGTTAGGTTTAGATTTTAAGTTTAGATTTGCGGTTAGGTTTAGATTTTAGGTTTAGATTTGGGGTTAGGTTTAGATTTGGGGTTAGGTTTAGATTTTAGGTTTAGATTTGGGGTTAGGTTTAGATTTGGGGTTAGGTTTAGATTTCGGGTTAGATTTGGGTTTAGGTTTAGATTTTATGTTTAGATATGGGGTTAGGTTTAGATTTGGGGTTAGGTTTAGATTTTAGGTTTAGATTTGGGGTTAGGTTTAGATTTTAGGTTTAGATTTGGGGTTAGGTTTAGATTTTAGGTTTAGATTTGGGGTTAGGTTTAGATTTTAGGTTTAGATTTTAGGTTTAGATTTGGGGTTAGGTTTAGATTTTAGGTTTAGATTTGGGGTTAGGTTTAGATTTTAAGTTTAGATTTGCGGTTAGGTTTAGATTTTAGGTTTAGATTTGGGGTTAGGTTTAGATTTGGGGTTAGGTTTATATTTTAGGATTATATTTGGGGTTAGGTTTAGATTTGGGGTTAGGTTTAGATT
Organism: Patagioenas fasciata; assembly: GCF_037038585.1. NCBI lineage: Eukaryota > Metazoa > Chordata > Aves > Columbiformes > Columbidae > Patagioenas > Patagioenas fasciata. The sequence continues at coordinate 749,073 of NC_092528.1, forward strand.
TTAGGTTTAGATTTGGGGTTAGGTTTAGATTTTATGTTTAGATTTTAGGTTTAGATTTGGGGTTAGGTTTAGATTTTAGGTTTAGATTTGGGGTTAGGTTTAGATTTGGGGTTAGGTTTAGATTTTAGGTTTAGGTTTGGGGTTAGGTTTAGATTTTAGGTTTAGATTTGGGGTTAGGTTTAGATTTTAGGATTGGATTTGGGGTTAGGTTTAGATTTGGGGTTAGGTTTAGATTTTAGGTTTAGATTTGGGGTTAGGTTTAGATTTTAGGTTTAGATTTGGGGTTAGGTTTAGATTTGGGGTTAGGTTTAGATTTTAGGTTTAGATTTGGGGTTAGGTTTAGATTTTAGGTTTAGATTTTAGGTTTAGATTTGGGGTTAGGTTTAGATTTTAGGTTTCGATTTTAGGTTTAGATTTGGGGTTAGGTTTAGATTTTAGGTTTAGATTTGGGGTTAGGTTTAGATTTTAGGTTTATATTTGGGGTAAGGTTTAGATTTGGGGTTAGGTTTAGATTTTAGGTTTAGATTTGGGGTTAGGTTTAGATTTGGGGTTAGGTTTAGATTTTAGGTTTAGATTTGGGGTTAGGTTTAAATTTTAGGTTTAGATATGTGGTTAGGTTTAGATTTGGGGTTAGGTTTAGATTTTAGGTTTAGATTTGGGGTTAGGTTTAGATTTGGAGTTAGGTTTAGATTTAGGTTTAGATTTGGGGTTAGGTTTAGATTTCAGGTTTAGATTTGGGGTTAGGTTTAGATTTTAGGTTTAGATTTGGGGTTAGGTGTAGATTTGGGGTTAGGTTTAGATTTTAGGTTTAGATTTGGGTTTAGGTTTAGATTTTAGGTTTAGATTTGGGGTTAGGTTTAGATTTTAGGTTTAGATTTGGTGTTAGGTTTAGATTTGGGGTTAGGTTTAGATTTTAGGTTTAGATTTGGGGTTAGGTTTAGATTTGGGGTTAGGTTTAGATTTGAGGTTTAGATTTGGGGTTAGGTTTAGATTTTAGGTTTCGATATGGGGTTAGGTTTAGATTTGTGGTTAGGTTTAGATTTTAGGTTTAGATTTGGGGTTAGGTTTAAATTTGGGGTTAGGTTTAGATTTTAGCTTTAGATTTGGGGTTAGGTTTAGATTTTAGGTTTAGATTTGGGGTTAGGTTTAGATTTTAGGTTTAGATTTGGGGTTAGGTTTAGATTTTAGGTTTATATTTGGGGTTAGGTTTATATTTTAGGTTTAGATTTGGGGTTAGGTTTAGATTTGGGGTTAGGTTTAGATTTTAGGTTTAGATTTGGGGTTAGGTTTAGATTTTAGGTTTAGATTTTAGGTTTAGATTTGGGGTTAGGTTTAGATTTTAGGTTTAGATTTGGGGTTAGGTTTAGATTTTAGGTTTAGATTTGGGGTTAGGTTTAGATTTTAGGTTTATATTTGGGGTAAGGTTTAGATTTGGGGTTAGGTTTAGATTTTAGGTTTAGATTTGGGTTTAGGTTTAGATTTGGGGTTAGGTTTAGATTTTTGGTTTAGATTTGGGGTTAGGTTTAGATTTTAGATTTAGATATGGGGTTAGGTTTAGATTTGGGGTTAGGTTTAGATTTTAGGTTTAGATTTGGGGTTAGGTTTAGATTTGGGGTTAGGTTTAGATTTTAGGTTTAGATTTGGATTTTAGGTTTAGATTTGGGGTTAGGTTTAGATTTTAGGTTTAGATTTGGGGTTAGGTTTAGATTTGGGGTTAGGTGTAGATTTGGGGTTAGGTTTAGATTTTAGGTTTGGATTTGGGGTTAGGTTTAGATTTGGGGTTAGGTTTAGATTTTAGGTTTAGATTTGGGGTTAGGTTTAGATTATAGGTTTAGATTTGGGGTTAGGTTTAGATTTGGGGTTAGGTTTAGATTTTAGGTTTAGATTTGGGGTTAGGTTTAGATTTTAGGTTTAGATTTGGGGTTAGGTTTAGATTTGGGGTTAGGTTTAGATTTTAGGTTTAGATTTGGGGTTAGGTTTAGATTTTAGGTTTAGGTTTGGGGTTAGGTTTAGATTTTAGGTTTAGATTTGGGGTTAGGTTTAGATTTTAGGTTTGGATTTGGGGTTAGGTTTAGATTTGGGGTTAGGTTTAGATTTTAGGTTTAGATTTGGGGTTAGGTTTAGATTATAGCTTTAGATTTGGGCTTAGGTTTAGATTTGGGGTTAGGTTTAGATTTTAGGTTTAGATTTGGGGTTAGGTTTAGATTTGGGGTTAGGTTTAGATTTTAGGTTTAGATTTGGGGTTAGGTTTAGATTTTAGGTTTAGATTTTAGGTTTAGATTTGGGGTTAGGTTTAGATTTTAGGTTTAGATTTGGGGTTAGGTTTAGATTTTAGGTTTAGATTTGGGGTTAGGTTTAGATTTTAGGTTTATATTTGGGGTAAGGTTTAGATTTGGGGTTAGGTTTAGATTTTAGGTTTAGATTTGGGGTTAGGTTTAGATTTGGGGTTAGGTTTAGATTTTAGGTTTAGATTTGGGGTTAGGTTTAAATTTTAGGTTTAGATATGTGGTTAGGTTTAGATTTGGGGTTAGGTTTAGATTTTAGGTTTAGATTTGGGGTTAGGTTTAGATTTGGAGTTAGGTTTAGATTTAGGTTTAGATTTGGGGTTAGGTTTAGATTTCAGGTTTAGATTTGGGGTTAGGTTTAGATTTTAGGTTTAGATTTGGGTTTAGGTGTAGATTTGGGGTTAGGTTTAGATTTTAGCTTTAGATTTGGGTTTAGGTTTAGATTTTAGGTTTAGATTTGGGGTTAGGTTTAGATTTTAGTTTTAGATTTGGGGTTAGGTTTAGATTTTAGGTTTAGATTTGGGGTTAGGTTTAGATTTGGGGTTAGGTTTAGATTTTAGGTTTAGATTTGGGGTTAGGTTTAGATTTGGGGTTAGGTTTAGATTTTAGGTTTAGATTTGGGGTTAGGTTTAGATTTTAAGTTTAGATTTGCGGTTAGGTTTAGATTTGGGGTTAGGTTTAGATTTTAGGTTTAGATTTGGGGTTAGGTTTAGATTTTAGGTTTCGATATGGGGTTAGGTTTAGATTTGTGGTTAGGTTTAGATTTTAGGTTTAGATTTGGGGTTAGGTTTAAATTTGGGGTTAGGTTTAGATTTTAGGTTTAGATTTGGGGTTAGGTTTAGATTTTAGGTTTAGATTTTAGGTTTAGATTTGGGGTTAGGTTTAGATTTTAGGTTTAGATTTGGGGTTAGGTTTAGATTTTAGGTTTAGATTTGGGGTTAGGTTTAGATTTTAGGTTTATATTTGGGGTAAGGTTTAGATTTGGGGTTAGGTTTAGATTTTAGGTTTAGATTTGGGTTTAGGTTTAGATTTGGGGTTAGGTTTAGATTTTTGGTTTAGATTTGGGGTTAGGTTTAGATTTTAGGTTTAGATATGGGGTTAGGTTTAGATTTGGGGTTAGGTTTAGATTTTAGGTTTAGATTTGGGGTTAGGTTTAGATTTGGGGTTAGGTTTAGATTTGGGGTTAGGTTTAGATTTTAGGTTTAGATTTGGGGTTAGGTTTAGATTTTAGGTTTAGATTTGGGGTTAGGTTTAGATTTTAGGTTTAGATTTGGGGTTAGGTTTAGATTTGGGGTTAGGTGTAGATTTGGGGTTAGGTTTAGATTTTAGGTTTGGATTTGGGGTTAGGTTTAGATTTGGGGTTAGGTTTAGATTTTAGGTTTAGATTTGGGGTTAGGTTTAGATTATAGGTTTAGATTTGGGGTTAGGTTTAGATTTGGGGTTAGGTTTAGATTTTAGGTTTAGATTTGGGGTTAGGTTTAGATTTGGGGTTAGGTTTAGATTTTAGGTTTAGATTTGGGGTTAGGTTTAGATTTTAGGTTTAGATTTTAGGTTTAGATTTGGGGTTAGGTTTAGATTTTAGGTTTAGATTTGGGGTTAGGTTTAGATTTTAGGTTTATATTTGGGGTAAGGTTTAGATTTGGGGTTAGGTTTAGATTTGGGGTTAGGTTTAGATTTTAGGTTTAGATTTGGGGTTAGGTTTAGATTTGGGGTTAGGTGTAGATTTGGGGTTAGGTTTAGATTTTAGGTTTGGATTTGGGGTTAGGTTTAGATTTGGGGTTAGGTTTAGATTTTAGGTTTAGATTTGGGGTTAGGTTTAGATTTTAGGTTTAGATTTGGGGTTAGGTTTAGATTTGGGGTTAGGTTTAGATTTTAGGTTTAGATTTGGGGTTAGGTTTAGATTTTAGGTTTAGATTTGGGGTTAGGTTTAGATTTGGGGTTAGGTTTAGATTTTAGGTTTAGATTTGGGGTTAGGTTTAGATTTTAGGTTTAGATTTGGGGTTAGGTTTAGATTTTAGGTTTAGATTTTAGGTTTAGATTTGGGGTTAGGTTTAGATTTTAGGTTTAGATTTGGGGTTAGGTTTAGATTTTAGGTTTAGATTTGGGGTAAGGTTTAGATTTGGGGTTATGTTTAGATTTTAGGTTTAGATTTGGAGTTAGGTTTAGATTTGGGGTTAGGTTTAGATTTTAGGTTTAGATTTGGGGTTAGGTTTAAATTTTAGGTTTAGATATGTGGTTAGGTTTAGATTTGGGGTTAGGTTTAGATTTTAGGTTTAGATTTGGGGTTAGGTTTAGATTTTAGGTTTAGATTTGGGGTTAGGTTTAGATTTCAGGTTTAGATTTGGGGTTAGGTTTAGATTTTAGGTTTAGATTTGGGGTTAGGTTTAGATTTTAGGTTTTGATTTTAGGTTTAGATATGGGGTTAGGTTTAGATTTTAGGTTTAGAATTGGGGTTAGGTTTAGATTTGGGGTTAGGTTTAGATTTTAGGTTTAGATTTGGGGTTAGGTGTAGATTTGGGGTTAGGTTTAGATTTTAGGTTTAGATTTGGGGTTAGGTTTAGATTTGGGGTTAGGTTTAGATTTTAGGTGTATATTTGGGGTTAGGTTTAGATTTTAGGTTTAGATTTGGGGTTAGGTTTAGATGTTAGGTTTAGATTTGGGGTTAGGTTTAGATTTTAGGTTTAGATTTGGGGTTAGGTTTAGATTTGGGGTTAGGTTTAGATTTTAGGTTTAGATTTGGGGTTAGGTTTAGATTTTAGGTTTAGATATGGGGTTAGGTTTAGATTTGTGGTTAGGTTTAGATTTTAGGTTTAGATTTGGGGTTAGGTTTAAATTTGGGGTTAGGTTTAGATTTTAGGTTTAGATTTGGGGTTAGGTTTAGATTTTAGGTTTAGATTTGGGGTTAGGTTTAGATTTTAGGTTTAGATTTGGGGTTAGGTTTATATTTTAGGTTTAGATTTGGGGTTAGGTTTAGATTTGGGGTTAGGTTTAGATTTTAGGTTTAGATTTGGGGTTAGGTTTAGATTTCAGGTTTAGATTTTAGGTTTAGATTTGGGGTTAGGTTTAGATTTTAGGTTTAGATTTGGGGTTAGGTTTAGATTTTAGGTTTAGATTTGGGGTTAGGTTTAGATTTTAGGTTTATATTTGGGGTAAGGTTTAGATTTGGGGTTAGGTTTAGATTTTAGGTTTAGATTTGGGGTTAGGTTTAGATTTGGGGTTAGGTTTAGATTTTAGGTTTAGATTTGGGGTTAGGTTTAGATTTTAGGTTTAGATATGGGGTTAGGTTTAGATTTGGGGTTAGGTTTAGATTTAAGGTTTAGATTTGGGGTTAGGTTTAGATTTGGGGTTAGGTTTAGATTTGGGGTTAGGTTTAGATTTTAGGTTTAGATTTTAGGTTTAGACTTGGGGTTAGGTTTAGATTTGGGGTTAGGTTTAGATTTTAGGTTTAGATTTGGGGTTAGGTTTAGATTTGGGGTTAGGTTTAGATTTTAGGTTTAGATTTGGGGTTAGGTTTAGATTTTAGGTTTAGATTTGGGGTTAGGTTTAGATTTGGGGTTAGGTTTAGATTTTAGGTTTAGATTTGGGGTTAGGTTTAGATTTTAGGTTTAGATTTGGGGTTAGGTTTAGATTTAAGGTTTAGATTTGGGGTTAGGTTTAGATTTGGGGTTAGGTTTAGATTTTAGGTTTAGATTTGGGGTTAGGTTTAGATTTGGGGTTAGGTTTAGATTTTTGGTTTAGATTTGGGGTTAGGTTTAGATTTGGGGTTAGGTTTAGATTTTAGGTTTAGATTTGGGGTTAGGTTTAGATTTGGGGTTAGGTTTAGATTTTAGGTTTAGATTTGGGGTTAGGTTTAGATTTTAGGTTTAGATTTGGGGTTAGGTTTAGATTTGGGGTTAGGTGTAGATTTGGGGTTAGGTTTAGATTTTAGGTTTGGATTTGGGGTTAGGTTTAGATTTGGGGTTAGGTTTAGATTTTAGGTTTAGATTTGGGGTTAGGTTTAGATTTTAGGTTTAGATTTGGGGTTAGGTTTAGATTTGGGGTTAGGTTTAGATTTTAGGTTTAGATTTGGGGTTAGGTTTAGATTTTAGGTTTAGATTTGGGGTTAGGTTTAGATTTTAGGTTTAGATTTTAGGTTTAGATTTGGGGTTAGGTTTAGATTTTAGGTTTAGATTTGGGGTTAGGATTAGATTTTAGGTTTATATTTGGGGTAAGGTTTAGATTTGGGGTTATGTTTAGATTTTAGGTTTAGATTTGGAGTTAGGTTTAGATTTGGGGTTAGGTTTAGATTTTAGGTTTAGATTTGGGGTTAGGTTTAAATTTTAGGTTTAGATATGTGGTTAGGTTTAGATTTGGGGTTAGGTTTAGATTTTAGGTTTAGATTTGGGGTTAGGTTTAGATTTTAGGTTTAGATTTGGGGTTAGGTTTAGATTTCAGGTTTAGATTTGGGGTTAGGTTTAGATTTTAGGTTTAGATTTGGGGTTAGGTTTAGATTTTAGGTTTAGATTTTAGGTTTAGATATGGGGTTAGGTTTAGATTTTAGGTTTAGAATTGGGGTTAGGTTTAGATTTGGGGTTAGGTTTAGATTTTAGGTTTAGATTTGGGGTTAGGTGTAGATTTGGGGTTAGGTTTAGATTTTAGGTTTAGATTTGGGGTTAGGTTTAGATTTGGGGTTAGGTTTAGATTTTAGGTGTAGATTTGGGGTTAGGTTTAGATTTTAGGTTTAGATTTGGGGTTAGGTTTAGATTTTAGGTTTAGATTTGGGGTTAGGTTTAGATTTGGGGTTAGGTTTAGATTTTAGGTTTAGATTTGGGGTTAGGTTTAGATTTTAGGTTTAGATATGGGGTTAGGTTTAGATTTGTGGTTAGGTTTAGATTTTAGGTTTAGATTTGGGGTTAGGTTTAAATTTGGGGTTAGGTTTAGATTTTAGGTTTAGATTTGGGGTTAGGTTTAGATTTTAGGTTTAGATTTGGGGTTAGGTTTAGATTTTAGGTTTAGATTTGGGGTTAGGTTTATATTTTAGGTTTAGATTTGGGGTTAGGTTTAGATTTGGGGTTAGGTTTAGATTTTAGGTTTAGATTTGGGGTTAGGTTTAAATTTTAGGTTTAGATATGTGGTTAGGTTTAGATTTGGGGTTAGGTTTAGATTTTAGGTTTAGATTTGGGGTTAGGTGTAGATTTGGGGTTAGGTTTAGATTTTAGGTTTAGATTTGGGGTTAGGTTTAGATTTGGGGTTAGGTTTAGATTTTAGGTGTAGATTTGGGGTTAGGTTTAGATTTTAGGTTTAGATTTGGGGTTAGGTTTAGATTTTAGGTTTAGATTTGGGGTTAGGTTTAGATTTTAGGTTTAGATTTGGGGTTAGGTTTAGATTTGGGGTTAGGTTTAGATTTTAGGTTTAGATTTGGGGTTAGGTTTAGATTTTAGGTTTAGATATGGGGTTAGGTTTAGATTTGTGGTTAGGTTTAGATTTTAGGTTTAGATTTGGGGTTAGGTTTAAATTTGGGGTTAGGTTTAGATTTTAGGTTTAGATTTGGGGTTAGGTTTAGATTTTAGGTTTAGATTTGGGGTTAGGTTTAGATTTTAGGTTTAGATTTGGGGTTAGGTTTATATTTTAGGTTTAGATTTGGGGTTAGGTTTAGATTTGGGGTTAGGTTTAGATTTTAGGTTTAGATTTGGGGTTAGGTTTAGATTTCAGGTTTAGATTTTAGGTTTAGATTTGGGGTTAGGTTTAGATTTTAGGTTTAGATTTGGGGTTAGGTTTAGATTTTAGGTTTAGATTTGGGGTTAGGTTTAGATTTTAGGTTTATATTTGGGGTAAGGTTTAGATTTGGGGTTAGGTTTAGATTTTAGGTTTAGATTTGGGGTTAGGTTTAGATTTGGGGTTAGGTTTAGATTTTAGGTTTAGATTTGGGGTTAGGTTTAGAGTTTAGGTTTAGATATGGGGTTAGGTTTAGATTTGGGGTTAGGTTTAGATTTAAGGTTTAGATTTGGGGTTAGGATTAGATTTGGGGTTAGGTTTAGATTTGGGGTTAGGTTTAGATTTTAGGTTTAGATTTTAGGTTTAGACTTGGGGTTAGGTTTAGATTTGGGGTTAGGTTTAGATTTTAGGTTTAGATTTGGGGTTAGGTTTAGATTTGGGGTTAGGTTTAGATTTTAGGTTTAGATTTGGGGTTAGGTTTAGATTTTAGGTTTAGATTTGGGGTTAGGTTTAGATTTGGGGTTAGGTTTAGATTTTAGGTTTAGAATTGGGGTTAGGTTTAGATTTTAGGTTTAGATTTGGGGTTAGGTTTAGATTTAAGGTTTAGATTTGGGGTTAGGTTTAGATTTGGGGTTAGGTTTAGATTTTAGGTTTAGATTTGGGGTTAGGTTTAGATTTGGGGTTAGGTTTAGATTTTTGGTTTAGATTTGGGGTTAGGTTTAGATTTGGGGTTAGGTTTAGATTTTAGGTTTAGATTTGGGGTTAGGTTTAGATTTGGGGTTAGGTTTAGATTTTAGGTTTAGATTTGGGGTTAGGTTTAGATTTTAGGTTTAGATTTGGGGTTAGGTTTAGATTTTAGGTTTAGATTTGGGGTTAGGTTTAGATTTGGGGTTAGGTGTAGATTTGGGGTTAGGTTTAGATTTTAGGTTTGGATTTGGGGTTAGGTTTAGATTTGGGGTTAGGTTTAGATTTTAGGTTTAGATTTGGGGTTAGGTTTAGATTTTAGGTTTAGATTTGGGGTTAGGTTTAGATTTGGGGTTAGGTTTAGATTTTAGGTTTAGATTTGGGGTTAGGTTTAGATTTTAGGTTTAGATTTGGGGTTAGGTTTAGATTTTAGGTTTAGATTTTAGGTTTAGATTTGGGGTTAGGTTTAGATTTTAGGTTTAGATTTGGGGTTAGGTTTAGATTTTAGGTTTATATTTGGGGTAAGGTTTAGATTTGGGGTTATGTTTAGATTTTAGGTTTAGATTTGGAGTTAGGTTTAGATTTGGGGTTAGGTTTAGATTTTAGGTTTAGATTTGGGGTTAGGTTTAAATTTTAGGTTTAGATATGTGGTTAGGTTTAGATTTGGGGTTAGGTTTAGATTTTAGGTTTAGATTTGGGGTTAGGTTTAGATTTTAGGTTTAGATTTGGGGTTAGGTTTAGATTTCAGGTTTAGATTTGGGGTTAGGTTTAGATTTTAGGTTTAGATTTGGGGTTAGGTTTAGATTTTAGGTTTAGATTTTAGGTTTAGATATGGGGTTAGGTTTAGATTTTAGGTTTAGAATTGGGGTTAGGTTTAGATTTGGGGTTAGGTTTAGATTTTAGGTTTAGATTTGGGGTTAGGTTTAAATTTGGGGTTAGGTTTAGATTTTAGGTTTAGATTTGGGGTTAGGTTTAGATTTTAGGTTTAGATTTGGGGTTAGGTTTAGATTTTAGGTTTAGATTTGGGGTTAGGTTTATATTTTAGGTTTAGATTTGGGGTTAGGTTTAGATTTGGGGTTAGGTTTAGATTTTAGGTTTAGATTTGGGGTTAGGTTTAGATTTCAGGTTTAGATTTTAGGTTTAGATTTGGGGTTAGGTTTAGATTTTAGGTTTTGATTTGGGGTTAGGTTTAGATTTTAGGTTTAGATTTGGGGTTAGGTTTAGATTTTAGGTTTATATTTAGGGTAAGGTTTAGATTTGGGGTTAGGTTTAGATTGTAGGTTTAGATTTGGGGTTAGGTTTAGATTTTAGGTTTAGATTTGGGGTTAGGTTTAGATTTAAGGTTTAGATTTGGGGTTAGGTTTAGATTTGGGGTTAGGTTTAGATTTTAGGTTTAGATTTGGGGTTAGGTTTAGATTTGGGGTTAGGTTTAGATTTTTGGTTTAGATTTGGGGTTAGGTTTAGATTTGGGGTTAGGTTTAGATTTTAGGTTTAGATTTGGGGTTAGGTTTAGATTTTAGGTTTAGATTTGGGGTTATGTTTAGATTTTAGGTTTAGATTTGGGGTTAGGTTTAGATTTTAGGTTTAGATTTTAGGTTTAGATTTGGGGTTAGGTTTAGATTTTAGGTTTAGATTTTGGGTTAGGTTTAGATTTTAAGTTTAGATTTGCGGTTAGGTTTAGATTTTAGGTTTAGATTTGGGGTTAGGTTTAGATTTGGGGTTAGGTTTAGATTTTAGGTTTAGATTTGGGGTTAGGTTTAGATTTTAGGTTTAGATTTCGGGTAAGGTTTACATTTGGGCTTAGGTTTAGATTTTAGGTTTAGATTTGGGGTTAGGTTTAGATTTCGGGTTAGATTTGGGTTTAGGTTTAGATTTTATGTTTAGATATGGGGTTAGGTTTAGATTTGGGGTTAGGTTTAGATTTTAGGTTTAGATTTGGGGTTAGGTTTAGATTTTAGGTTTAGATTTGGGGTTAGGTTTAGATTTTAGGTTTAGATTTTAGGTTTAGATTTGGGGTTAGGTTTAGATTTTAGGTTTAGATTTGGGGTTAGGTTTAGATTTTAGGTTTAGATTTGGGGTTAGGTTTAGATTTTAGGTTTAGATTTGGGGTTAGGTTTAGATTTTAGGTTTAGATTTTAGGTTTAGATATGGGGTTAGGTTTAGATTTTAGGTTTAGAATTGGGGTTAGGTTTAGATTTGAAGTTAGGTTTAGATTTTAGGTTTAGATTTGGGGTTAGGTTTAGATTTTAGGTTTAGATTTGGGGTTAGGTTTAGATTTTAGGTTTAGATTTGGGGTTAGGTTTAGATTTGGGGTTAGGTTTAGATTTTAGGTTTAGATTTGGGGTTAGGTTTAGATTTTAGGTTTAGATTTGTGGTTAGGTTTAGATTTTAGGTTTAGATTTGGGGTTAGGTTTAAATTTGGGGTTAGGTTTAGATTTTAGGTTTAGATTTGGGGTTAGGTTTAGATTTTAGGTTTAGATTTGGGGTTAGGTTTAGATTTTAGGTTTAGATTTGGGGTTAGGTTTAGATTTTAGGTTTAGATTTGGGGTTAGGTTTAGATTTGGGGTTAGGTTTAGATTTTAGGTTTAGATTTGGGGTTAGGTTTAGATTTTAGGTTTAGATTTGTGGTTAGGTTTAGATTTTAGGTTTAGATTTGGGGTTAGGTTTAAATTTGGGGTTAGGTTTAGATTTTAGGTTTAGATTTGGGGTTAGGTTTAGATTTTAGGTTTAGATTTGGGGTTAGGTTTAGATTTTAGGTTTATATTTGGGGTTAGGTTTATATTTTAGGTTTAGATTTGGGGTTAGGTTTAGATTTGGGGTTAGGTTTAGATTTTAGGTTTAGATTTGGGGTTAGGTTTAGATTTCAGGTTTAGATTTTAGGTTTAGATTTGGGGTTAGGTTTAGATTTTAGGTTTAGATTTGGGGTTAGGTTTAGATTTTAGGTTTAGATTTACGGTTAGGTTTGGATTTGGGGTTAGGTTTAGATTTGGGGTTAGGTTTAGATTTCAGGTTTAGTTTTGGGGTTAGGTTTGGATTTGGGGTTAGGTTTAGATTTGGGGTTAGGTTTAGATTTTAGGTTTAGATTTGGGGTTAGGTTTAGATTTTAGGTTTAGATTTGGGGTTAGGTTTAGATTTTAGGTTTAGATTTGGGGTTAGGTTTAGATTTGGGGTTATGTTTAGATTTTAGGTTTAGATTTGGGGTTATGTTTAGATTTTAGGTTTAGATTTGGGGTTAGGTTTAGATTTGGGGTTAGGTTTAGATTTTAGGTTTAGATTTGGTGTTAGGTTTAGATTTTAGGTTTAGATTTGGGGTTAGGTTTAGATTTGGGGTTAGGTTTAGATTTTAGGTTTAGATTTGGGGTTAGGTTTAGATTTTAGGTTTAGATTTGTGGTTAGGTTTAGATTTTAGGTTTAGAATTGGGGTTAGGTTTAGATTTTAGGTTCAGATTTGGGGTTAGGTTTAGATTTTAGGTTTAGATTTGGGGTTAGGTGTAGATTTGGGGTTAGGTTTAGATTTTAGGTTTAGATTTGGGGTTAGGTTTAGATTTGGGGTTAGGTTTAGATTTTAGGTGTAGATTTGGGGTTAGGTTTAGATTTTAGGTTTAGATTTGGGGTTAGGTTTAGATTTTAGGTTTAGATTTGGGGTTAGGTTTAGATTTTAGGTTTAGATTTGGGGTTAGGTTTAGATTTGGGGTTAGGTTTAGATTTTAGGTTTAGATTTGGGGTTAGGTTTAGATTTTAGGTTTAGATATGGGGTTAGGTTTAGATTTGTGGTTAGGTTTAGATTTTAGGTTTAGATTTGGGGTTAGGTTTAAATTTGGGGTTAGGTTTAGATTTTAGGTTTAGATTTGGGGTTAGGTTTAGATTTTAGGTTTAGATTTGGGGTTAGGTTTAGATTTTAGGTTTAGATTTGGGGTTAGGTTTATATTTTAGGTTTAGATTTGGGGTTAGGTTTAGATTTGGGGTTAGGTTTAGATTTTAGGTTTAGATTTGGGGTTAGGTTTAGATTTCAGGTTTAGATTTTAGGTTTAGATTTGGGGTTAGGTTTAGATTTTAGGTTTTGATTTGGGGTTAGGTTTAGATTTTAGGTTTAGATTTGGGGTTAGGTTTAGATTTTAGGTTTATATTTAGGGTAAGGTTTAGATTTGGGGTTAGGTTTAGATTGTAGGTTTAGATTTGGGGTTAGGTTTAGATTTTAGGTTTAGATTTGGGGTTAGGTTTAGATTTAAGGTTTAGATTTGGGGTTAGGTTTAGATTTGGGGTTAGGTTTAGATTTTAGGTTTAGATTTGGGGTTAGGTTTAGATTTGGGGTTAGGTTTAGATTTTTGGTTTAGATTTGGGGTTAGGTTTAGATTTGGGGTTAGGTTTAGATTTTAGGTTTAGATTTGGGGTTAGGTTTAGATTTTAGGTTTAGATTTGGGGTTAGGTTTAGATTTTAGGTTTAGATTTGGGGTTATGTTTAGATTTTAGGTTTAGATTTGGGGTTAGGTTTAGATTTTAGGTTTAGATTTTAGGTTTAGATTTGGGGTTAGGTTTAGATTTTAGGTTTAGATTTTGGGTTAGGTTTAGATTTTAAGTTTAGATTTGCGGTTAGGTTTAGATTTTAGGTTTAGATTTGGGGTTAGGTTTAGATTTGGGGTTAGGTTTATATTTTAGGATTAGATTTGGGGTTAGGTTTAGATTTGGGGTTAGGTTTAGATTTTAGGTTTAGATTTGGGGTTAGGTTTAGATTTTAGGTTTAGATTTGGGGTTAGGTTTAGATTTCGGGTTAGATTTGGGTTTAGGTTTAGATTTTATGTTTAGATATGGGGTTAGGTTTAGATTTGGGGTTAGGTTTAGATTTTAGGTTTAGATTTGGGGTTAGGTTTAGATTTTAGGTTTAGATTTGGGGTTAGGTTTAGATTTTAGGTTTAGATTTTAGGTTTAGATTTGGGGTTAGGTTTAGATTTTAGGTTTAGATTTGGGGTTAGGTTTAGATTTTAGGTTTAGATTTTAGGTTTAGATATGGGGTTAGGTTTAGATTTTAGGTTTAGAATTGGGGTTAGGTTTAGATTTGAAGTTAGGTTTAGATTTTAGGTTTAGATTTGGGGTTAGGTTTAGATTTTAGGTTTAGATTTGGGGTTAGGTTTAGATTTTAGGTTTAGATTTGGGGTTAGGTTTAGATTTGGGGTTAGGTTTAGATTTTAGGTTTAGATTTGGGGTTAGGTTTAGATTTTAGGTTTAGATTTGTGGTTAGGTTTAGATTTTAGGTTTAGATTTGGGGTTAGGTTTAAATTTGGGGTTAGGTTTAGATTTTAGGTTTAGATTTGGGGTTAGGTTTAGATTTTAGGTTTAGATTTGGGGTTAGGTTTAGATTTTAGGTTTAGATTTGGGGTTAGGTTTAGATTTGGGGTTAGGTTTAGATTTTAGGTTTAGATTTGGGGTTAGGTTTAGATTTTAGGTTTAGATTTGTGGTTAGGTTTAGATTTTAGGTTTAGATTTGGGGTTAGGTTTAAATTTGGGGTTAGGTTTAGATTTTAGGTTTAGATTTGGGGTTAGGTTTAGATTTTAGGTTTAGATTTGGGGTTAGGTTTAGATTTTAGGTTTATATTTGGGGTTAGGTTTATATTTTAGGTTTAGATTTGGGGTTAGGTTTAGATTTGGGGTTAGGTTTAGATTTTAGGTTTAGATTTGGGGTTAGGTTTAGATTTCAGGTTTAGATTTTAGGTTTAGATTTGGGGTTAGGTTTAGATTTTAGGTTTAGATTTGGGGTTAGGTTTAGATTTTAGGTTTAGATTTACGGTTAGGTTTGGATTTGGGGTTAGGTTTAGATTTGGGGTTAGGTTTAGATTTCAGGTTTAGTTTTGGGGTTAGGTTTGGATTTGGGGTTAGGTTTAGATTTGGGGTTAGGTTTAGATTTTAGGTTTAGATTTGGGGTTAGGTTTAGATTTTAGGTTTAGATTTGGGGTTAGGTTTAGATTTTAGGTTTAGATTTGGGGTTAGGTTTAGATTTTAGGTTTAGATTTGGGGTTAGGTTTAGATTTGGGGTTATGTTTAGATTTTAGGTTTAGATTTGGGGTTATGTTTAGATTTTAGGTTTAGATTTGGGGTTAGGTTTAGATTTGGGGTTAGGTTTAGATTTTAGGTTTAGATTTGGTGTTAGGTTTAGATTTTAGGTTTAGATTTGGGGTTAGGTTTAGATTTGGGGTTAGGTTTAGATTTTAGGTTTAGATTTGGGGTTAGGTTTAGATTTTAGGTTTAGATTTGTGGTTAGGTTTAGATTTTAGGTTTAGAATTGGGGTTAGGTTTAGATTTTAGGTTCAGATTTGGGGTTAGGTTTAGATTTTAGGTTCAGATTTGGGGTTAGGTTTATATTTTAGGTTTAGATTTGGGGTTAGGTTTAGATTTGGGGTTAGGTTTAGATTTTAGGTTTAGATTTGGGGTTAGGTTTAGATTTCAGGTTTAGATTTTAGGTTTAGATTTGGGGTTAGGTTTAGATTTTAGGTTTAGATTTGGGGTTAGGTTTAGATTTTAGGTTTAGATTTGGGGTTAGGTTTAGATTTTAGGTTTAGATTTGGGGTTAGGTTTAGATTTGGGGTTAGGTTTAGATTTTAGGTTTAGATTTGGGGTTAGGTTTAGATTTTAGGTTTAGATTTGTGGTTAGGTTTAGATTTTAGGTTTAGATTTGGGGTTAGGTTTAAATTTGGGGTTAGGTTTAGATTTTAGGTTTAGATTTGGGGTTA
This sequence comes from Patagioenas fasciata, assembly GCF_037038585.1. Classification (NCBI taxonomy): domain Eukaryota; kingdom Metazoa; phylum Chordata; class Aves; order Columbiformes; family Columbidae; genus Patagioenas; species Patagioenas fasciata. The sequence goes on from NC_092528.1 coordinate 764,458, forward strand.
GGTTTAGATTTTAGGTTTAGATTTGGGGTTAGGTTTAGATTTTAGGTTTATATTTGGGGTTAGGTTTATATTTTAGGTTTAGATTTGGGGTTAGGTTTAGATTTGGGGTTAGGTTTAGATTTTAGGTTTAGATTTGGGGTTAGGTTTAGATTTCAGGTTTAGATTTTAGGTTTAGATTTGGGGTTAGGTTTAGATTTTAGGTTTAGATTTGGGGTTAGGTTTAGATTTTAGGTTTAGATTTAGGGTTAGGTTTGGATTTGGGGTTAGGTTTAGATTTGGGGTTAGGTTTAGATTTCAGGTTTAGTTTTGGGGTTAGGTTTGGATTTGGGGTTAGGTTTAGATTTGGGGTTAGGTTTAGATTTTAGGTTTAGATTTGGAGTTAGGTTTAGATTTTAGGTTTAGATTTGGGGTTAGGTTTAGATTTTAGGTTTAGATTTGGGGTTAGGTTTAGATTTTAGGTTTAGATTTGGGGTTAGGTTTAGATTTGGGGTTATGTTTAGATTTTAGGTTTAGATTTGGGGTTAGGTTTAGATTTTAGGTTTAGATTTGGGGTTAGGTTTAGATTTGGGGTTAGGTTTAGATTTTAGGTTTAGATTTGGTGTTAGGTTTAGATTTTAGGTTTAGATTTGGGGTTAGGTTTAGATTTGGGGTTAGGTTTAGATTTTAGGTTTAGATTTGGGGTTAGGTTTAGATTTTAGGTTTAGATTTGTGGTTAGGTTTAGATTTTAGGTTTAGAATTGGGGTTAGGTTTCGATTTTAGGTTCAGATTTGGGGTTAGGTTTAGATTTTAGGTTCAGATTTGGGGTTAGGTTTATATTTTAGGTTTAGATTTGGGGTTAGGTTTAGATTTGGGGTTAGGTTTAGATTTTAGGTTTAGATTTGGGGTTAGGTTTAGATTTCAGGTTTAGATTTTAGGTTTAGATTTGGGGTTAGGTTTAGATTTTAGGTTTAGATTTGGGGTTAGGTTTAGATTTTAGGTTTAGATTTAGGGTTAGGTTTGGATTTGGGGTTAGGTTTAGATTTGGGGTTAGGTTTAGATTTCAGGTTTAGTTTTGGGGTTAGGTTTGGATTTGGGGTTAGGTTTAGATTTGGGGTTAGGTTTAGATTTTAGGTTTAGATTTGGAGTTAGGTTTAGATTTTAGGTTTAGATTTGGGGTTAGGTTTAGATTTTAGGTTTAGATTTTAGGTTTAGATTTGGGGTTAGGTTTAGATTTTAGGTTTAGATTTGGGGTTAGGTTTAGATTTGGGGTTATGTTTAGATTTTAGGTTTAGATTTGGGGTTATGTTTAGATTTTAGGTTTAGATTTGGGGTTAGGTTTAGATTTGGGGTTAGGTTTAGATTTTAGGTTTAGATTTGGTGTTAGGTTTAGATTTTAGGTTTAGATTTGGGGTTAGGTTTAGATTTGGGGTTAGGTTTAGATTTTAGGTTTAGATTTGGGGTTAGGTTTAGATTTTAGGTTTAGAATTGGGGTTAGGTTTAGATTTTAGGTTTAGATTTGGGGTTAGGTTTAGATTTTAGGTTTTGATTTGGGGTTAGGTTTAGATTTTAGGTTTAGATTTGGGGTTAGGTTTAGATTTGGGGTTAGGTTTAGATTTGGGGTTAGGTTTAGATTTTAGGTTTAGATTTGGGGTTAGGTTTAGATTTCGGTTTAGATTTGGGGTTAGGTTTAGATTTTAGGTTTAGATTTGGGGTTAGGTTTAGATTTTAGGTTTAGATTTTAGGTTTAGATTTGGGGTTAGGTTTAGATTTTAGGTTTAGATTTGGGGTTAGGTTTAGATTTAGGTTTAGATTTGGGGTTATGTTTAGATTTGGGGTTAGGTTTAGATTTTAGGTTTAGATTTGGGGTTAGGTTTAGATTTTAGGTTTAGATTTTAGGTTTAGATTTGGGGTTAGGTTTAAATTTTAGGTTTAGATTTGGGTTTAGGTTTAGATTTTAGGTTTAGATTTGGGGTTAGGTTTTGATTTGGGGTTAGGTTTAGATTTTAGGTTTAGATTTGGGGTTAGGTTTAGATTTGGGATTAGGTTTAGATTTTAGGTTTAGATTTGGGGTTAGGTTTAGATTTTAGGTTTAGATTTGTGGTTAGGTTTAGATTTTAGGATTAGAATTGGGGTTAGGTTTAGATTTTAGGTTTAGATTTGGGGTTAGGTTTAGATTTGGGGTTAGGTTTAGATTTTAGGTTTAGATTTGGGGTTAGGTTTAGATTTGGGATTAGGTTTAGATTTTAGGTTTAGATTTGGGGTTAGGTTTAGATTTTAGGTTAGGTTTAGATTTTAGGTTAAGATTTGGGGTTAGGTTTAGATTTGGGTTTAGGTTTACATTTTAGGTTTAGATTTGGGGTTAGGTTTAGATTTTAGGTTTAGATTTGGGGTTAGGTTTAGATTTTAGGTTTAGATTTGGGGTTAGGTTTAGATTTTAGGTTTAGATTTGGGGTTAGGTTTAGATTTTAGGTTTAGAATTGGGGTTAGGTTTAGATTTTAGGTTTAGATTTGGGGTTAGGTTTAGATTTTAGGTTTAGATTTTAGGTTTAGATTTGGGGTTAGGTTTAGATTTTAGGTTCAGATTTGGGGTTAGGTTTAGATTTTAGGTTCAGATTTGGGGTTAGGTTTAGATTTTAGGTTTAGATTTGGGGTTAGGTTTAGATTTGGGGTTAGGTTAGATTTTAGGTTTAGATTTGGGGTTAGGTTTAGATTTTAGGTTTAGATTTGGGGTTAGGTTTAGATTTGGGGTTAGGTTTAGATTTTAGGTTTAGATTTGGGGTTAGGTTTAGATTTTAGGTTTAGATTTGGGGTTAGGTTTAGATTTGGGGTTAGGTTTAGATTTTAGGTTTAGATTTGGGGTTAGGTTTAGATTTTAGGTTTAGATTTGGGGCTAGGTTTAGATTTGGGGTTAGGTTTAGATTTTAGGTTTAGATTTGGGGTTAGGTTTAGATTTAGGGTTAGATTTGGAGTTAGGTTTAGATTTGGGGTTAGGTTTAGATTTTTGGTTTAGATTTGGGGTTAGGTTTAGATTTTAGGTTTAGATTTGGGGTTAGGTTTAGATTTTAGGATTAGATTTGGTGTTAGGTTTAGATTTGGGGTTCATATTAGGGGTTAGGTTTAGATTTTAGGTTTAGATTTGGGGTTAGGTTTAGATTTTAGGTTTAGATTTAAGGCTAGGTTTAGATTTGGGGTTAGGTTTAGATTTTAGGTTTAGATTTGGGGTTAGGTTTAGATTTAGGGTTAGATTTGGATTTAGGTTTAGATTGGGGGTTAGGTTTAGATTTTTGGTTTAGATTTGGGGTTAGGTTTAGATTTTAGGTTTAGATTTGGGGTTAGGTTTAGATTTTAGGATTAGATTTGGGGTTAGGTTTAGATTTGGGGTTAGGTTTAGATTTTAGGTTTAGATTTGGGGTTAGGTTTAGATTTGGGGTTAGGTTTAGATTTTAGGTTTAGATTTGGGATTAGGTTTAGATTTGGGGTTAGGTTTAGATTTTAGGTTTAGATTTGGGGTTAGGTTTAGATTTTAGGTTTAGATTTGGGTTTAGGTTCAGATTTGGGGTTAGGTTTAGATTTTAGGTTTAGATTTGGGGTTAGGTTTAGATTTTAGGTTTAGATTTAGGGTTAGGTTTGGATTTGGGGTTAGGTTTAGATTTGGGGTTAGGTTTAGATTTCAGGTTTAGTTTTGGGGTTAGGTTTGGATTTGGGGTTAGGTTTAGATTTGGGGTTAGGTTTAGATTTTAGGTTTAGATTTGGAGTTAGGTTTAGATTTTAGGTTTAGATTTGGGGTTAGGTTTAGATTTTAGGTTTAGATTTGGGGTTAGGTTTAGATTTTAGGTTTAGATTTGGGGTTAGGTTTAGATTTTAGGTTTAGATTTGGGGTTAGGTTTAGATTTGGGGTTAGGTTTAGATTTTAGGTTTAGATTTGGGGTTAGGTTTAGATTTTAGGTTTAGATTTGGGGTAAGGTTTAGATTTTAGGTTTAGATTTGGGGTTAGGTTTAGATTTTAGGTTTAGATTTGGTGTTAGGTTTAGATTTTAGGTTTAGATTTGGGGTTAGGTTTAGATTTGGGGTTAGGTTTAGATTTTAGGTTTAGATTTGGGGTTAGGTTTAGATTTTAGGTTTAGATTTGTGGTTAGGTTTAGATTTTAGGTTTAGAATTGGGGTTAGGTTTAGATTTTAGGTTCAGATTTGGGGTTAGGTTTAGATTTTAGGTTCAGATTTGGGGTTAGGTTTAGATTTTAGGTTTAGATTTGGGGTTAGGTTTAGATTTGGGGTTAGGTTTAGATTTGGGGTTAGGTTTAGATTTTAGGTTTAGATTTGGGGTTAGGTTTAGATTTCGGTTTAGATTTGGGGTTAGGTTTAGATTTTAGGTTTAGATTTGGGGTTAGGTTTAGATTTTAGGTTTAGATTTTAGGTTTAGATTTGGGGTTAGGTTTAGATTTTAGGTTTAGATTTGGGGTTAGGTTTAGATTTAGGTTTAGATTTGGGGTTATGTTTAGATTTGGGGTTAGGTTTAGATTTTAGGTTTAGATTTGGGGTTAGGTTTAGATTTAGGGTTAGATTTGGAGTTAGGTTTAGATTTGGGGTTAGGTTTAGATTTTTGGTTTAGATTTGGGGTTAGGTTTAGATTTTAGGTTTAGATTTGGGGTTAGGTTTAGATTTTAGGATTAGATTTGGGGTTAGGTTTAGATTTGGGGTTCAGATTAGGGGTTAGGTTTAGATTTTAGGTTTAGATTTGGGGTTAGGTTTAGATTTTAGGTTTAGATTTGAGGCTAGGTTTAGATTTGGGGTTAGGTTTAGATTTTAGGTTTAGATTTGGGGTTAGGTTTAGATTTAGGGTTAGATTTGGATTTAGGTTTAGATTGGGGGTTAGGTTTAGATTTTAGGTTTAGATTTGGGGTTAGGTTTAGATTTTAGGATTAGATTTGGGGTTAGGTTTAGATTTGGGGTTAGGTTTAGATTTTAGGTTTAGATTTGGGGTTAGGTTTAGATTTGGGGTTAGGTTTAGATTTTAGGTTTAGATTTGGGATTAGGTTTAGATTTGGGGTTAGGTTTAGATTTTAGGTTTAGATTTGGGGTTAGGTTTAGATTTTAGGTTTAGATTTGGGTTTAGGTTCAGATTTGGGGTTAGGTTTAGATTTTAGGTTTAGATTTGGGGTTAGGTTTAGATTTTAGGTTTAGATTTGGGGTTAGGTTTGGATTTGGGGTTAGGTTTAGATTTGGGGTTAGGTTTAGATTTCAGGTTTAGATTTGGGGTTAGGTTTAGATTTTAGGTTTAGATTTTAGGTTTAGATTTGGAGTTAGGTTTAGATTTTAGGTTTAGATTTGGGGTTAGGTTTAGATTTTAGGTTTAGATTTGGGGTTAGGTTTAGATTTTAGGTTTAGATTTGGGGTTAGGTTTAGATTTGGGGTTATGTTTAGATTTTAGGTTTAGATTTGGGGTTATGTTTAGATTTTAGGTTTAGATTTGGGGTTAGGTTTAGATTTGGGGTTAGGTTTAGATTTTAGGTTTAGATTTGGTGTTAGGTTTAGATTTTAGGTTTAGATTTGGGGTTAGGTTTAGATTTGGGGTTAGGTTTAGATTTTAGGTTTAGATTTGGGGTTAGGTTTAGATTTTAGGTTTAGATTTGTGGTTAGGTTTAGATTTTAGGTTTAGAATTGGGGTTAGGTTTAGATTTTAGGTTTAGATTTGGGGTTAGGTTTAGATTTTAGGTTTTGATTTGGGGATAGGTTTAGATTTTAGGTTTAGATTTGGGGTTAGGTTTAGATTTGGGGTTAGGTTTAGATTTGGGGTTAGGTTTAGATTTTAGGTTTAGATTTGGGGTTATGTTTAGATTTCGGTTTAGATTTGGGGTTAGGTTTAGATTTTAGGTTTAGATTTGGGGTTAGGTTTAGATTTTAGGTTTAGATTTTAGGTTTAGATTTGGGGTTAGGTTTAGATTTTAGGTTTAGATTTGGGGTTAGGTTTAGATTTAGGTTTAGATTTGGGGATATGTTTAGATTTGGGGTTAGGTTTAGATTTTAGGTTTAGATTTGGGGTTAGGTTTAGATTTTAGGTTTAGATTTTAGGTTTAGATTTGGGGTTAGGTTTAAATTTTAGGTTTAGATTTGGGTTTAGGTTTAGATTTTAGGTTTAGATTTGGGGTTAGGTTTTGATTTGGGGTTAGGTTTAGATTTTAGGTTTAGATTTGGGGTTAGGTTTAGATTTTAGGTTTAGATTTGGGGTTAGGTTTAGATTTGGGGTTAGGTTTAGATTTTAGGTTTAGATTTGGGGCTAGGTTTAGATTTAGGGTTAGGTTTAGATTTTAGGTTTAGATTTGGGGTTAAGTTTAGGTTTTAGGTTTAGATTTGAGGTTTAGATTTGGGGTTAGGTTTAGATTTTAGGTTTAGATTTGTGGTTAGGTTTAGATTTTAGGTTTAGATTTTCGGTTTAGATTTGGGGTTAGGTTTAGATTTTAGGTTTAGATTTGGGGTTAGGTTTAGATTTTAGGTTTAGATTTGGGGTTAGTTTTAGATTTGGGGTTAGGTTTAGATTTTAGGTTTAGATTTGGGGTTAGGTTTAGATTTTAGGTTTAGATTAGGGGTTAGGTTTAGATTTTAGGTTTAGATTTGGGGTTAGGTTTAGATTTGGGGTTATGTTTAGATTTTAGGTTTAGATTTGGGGTTAGGTTTAGATTTGGGGTTAGGTTTAGATTTTAGGTTTAGATTTGGGGTTAGGTTTAGATTTTAGGTTTAGATTTGGGGTTAGGTTTAGATTTGGGGTTAGGTTTAGATTTTAGGTTTAGATTTGGGGTTAGGTCTAGATTTTAGGTTTAGATTTGGGGTTAGGTTTAGATTTGGGGTTAGGTTTAGATTTTAGGTTTTGATTTGGGGTTAGGTTTAGATTTGGGGTTAGGTTTAGATTTTAGGTTTAGATTTGGGATTAGGTTTAGATTTGGGGTTAGGTTTAGATTTTAGGTTTAGATTTGGGGTTAGGTTTAGATTTTAGGCTTAGATTTGAGGTTAGGTTCAGATTTGGTGTTAGGTTTAGATTTTAGGTTTAGATTTGGGGTTAGGTTTAGATTTTAGGTTCAGATTTGGGGTTAGGTTTAGATTTGGGGTTAGGTTTAGATTTTAGGTTTAGATTTGGGGTTAGGTTTAGATTTGGGATTAGGTTTAGATTTTAGGTTTAGATTTGGGGTTAGGTTTAGATTTTAGGGTTAGATTTGGGGTTAGGTTTAGATTTTAGGTTTAGATTTAAGGTTAGGTTTAGATTTGGGGTTAGGTTTAGATTTTAGGTTTAGATTTGGGGTTAGGTTTAGATTTTAGGTTCAGATTTGGGGTTAGGTTTAGATTTTAGGTTTAGATTTGGGGTTAGGTTTAGATTTTAGGTTTAGATTTGGGGTTAGGTTTAGATTTGGGGTTAGGTTTAGATTTTAGGCTTAGATTTGGGGTTAGGTACAGATTTGGGGTTAGGTTTAGATTTTAGGTTTAGATTTGGGGTTAGGTTTAGATTTTAGGTTTAGATTTGGGGTTAGGTTTAGATTTTAGGTTTAGATTTGGGGTTAGGTTTAGATTTTAGGTTTAGAATTGGGGTTAGGTTTAGATTTTAGGTTTAGATTTGGGGTTAGGTTTAGATTTTAGGTTTAGATTTTAGGTTTAGATTTGGGGTTAGGTTTAGATTTTAGGTTTAGATTTGGGGTTAGGTTTAGATTTTAGGTTCAGATTTGGGGTTAGGTTTAGATTTGGGGTTAGATTTAGATTTTAGGTTTAGATTTGGGGTTAGGTTTAGATTTTAGGTTTAGATTTGGGGTTAGGTTTAGATTTTAGGTTTAGATTTGGGGTTAGGTTTAGATTTGGGGTTAGATTTAGATTTTAGGTTTAGATTTGGGGTTAGGTTTAGATTTTAGTTTTAGATTTGGGGTTAGGTTTAGATTTTAGGTTTAGATTTGGGGTTAGGTTTAGATTTAGGGTTAGATTTGGAGTTAGGTTTAGATTTGGGGTTAGGTTTAGATTTTTGGTTTAGATTTGGGGTTAGGTTTAGATTTTAGGTTTAGATTTGGGGTTAGGTTTAGATTTTAGGATTAGATTTGGGGTTAGGTTTAGATTTGGGGTTAGGTTTAGATTTTAGGTTTAGATTTGGGGTTAGGTTCAGATTTGGGGTTAGGTTTACATTTTAGGTTTAGATTTGGGATTAGGAGTAGATTTGGGGTTAGGTTTAGATTTTAGGTTTAGATTTGGGGTTAGGTTCAGATTTGGGGTTAGGTTTAGATTTTAGGTTTAGATTTGGGGTTAGGTTTAAAGTTGGGGTTAGGTTTAGATTTGGGGTTAGGTTTGGATTTGGGGTTAGGTTTAGATTTGGGGTTAGGTTTAGATTTTAGGTTTAGATTTGGGGTTAGGTTTATATTTTTGGTTTAGATTTGGGGTTAGGTTTAGATTTTAGGTTTAGATTTGGGGTTAGGTTTAGATTTGGGGTTCAGATTTTGGGTTAGGTTTAGATTTTAGGTTTTGATTTGGGGATAGGTTTAGATTTTAGGTTTAGATTTGGGGTTAGGTTTAGATTTGGGGTTAGGTTTAGATTTGGGGTTAGGTTTAGATTTTAGGTTTAGATTTGGGGTTAGGTTTAGATTTCGGTTTAGATTTGGGGTTAGGTTTAGATTTTAGGTTTAGATTTGGGGTTAGGTTTAGATTTTAGGTTTAGATTTTAGGTTTAGATTTGGGGTTAGGTTTAGATTTTAGGTTTAGATTTGGGGTTAGGTTTAGATTTAGGTTTAGATTTGGGGTTATGTTTAGATTTGGGGTTAGGTTTAGATTTTAGGTTTAGATTTGGGGTTAGGTTTAGATTTTAGGTTTAGATTTTAGGTTTAGATTTGGGGTTAGGTTTAAATTTTAGGTTTAGATTTGGGTTTAGGTTTAGATTTTAGGTTTAGATTTGGGGTTAGGTTTTGATTTGGGGTTAGGTTTAGATTTTAGGTTTAGATTTGGGGTTAGGTTTAGATTTTAGGTTTAGATTTTAGGTTTAGATTTGGGGTTAGGTTTAGATTTTAGGTTTAGATTTGGGGTTAGGTTTAGATTTAGGTTTAGATTTGGGGTTATGTTTAGATTTGGGGTTAGGTTTAGATTTTAGGTTTAGATTTGGGGTTAGGTTTAGATTTAGGGTTAGATTTGGAGTTAGGTTTAGATTTGGGGTTAGGTTTAGATTTTTGGTTTAGATTTGGGGTTAGGTTTAGATTTTAGGATTAGATTTGGGGTTAGGTTTAGATTTTAGGATTAGATTTGGGGTTAGGTTTAGATTTGGGGTTAGGTTTAGATTTTAGGTTTAGATTTGGGGTTAGGTTCAGATTTGGTGTTAGGTTTACATTTTAGGTTTAGATTTGGGATTAGGAGTAGATTTGGGGTTAGGTTTAGATTTTAGGTTTAGATTTGGGGTTAGGTTCAGATTTGGGGTTAGGTTTAGATTTTAGGTTTAGATTTGGGGTTAGGTTTAGATTTTAGGTTTAGATTTGTGGTTAGGTTTAGATTTTAGGTTTAGAATTGGGGTTAGGTTTAGATTTTAGGTTTAGATTTGGGGTTAGGTTTAGATTTTAGGTTTAGATTTGGGGTTAGGTTTAGATTTTAGGTTTAGATTTGGGGTTAGGTTTAGATTTTAGGTTTAGATTTGGGGTTAGGTTTAGATTTTAGTTTTAGATTTGGGGTTAGGTTTAGATTTTAGGTTTAGATTTGGGGTTAGGTTTAGATTTAGGGTTAGATTTGGAGTTAGGTTTAGATTTGGGGTTAGGTTTAGATTTTTGGTTTAGATTTGGGGTTAGGTTTAGATTTTAGGATTAGATTTGGGGTTAGGTTTAGATTTGGGGTTAGGTTTAGATTTTAGGTTTAGATTTGGGGTTAGGTTTAGATTTTAGGTTTAGATTTTAGGTTTAGATTTGGGGTTAGGTTTAAATTTTAGGTTTAGATTTGGATTTAGGTTTAGATTTTAGGTTTAGATTTGGGGTTAGGTTTTGATTTGGGGTTAGGTTTAGATTTTAGGTTTAGATTTGGGGTTAGGTTTAGATTTGGTGTTAGGTTTACATTTTAGGTTTAGATTTGGGATTAGGAGTAGATTTGGGGTTAGGTTTAGATTTTAGGTTTAGATTTGGGGTTAGGTTCAGATTTGGGGTTAGGTTTAGATTTTAGGTTTAGATTTGGGGTTAGGTTTAAAGTTGGGGTTAGGTTTAGATTTGGGGTTAGGTTTGGATTTGGGGTTAGGTTTAGATTTGGGGTTAGGTTTAGATTTTAGGTTTAGATTTGGGGTTAGGTTTATATTTTTGGTTTAGATTTGGGGTTAGGTTTAGATTTTAGGTTTAGATTTGGGGTTAGGTTTAGATTTGGGGTTCAGATTTTGGGTTAGGTTTAGATTTTAGGTTTAGATTTGGGGTTAGGTTTAGATTTTAGGTTTAGATTTGGGGTTAGGTTTAGATTTGAGGTTTAGATTTGGGGTTAGGTTTAGATTTAGGGTTAGATTTGGAGTTAGGATTAGATTTGGGGTTAGGTTTAGATTTGGTGTTAGGTTTAGATTTTACGTTTAGATTTGGGGTTAGGTTTAGATTTTAGGTTTAGATTTGGGGTTAGGTTTAGATTTTAGGTTTAGATTTGGGGTTAGGTTTAGATTTGGTGTTTAGATTTGGGGTTAGGTTTAAATTTGGGGTTTAGATTTGGTGTTAGGTTTAGATTTTAGGTTTAGATTTGGGGTTAGGTTTAGATTTGGGGTTAGGTTTAGATTTTTGGTTTAGATTTGGGGTTAAGTTTAGATTTTAGGTTTAGATTTGGGGTTAGGTTTAGATTTTAGGTTTAGATTTGGGGTTAGGTTTAGATTTTAGGTTTAGATTTGGGGTTAGGTTTAGATTTTAGGTTTAGATTTGGGGTTAGGTTTAGATTTTAGGTTTAGATTTGGGGTTAGGTTTTGATTTGGGGTTAGGTTTAGATTTGAGGTTTAGATTTGGGGTTAGGTTTAGATTTAGGGTTAGATTTGGAGTTAGGATTAGATTTGGGGTTAGGTTTAGATTTGGTGTTAGGTTTAGATTTTACGTTTAGATTTGGGGTTAGGTTTAGATTTTAGGTTTAGATTTGGGGTTAGGTTTAGATTTTAGGTTTAGATTTGGGGTTAGGTTTAGATTTGGTGTTTAGATTTGGGGTTAGGTTTAAATTTGGGGTTTAGATTTGGTGTTAGGTTTAGATTTTAGGTTTAGATTTGGGGTTAGGTTTAGATTTGGGGTTAGGTTTAGATTTTTGGTTTAGATTTGGGGTTAAGTTTAGATTTTAGGTTTAGATTTGGGGTTAGGTTTAGATTTTAGGTTTAGATTTGGGGTTAGGATTAGATTTTAGGTTTAGATTTGGGGTTAGGTTTAGATTTTAGGTTTAGATTTGGGGTTAGGTTTAGATTTTAGGTTTAGATTTGGGGTTAGGTTTTGATTTGGGGTTAGGTTTAGATTTGAGGTTTAGATTTGGGGTTAGGTTTAGATTTAGGGTTAGATTTGGAGTTAGGATTAGATTTGGGGTTAGGTTTAGATTTGGTGTTAGGTTTAGATTTTACGTTTAGATTTGGGGTTAGGTTTAGATTTTAGGTTTAGATTTGGGGTTAGGTTTAGATTTTAGGTTTAGATTTGGGGTTAGGTTTAGATTTTAGGTTTAGATTTGGGGTTAGGTTTAGATTTTAGGTTTAGATTTGGGGTTAGGTTTAGATTTGGGGTTAGGTTTAGATTTGGGGTTAGGTTTAGATTTTAGGTTTAGATTTGGGGTTAGGTTTAGATTTGGGGTTTAGATTTGGGGTTAGGTTTAGATTTGGGGTTAGGCTTAGATTTTAGGTTTAGATTTGGGGTTAGGTTTAGATTTTAGGTTTAGATTTGAGGCTAGGTTTAGATTTTAGGTTTAGATTTGGGGTTAGGTTTAGATTTGGGGTTAGATTTAGATTTTAGGTTTAGATTTGGGGTTAGGTTTAGATTTTAGGTTTAGATTTGGGGTTAGGTTTAGATTTTAGGTTTAGATTTGGGGTTAGGTTTAGATTTGGGGTTAGGTTTAGATTTTAGGTTTAGATTTGGGGTTAGGTTTAGATTTTAGGTTTAGATTTGGGGCTAGGTTTAGATTTGTGGTTAGGTTTAGATTTTAGGTTTAGATTTGGGGTTAGGTTTAGATTTAGGGTTAGATTTGGAGTTAGGTTTAGATTTGGGGTTAGGTTTAGATTTTTGGTTTAGATTTGGGGTTAGGTTTAGATTTTAGGTTTAGATTTGGGGTTAGGTTTAGATTTTAGGATTAGATTTGGGGTTAGGTTTAGATTTGGGGTTAGGTTTAGATTTTAGGTTTAGATTTGGGGTTAGGTTTAGATTTGGTGTTAGGTTTACATTTTAGGTTTAGATTTGGGATTAGGAGTAGATTTGGGGTTAGGTTTAGATTTTAGGTTTAGATTTGGGGTTAGGTTCAGATTTGGGGTTAGGTTTAGATTTTAGGTTTAGATTTGGGGTTAGGTTTATATTTGGGGTTAGGTTTAGATTTGGGGTTAGGTTTGGATTTGGGGTTAGGTTTAGATTTGGGGTTAGGTTTAGATTTTAGGTTTAGATTTGGGGTTAGGTTTATATTTTTGGTTTAGATTTGGGGTTAGGTTTAGATTTTAGGTTTAGATTTGGGGTTAGGTTTAGATTTGGGGTTCAGATTTTGGGTTAGGTTTAGATTTTAGGTTTAGATTTGGGGTTAGGTTTAGATTTCGGTTTAGATTTGGGGTTAGGTTTAGATTTTAGGTTTAGATTTGGGGTTAGGTTTAGATTTTAGGTTTAGATTTGGGGTTAGGTTTAGATTTTAGTTTTAGATTTGGGGTTAGGTTTAGATTTTAGGTTTAGATTTGGGGTTAGGTTTAGATTTAGGGTTAGATTTGGAGTTAGGTTTAGATTTGGGGTTAGGTTTAGATTTTTGGTTTAGATTTGGGGTTAGGTTTAGATTTTAGGATTAGATTTGGGGTTAGGTTTAGATTTGGGGTTAGGTTTAGATTTTAGGTTTAGATTTGGGGTTAGGTTTAGATTTTAGGTTTAGATTTTAGGTTTAGATTTGGGGTTAGGTTTAAATTTTAGGTTTAGATTTGGGTTTAGGTTTAGATTTTAGGTTTAGATTTGGGGTTAGGTTTTGATTTGGGGTTAGGTTTAGATTTTAGGTTTAGATTTGGGGTTAGGTTTAGATTTGGTGTTAGGTTTACATTTTAGGTTTAGATTTGGGATTAGGAGTAGATTTGGGGTTAGGTTTAGATTTTAGGTTTAGATTTGGGGTTAGGTTCAGATTTGGGGTTAGGTTTAGATTTTAGGTTTAGATTTGGGGTTAGGTTTAAAGTTGGGGTTAGGTTTAGATTTGGGGTTAGGTTTGGATTTGGGGTTAGGTTTAGATTTGGGGTTAGGTTTAGATTTTAGGTTTAGATTTGGCGTTAGGTTTATATTTTTGGTTTAGATTTGGGGTTAGGTTTAGATTTTAGGTTTAGATTTGGGGTTAGGTTTAGATTTGGGGTTCAGATTTTGGGTTAGGTTTAGATTTTAGGTTTAGATTTGGGGTTAGGTTTAGATTTTAGGTTTAGATTTGGGGTTAGGTTTTGATTTGGGGTTAGGTTTAGATTTGAGGTTTAGATTTGGGGTTAGGTTTAGATTTTAGGTTTAGATTTGGGGTTAGGTTTAGATTTTAGGTTTAGATTTGGGGTTAGGTTTAGATTTGGTGTTTAGATTTGGGGTTAGGTTTAAATTTGGGGTTTAGATTTGGTGTTAGGTTTAGATTTTAGGTTTAGATTTGGGGTTAGGTTTAGATTTGGGGTTAGGTTTAGATTTTTGGTTTAGATTTGGGGTTAAGTTTAGATTTTAGGTTTAGATTTGGGGTTAGGTTTAGATTTTAGGTTTAGATTTGGGGTTAGGTTTAGATTTTAGGTTTAGATTTGGGGTTAGGTTTAGATTTTAGGTTTAGATTTGGGGTTAGGTTTAGATTTTAGGTTTAGATTTGGGGTTAGGTTTTGATTTGGGGTTAGGTTTAGATTTGAGGTTTAGATTTGGGGTTAGGTTTAGATTTAGGGTTAGATTTGGAGTTAGGATTAGATTTGGGGTTAGGTTTAGATTTGGTGTTAGGTTTAGATTTTACGTTTAGATTTGGGGTTAGGTTTAGATTTTAGGTTTAGATTTGGGGTTAGGTTTAGATTTTAGGTTTAGATTTGGGGTTAGGTTTAGATTTGGTGTTTAGATTTGGGGTTAGGTTTAAATTTGGGGTTTAGATTTGGTGTTAGGTTTAGATTTTAGGTTTAGATTTGGGGTTAGGTTTAGATTTGGGGTTAGGTTTAGATTTTTGGTTTAGATTTGGGGTTAAGTTTAGATTTTAGGTTTAGATTTGGGGTTAGGTTTAGATTTTAGGTTTAGATTTGGGGTTAGGTTTAGATTTTAGGTTTAGATTTGGGGTTAGGTTTAGATTTTAGGTTTAGATTTGGGGTTAGGTTTAGATTTGGGGTTAGGTTTAGATTTGGGGTTAGGTTTAGATTTTAGGTTTAGATTTGGGGTTAGGTTTAGATTTGGGGTTTAGATTTGGGGTTAGGTTTAGATTTGGGGTTAGGCTTAGATTTTAGGTTTAGATTTGGGGTTAGGTTTAGATTTTAGGTTTAGATTTGAGGCTAGGTTTAGATTTTAGGTTTAGATTTGGGGTTAGGTTTAGATTTGGGGTTAGATTTAGATTTTAGGTTTAGATTTGGGGTTAGGTTTAGATTTTAGGTTTAGATTTGGGGTTAGGTTTAGATTTTAGGTTTAGATTTGGGGTTAGGTTTAGATTTGGGGTTAGGTTTAGATTTTAGGTTTAGATTTGGGGTTAGGTTTAGATTTTAGGTTTAGATTTGGGGCTAGGTTTAGATTTGTGGTTAGGTTTAGATTTTAGGTTTAGATTTGGGGTTAGGTTTAGATTTAGGGTTAGATTTGGAGTTAGGTTTAGATTTGGGGTTAGGTTTAGATTTTTGGTTTAGATTTGGGGTTAGGTTTAGATTTTAGGTTTAGATTTGGGGTTAGGTTTAGATTTTAGGATTAGATTTGGGGTTAGGTTTAGATTTGGGGTTAGGTTTAGATTTTAGGTTTAGATTTGGGGTTAGGTTTAGATTTGGTGTTAGGTTTACATTTTAGGTTTAGATTTGGGATTAGGAGTAGATTTGGGGTTAGGTTTAGATTTTAGGTTTAGATTTGGGGTTAGGTTCAGATTTGGGGTTAGGTTTAGATTTTAGGTTTAGATTTGGGGTTAGGTTTATATTTGGGGTTAGGTTTAGATTTGGGGTTAGGTTTGGATTTGGGGTTAGGTTTAGATTTGGGGTTAGGTTTAGATTTTAGGTTTAGATTTGGGGTTAGGTTTATATTTTTGGTTTAGATTTGGGGTTAGGTTTAGATTTTAGGTTTAGATTTGGGGTTAGGTTTAGATTTGGGGTTCAGATTTTGGGTTAGGTTTAGATTTTAGGTTTAGATTTGGGGTTAGGTTTAGATTTCGGTTTAGATTTGGGGTTAGGTTTAGATTTTAGGTTTAGATTTGGGGTTATGTTTAGATTTTAGGTTTAGATTTGGGGTTAGGTTTAGATTTTAGGTTTAGATTTGGGGTTAGGTTTAGATTTAGGTTTAGATTTGGGGTTATGTTTAGATTTGGGGTTAGGTTTAGATTTTAGGTTTAGATTTGGGGTTAGGTTTAGATTTTAGGTTTAGATTTTAGGTTTAGATTTGGGGTTAGGTTTAAATTTTAGGTTTAGATTTGGGTTTAGGTTTAGATTTTAGGTTTAGATTTGGGGTTAGGTTTTGATTTGGGGTTAGGTTTAGATTTTAGGTTTAGATTTGGGGTTAGGTTTAGATTTGGGATTAGGTTTAGATTTTAGGTTTAGATTTGGGGTTAGGTTTAGATTTTAGGTTTAGATTTGTGGTTAGGTTTAGATTTTAGGATTAGAATTGGGGTTAGGTTTAGATTTTAGGTTTAGATTTGGGGTTAGGTTTAGATTTGGGGTTAGGTTTAGATTTTAGGTTTAGATTTGGGGTTAGGTTTAGATTTGGTGTTAGGTTTAGATTTTAGGTTTAGATTTGGGGTTAGGTTTAGATTTCGGATTAGGTTTAGATTTTAGGTTTAGATTTGGGGTTAGGTTTAGATTTTAGGTTAGGTTTAGATTTTAGGTTAAGATTTGGGGTTAGGTTTAGATTTGGGTTTAGGTTTACATTTTAGGTTTAGATTTGGGGTTAGGTTTAGATTTTAGGTTTAGATTTGGGGTTAGGTTTAGATTTTAGGTTTAGATTTGGGGTTAGGTTTAGATTTTAGGTTTAGAATTGGGGTTAGGTTTAGATTTTAGGTTTAGATTTGGGGTTAGGTTTAGATTTTAGGTTTAGATTTTAGGTTTAGATTTGGGGTTAGGTTTAGATTTTAGGTTCAGATTTGGGGTTAGGTTTAGATTTTAGGTTCAGATTTGGGGTTAGGTTTAGATTTGGGGTTAGGTTAGATTTTAGGTTTAGATTTGGGGTTAGGTTTAGATTTTAGGTTTAGATTTGGGGTTAGGTTTAGATTTGGGGTTAGGTTTAGATTTTAGGTTTAGATTTGGGGTTAGGTTTAGATTTTAGGTTTAGATTTGGGGTTAGGTTTAGATTTGGGGTTAGGTTTAGATTTTAGGTTTAGATTTGGGGTTAGGTTTAGATTTTAGGTTTAGATTTGGGGCTAGGTTTAGATTTGGGGTTAGGTTTAGATTTTAGGTTTGATTTGGGGTTAGGTTTAGATTTAGGGTTAGATTTGGAGTTAGGTTTAGATTTGGGGTTAGGTTTAGATTTTTGGTTTAGATTTGGGGTTAGGTTTAGATTTTAGGTTTAGATTTGGGGTTAGGTTTAGATTTTAGGATTAGATTTGGTGTTAGGTTTAGATTTGGGGTTCATATTAGGGGTTAGGTTTAGATTTTAGGTTTAGATTTGGGGTTAGGTTTAGATTTTAGGTTTAGATTTGAGGCTAGGTTTAGATTTGGGGTTAGGTTTAGATTTTAGGTTTAGATTTGGGGTTAGATTTAGATTTAGGGTTAGATTTGGATTTAGGTTTAGATTGGGGGTTAGGTTTAGATTTTTGGTTTAGATTTGGGGTTAGGTTTAGATTTTAGGTTTAGATTTGGGGTTAGGTTTAGATTTTAGGATTAGATTTGGGGTTAGGTTTAGATTTGGGGTTAGGTTTAGATTTTAGGTTTAGATTTGGGGTTAGGTTTAGATTTGGGGTTAGGTTTAGATTTTAGGTTTAGATTTGGGATTAGGTTCAGATTTGGGGTTAGGTTTAGATTTTAGGTTTAGATTTGGGGTTAGGTTTAGATTTTAGGTTTAGATTTAGGGTTAGGTTTGGATTTGGGGTTAGGTTTAGATTTGGGGTTAGGTTTAGATTTCAGGTTTAGTTTTGGGGTTAGGTTTGGATTTGGGGTTAGGTTTAGATTTGGGGTTAGGTTTAGATTTTAGGTTTAGATTTGGAGTTAGGTTTAGATTTTAGGTTTAGATTTGGGGTTAGGTTTAGATTTTAGGTTTAGATTTGGGGTTAGGTTTAGATTTTAGGTTTAGATTTGGGGTTAGGTTTAGATTTGGGGTTATGTTTAGATTTTAGGTTTAGATTTGGGGTTATGTTTAGATTTTAGGTTTAGATTTGGGGTTAGGTTTAGATTTGGGGTTAGGTTTAGATTTTAGGTTTAGATTTGGTGTTAGGTTTAGATTTTAGGTTTAGATTTGGGGTTAGGTTTAGATTTGGGGTTAGGTTTAGATTTTAGGTTTAGATTTGGGGTTAGGTTTAGATTTTAGGTTTAGATTTGTGGTTAGGTTTAGATTTTAGGTTTAGAATTGGGGTTAGGTTTAGATTTTAGGTTCAGATTTGGGGTTAGGTTTAGATTTTAGGTTCAGATTTGGGGTTAGGTTTAGATTTTAGGTTTAGATTTGGGGTTAGGTTTAGATTTGGGGTTAGGTTTAGATTTGGGGTTAGGTTTAGATTTTAGGCTTAGATTTGGGGTTAGGTTTAGATTTCGGTTTAGATTTGGGGTTAGGTTTAGATTTTAGGTTTAGATTTGTGGTTAGGTTTAGATTTTAGGTTTAGATTTTAGGTTTAGATTTGGGGTTAGGTTTAGATTTTAGGTTTAGATTTGGGGTTAGGGTTAGATTTAGGTTTAGATTTGGGGTTATGTTTAGATTTGGGGTTAGGTTTAGATTTTAGGTTTAGATTTGGGGTTAGGTTTAGATTTAGGGTTAGATTTGGAGTTAGGTTTAGATTTGGGGTTAGGTTTAGATTTTTGGTTTAGATTTGGGGTTAGGTTTAGATTTTAGGTTTAGATTTGGGGTTAGGTTTAGATTTTAGGATTAGATTTGGGGTTAGGTTTAGATTTGGGGTTCAGATTAGGGGTTAGGTTTAGATTTTAGGTTTAGATTTGGGGTTAGGTTTAGATTTTAGGTTTAGATTTGAGGCTAGGTTTAGATTTGGGGTTAGGTTTAGATTTTAGGTTTAGATTTGGGGTTAGGTTTAGATTTAGGGTTAGATTTGGGGTTAGGTTTAGATTTGGGGTTCAGATTAGGGGTTAGGTTTAGATTTTAGGTTTAGATTTGGGGTTAGGTTTAGATTTTAGGTTTAGATTTGAGGCTAGGTTTAGATTTGGGGTTAGGTTTAGATTTTAGGTTTAGATTTGGGGTTAGGTTTAGATTTTAGGATTAGATTTGGTGTTAGGTTTAGATTTGGGGTTAGGTTTAGATTTTAGGTTTAGATTTGGGGTTAGGTTTAGATTTGGGGTTAGGTTTAGATTTTAGGTTTAGATTTGGGATTAGGTTTAGATTTGGGGTTAGGTTTAGATTTTAGGTTTAGATTTGGGGTTAGGTTTAGATTTTAGGTTTAGATTTGGGTTTAGGTTCAGATTTGGGGTTAGGTTTAGATTTTAGGTTTAGATTTGGGGTTAGGTTTATATTTTAGGTTTAGATTTGGGGTTAGGTTTGGATTTGGGGTTAGGTTTAGATTTGGGGTTAGGTTTAGATTTCAGGTTTAGATTTGGGGTTAGGTTTAGATTTTAGGTTTAGATTTTAGGTTTAGATTTGGAGTTAGGTTTAGATTTTAGGTTTAGATTTGGGGTTAGGTTTAGATTTTAGGTTTAGATTTGGGGTTAGGTTTAGATTTTAGGTTTAGATTTGGGGTTAGGTTTAGATTTGGGGTTATGTTTAGATTTTAGGTTTAGATTTGGGGTTATGTTTAGATTTTAGGTTTAGATTTGGGGTTAGGTTTAGATTTGGGGTTAGGTTTAGATTTTAGGTTTAGATTTGGTGTTAGGTTTAGATTTTAGGTTTAGATTTGGGGTTAGGTTTAGATTTGGGGTTAGGTTTAGATTTTAGGTTTAGATTTGGGGTTAGGTTTAGATTTTAGGTTTAGATTTGTGGTTAGGTTTAGATTTTAGGTTTAGAATTGGGGTTAGGTTTAGATTTTAGGTTTAGATTTGGGGTTAGGTTTAGATTTTAGGTTTTGATTTGGGGATAGGTTTAGATTTTAGGTTTAGATTTGGGGTTAGGTTTAGATTTGGGGTTAGGTTTAGATTTGGGGTTAGGTTTAGATTTTAGGTTTAGATTTGGGGTTAGGTTTAGATTTCGGTTTAGATTTGGGGTTAGGTTTAGATTTTAGGTTTAGATTTGGGGTTAGGTTTAGATTTTAGGTTTAGATTTTAGGTTTAGATTTGGGGTTAGGTTTAGATTTTAGGTTTAGATTTGGGGTTAGGTTTAGATTTAGTTTTAGATTTGGTGATATGTTTAGATTTGGGGTTAGGTTTAGATTTTAGGTTTAGATTTGGGGTTAGGTTTAGATTTTAGGTTTAGATTTTAGGTTTAGATTTGGGGTTAGGTTTAAATTTTAGGTTTAGATTTGGGTTTAGGTTTAGATTTTAGGTTTAGATTTGGGGTTAGGTTTTGATTTGGGGTTAGGTTTAGATTTTAGGTTTAGATTTGGGGTTAGGTTTAGATTTTAGGTTTAGATTTGGGGTTAGGTTTAGATTTGGGGTTAGGTTTAGATTTTAGGTTTAGATTTGGGGCTAGGTTTAGATTTAGGGTTAGGTTTAGATTTTAGGTTTAGATTTGGGGTTAAGTTTAGATTTTAGGTTTAGATTTGAGGTTTAGATTTGGGGTTAGGTTTAGATTTTAGGTTTAGATTTGTGGTTAGGTTTAGATTTTAGGTTTAGATTTTCGGTTTAGATTTGGGGTTAGGTTTAGATTTTAGGTTTAGATTTGGGGTTAGGTTTAGATTTTAGGTTTAGATTTGGGGTTAGGTTTAGATTTGGGGTTAGGTTTAGATTTTAGGTTTAGATTTGGGGTTAGGTTTAGATTTTAGGTTTAGATTAGGGGTTAGGTTTAGATTTTAGGTTTAGATTTGGGGTTAGGTTTAGATTTGGGGTTAGGTTTAGATTTTAGGTTTAGATTTGGGGTTAGGTTTAGATTTGGGGTTAGGTTTAGATTTTAGGTTTAGATTTGGGGTTAGGTTTAGATTTTAGGTTTAGATTTGGGGTTAGGTTTAGATTTGGGGTTAGGTTTAGATTTTAGGTTTAGATTTGGGGTTAGGTCTAGATTTTAGGTTTAGATTTGGGGTTAGGTTTAGATTTGGGGTTAGGTTTAGATTTTAGGTTTTGATTTGGGGTTAGGTTTAGATTTGGGGTTAGGTTTAGATTTTAGGTTTAGATTTGGGATTAGGTTTAGATTTGGGGTTAGGTTTAGATTTTAGGTTTAGATTTGGGGTTAGGTTTAGATTTTAGGCTTAGATTTGAGGTTAGGTTCAGATTTGGTGTTAGGTTTAGATTTTAGGTTTAGATTTGGGGTTAGGTTTAGATTTTAGGTTCAGATTTGGGGTTAGGTTTAGATTTGGGGTTAGGTTTAGATTTTAGGTTTAGATTTGGGGTTAGGTTTAGATTTGGGATTAGGTTTAGATTTTAGGTTTAGATTTGGGGTTAGGTTTAGATTTTAGGGTTAGATTTGGGGTTAGGTTTAGATTTTAGGTTTAGATTTAAGGTTAGGTTTAGATTTGGGGTTAGGTTTAGATTTTAGGTTTAGATTTGGGGTTAGGTTTAGATTTTAGGTTCAGATTTGGGGTTAGGTTTAGATTTTAGGTTTAGATTTGGGGTTAGGTTTAGATTTTAGGTTTAGATTTGGGGTTAGGTTTAGATTTGGGGTTAGGTTTAGATTTTAGGCTTAGATTTGGGGTTAGGTACAGATTTGGGGTTAGGTTTAGATTTTAGGTTTAGATTTGGGGTTAGGTTTAGATTTTAGGTTTAGATTTGGGGTTAGGTTTAGATTTTAGGTTTAGATTTGGGGTTAGGTTTAGATTTTAGGTTTAGAATTGGGGTTAGGTTTAGATTTTAGGTTTAGATTTGGGGTTAGGTTTAGATTTTAGGTTTAGATTTTAGGTTTAGATTTGGGGTTAGGTTTAGATTTTAGGTTTAGATTTGGGGTTAGGTTTAGATTTTAGGTTCAGATTTGGGGTTAGGTTTAGATTTTAGGTTTAGATTTGGGGTTAGGTTTAGATTTGGGGTTAGGTTTAGATTTTAGGTTTAGATTTTAGGTTTAGATTTGGGGTTAGGTTTAGATTTTAGGTTTAGATTTGGGGTTAGGTTTAGATTTTAGGTTCAGATTTGGGGTTAGGTTTAGATTTTAGGTTCAGATTTGGGGTTAGGTTTACATTTTAGGTTTAGATTTGGGATTAGGAGTAGATTTGGGGTTAGGTTTAGATTTTAGGTTTAGATTTGGGGTTAGGTTCAGATTTGGGGTTAGGTTTAGATTTTAGGTTTAGATTTGGGGTTAGGTTTAAAGTTGGGGTTAGGTTTAGATTTGGGGTTAGGTTTGGATTTGGGGTTAGGTTTAGATTTGGGGTTAGGTTTATATTTTTGGTTTAGATTTGGGGTTAGGTTTAGATTTTAGGTTTAGATTTGGGGTTAGGTTTTGATTTGGGGTTCAGATTTTGGGTTAGGTTTAGATTTTAGGTTTTGATTTGGGGATAGGTTTAGATTTTAGGTTTAGATTTGGGGTTAGGTTTAGATTTGGGGTTAGGTTTAGATTTGGGGTTAGGTTTAGATTTTAGGTTTAGATTTGGGGTTAGGTTTAGATTTCGGTTTAGATTTGGGGTTAGGTTTAGATTTTAGGTTTAGATTTGGGGTTAGGTTTAGATTTTAGGTTTAGATTTTAGGTTTAGATTTGGGGTTAGGTTTAGATTTGAGGTTTAGATTTGGGGTTAGGTTTAGATTTAGGTTTAGATTTGGGGTTATGTTTAGATTTGGGGTTAGGTTTAGATTTTAGGTTTAGATTTGGGGTTAGGTTTAGATTTTAGGTTTAGATTTTAGGTTTAGATTTGGGGTTAGGTTTAAATTTTAGGTTTAGATTTGGGTTTAGGTTTAGATTTTAGGTTTAGATTTGGGGTTAGGTTTTGATTTGGGGTTAGGTTTAGATTTTAGGTTTAGATTTGGGGTTAGGTTTAGATTTTAGGTTTAGATTTTAGGTTTAGATTTGGGGTTAGGTTTAGATTTTAGGTTTAGATTTGGGGTTAGGTTTAGATTTAGGTTTAGATTTGGGGTTATGTTTAGATTTGGGGTTAGGTTTAGATTTTAGGTTTAGATTTGGGGTTAGGTTTAGATTTAGGGTTAGATTTGGAGTTAGGTTTAGATTTGGGGTTAGGTTTAGATTTTTGGTTTAGATTTGGGGTTAGGTTTAGATTTTAGGATTAGATTTGGGGTTAGGTTTAGATTTTAGGATTAGATTTGGGGTTAGGTTTAGATTTGGGGTTAGGTTTAGATTTTAGGTTTAGATTTGGGGTTAGGTTCAGATTTGGTGTTAGGTTTACATTTTAGGTTTAGATTTGGGATTAGGAGTAGATTTGGGGTTAGGTTTAGATTTTAGGTTTAGATTTGGGGTTAGGTTCAGATTTGGGGTTAGGTTTAGATTTTAGGTTTAGATTTGGGGTTAGGTTTAGATTTTAGGTTTAGATTTGTGGTTAGGTTTAGATTTTAGGTTTAGAATTGGGGTTAGGTTTAGATTTTAGGTTTAGATTTGGGGTTAGGTTTAGATTTTAGTTTTAGATTTGGGGTTAGGTTTAGATTTTAGGTTTAGATTTGGGGTTAGGTTTAGATTTTAGGTTTAGATTTGGGGTTAGGTTTAGATTTTAGGTTTAGATTTGGGGTTAGGTTTAGATTTTAGGTTTAGATTTGGGGTTAGGTTTAGATTTAGGGTTAGATTTGGAGTTAGGTTTAGATTTGGGGTTAGGTTTAGATTTTTGGTTTAGATTTGGGGTTAGGTTTAGATTTTAGGATTAGATTTGGGGTTAGGTTTAGATTTGGGGTTAGGTTTAGATTTTAGGTTTAGATTTGGGGTTAGGTTTAGATTTTAGGTTTAGATTTTAGGTTTAGATTTGGGGTTAGGTTTAAATTTTAGGTTTAGATTTGGGTTTAGGTTTAGATTTTAGGTTTAGATTTGGGGTTAGGTTTTGATTTGGGGTTAGGTTTAGATTTTAGGTTTAGATTTGGGGTTAGGTTTAGATTTGGTGTTAGGTTTACATTTTAGGTTTAGATTTGGGATTAGGAGTAGATTTGGGGTTAGGTTTAGATTTTAGGTTTAGATTTGGGGTTAGGTTCAGATTTGGGGTTAGGTTTAGATTTTAGGTTTAGATTTGGGGTTAGGTTTAAAGTTGGGGTTAGGTTTAGATTTGGGGTTAGGTTTGGATTTGGGGTTAGGTTTAGATTTGGGGTTAGGTTTAGATTTTAGGTTTAGATTTGGGGTTAGGTTTATATTTTTGGTTTAGATTTGGGGTTAGGTTTAGATTTTAGGTTTAGATTTGGGGTTAGGTTTAGATTTGGGGTTCAGATTTTGGGTTAGGTTTAGATTTTAGGTTTAGATTTGGGGTTAGGTTTAGATTTTAGGTTTAGATTTGGGGTTAGGTTTTGATTTGGGGTTAGGTTTAGATTTGAGGTTTAGATTTGGGGTTAGGTTTAGATTTAGGGTTAGATTTGGAGTTAGGATTAGATTTGGGGTTAGGTTTAGATTTGGTGTTAGGTTTAGATTTTACGTTTAGATTTGGGGTTAGGTTTAGATTTTAGGTTTAGATTTGGGGTTAGGTTTAGATTTTAGGTTTAGATTTGGGGTTAGGTTTAGATTTGGTGTTTAGATTTGGGGTTAGGTTTAAATTTGGGGTTTAGATTTGGTGTTAGGTTTAGATTTTAGGTTTAGATTTGGGGTTAGGTTTAGATTTGGGGTTAGGTTTAGATTTTTGGTTTAGATTTGGGGTTAAGTTTAGATTTTAGGTTTAGATTTGGGGTTAGGTTTAGATTTTAGGTTTAGATTTGGGGTTAGGTTTAGATTTTAGGTTTAGATTTGGGGTTAGGTTTAGATTTGGGGTTAGGTTTAGATTTGGGGTTAGGTTTAGATTTTAGGTTTAGATTTGGGGTTAGGTTTAGATTTGGGGTTTAGATTTGGGGTTAGGTTTAGATTTGGGGTTAGGCTTAGATTTTAGGTTTAGATTTGGGGTTAGGTTTAGATTTTAGGTTTAGATTTGAGGCTAGGTTTAGATTTTAGGTTTAGATTTGGGGTTAGGTTTAGATTTGGGGTTAGATTTAGATTTTAGGTTTAGATTTGGGGTTAGGTTTAGATTTTAGGTTTAGATTTGGGGTTAGGTTTAGATTTTAGGTTTAGATTTGGGGTTAGGTTTAGATTTGGGGTTAGGTTTAGATTTTAGGTTTAGATTTGGGGTTAGGTTTAGATTTTAGGTTTAGATTTGGGGCTAGGTTTAGATTTGTGGTTAGGTTTAGATTTTAGGTTTAGATTTGGGGTTAGGTTTAGATTTAGGGTTAGATTTGGAGTTAGGTTTAGATTTGGGGTTAGGTTTAGATTTTTGGTTTAGATTTGGGGTTAGGTTTAGATTTTAGGTTTAGATTTGGGGTTAGGTTTAGATTTTAGGATTAGATTTGGGGTTAGGTTTAGATTTGGGGTTAGGTTTAGATTTTAGGTTTAGATTTGGGGTTAGGTTTAGATTTGGTGTTAGGTTTACATTTTAGGTTTAGATTTGGGATTAGGAGTAGATTTGGGGTTAGGTTTAGATTTTAGGTTTAGATTTGGGGTTAGGTTCAGATTTGGGGTTAGGTTTAGATTTTAGGTTTAGATTTGGGGTTAGGTTTATATTTGGGGTTAGGTTTAGATTTGGGGTTAGGTTTGGATTTGGGGTTAGGTTTAGATTTGGGGTTAGGTTTAGATTTTAGGTTTAGATTTGGGGTTAGGTTTATATTTTTGGTTTAGATTTGGGGTTAGGTTTAGATTTTAGGTTTAGATTTGGGGTTAGGTTTAGATTTGGGGTTCAGATTTTGGGTTAGGTTTAGATTTTAGGTTTAGATTTGGGGTTAGGTTTAGATTTTAGGTTTAGATTTGGGGTTAGGTTTTGATTTGGGGTTAGGTTTAGATTTTAGGTTTAGATTTGGGGTTAGGTTTAGATTCAGGGTTAGATTTGGAGTTAGGATTAGATTTGGGGTTAGGTTTAGATTTGGTGTTAGGTTTAGATTTTACGTTTAGATTTGGGGTTAGGTTTAGATTTTAGGTTTAGATTTGGGGTTAGGATTAGATTTTAGGTTTAGATTTGGGGTTAGGTTTAGATTTGGTGTTTAGTTTTGGGGTTAGGTTTAAATTTGGGGTTTAGATTTGGTGTTAGGTTTAGATTTTAGGTTTAGATTTGGGGTTAGGTTTAGATTTGGGGTTAGGTTTAGATTTTAGGTTTAGATTTGGGGTTAGGTTTAGATTTTAGGTTTAGATTTGGGGTTAGGTTTAGATTTTAGGTTTAGATTTGGGGTTAGATTTAGATTTGGGGTTAGGTTTAGATTTTAGGTTTAGATTTGGGGTTAGGTTTAGATTTGGGGTTAGGTTTATATTTGGGGTTAGGGGTTGGGGTTAGGTTTAGATTTGTGGTTAGGTTTAGATTTGGGGTTTAGATTTGGGATTAGGTTTAGATTTGGGGTTAGGCTTAGATTTTAGGTTTAGATTTGGGGTTAGGTTTAGATTTTAGGTTTAGATTTCAGGCTAGGTTTAGATTTTAGGTTTAGATTTGGGGTTAGGTTTAGATTTTAGGTTTAGATTTGGGGTTAGGTTTAGATTTTAGGTTCAGATTTGGGTTTAGGTTTAGATTTTAGGTTCAGATTTGGGGTTAGGTTTAGATTTTAGGTTTAGATTTGGGGTTAGGTTTAGATTTGGGGTTAGGTTTAGATTTTAGGTTTAGATTTGGGGTTAGGTTTAGATTTGGTGTTAGGTTTAGATTTTAGGTTTAGATTTGGAGTTAGGTTTAGATTTTAGGTTTAGATTTGGGGTTAGGTTTAGATTTGGGGTTAAGTTTAGATTTTAGGTTTAGATTTGGGGTTAGGTTTAGATTTTAGGTTTAGATTTGGGGTTAGGTTTAGATTTTAGGTTCAGATTTGGGGTTAGGTTTAGATTTTAGGTTCAGATTTGGGGTTAGGTTTAGATTTTAGGTTTAGATTTGGGGTTAGGTTTAGATTTGGGGTTAGGTTTAGATTTTAGGTTTAGATTTGGGGTTAGGTTTAGATTTTAGGTTTAGATTTGGGGTTAGGTTTAGATTTGGGGTTAGGTTTAGATTTTAGGTTTAGATTTGGGATTAGGTTTAGATTTAGGGTTAGATTTGGAGTTAGGTTTAGTTTTGGGGTTAGGTTTAGATTTTAGGTTTAGATTTGGGGTTAGGTTTAGATTTTAGGCTTAGATTTGGGGTTAGGTTTAGATTTGGGGTTAGGTTTAGATTTTAGGTTTAGATTTGGGGTTAGGTTTAGATTTTAGGTTTAGATTTGGGGTTAGGTTTAGATTTGGGGTTAGGTTTAGACTTTAAGTTTAGATTTGGGGTTAGGTTTAGATTTGGGGTTAGGTTTAGATTTTAGGTTTAGATTTGGTGTTAGGTTTAGATTTTAGTTTTAGATTTGGGGTTAGGTTTAGATTTGGGGTTAGGTTTAGATTTGGGGTTAGGTTTAGATTTTAGGTTTAGATTTGGGGTTAGGTTTAGATTTGGGGTTAGGTTTAGATTTTAGGTTTAGATTTAGGGTTAGGTTTAGATTTTAGGTTCAGATTTGGGGTTAGGTCTAGATTTTAGGTTCAGATTTGGGGTTAGGTTTAGATTTTAGGTTTAGATTTGGGATTAGGTTTAGATTTGGGGTTAGGTTTAGATTTTAGGTTTAGATTTGGGGTTAGGTTTAGATTTTAGGTTTAGATTTGGGGTTAGGTTTAGATTTTAGGTTTAGATTTGGGGTTAGGTTTAGATTTTAGGTTTAGATTTGGGGTTAGGTTTAGATTTGGGGTTAGGTTTAGATTTGGGGTTAGGTTTAGATTTTAGTTTTAGATTTGGGGTTAGGTTTAGATTTTAGGTTTAGATTTGGGGTTAGGTTTAGATTTGGGGTTAGGTTTAGATTTGGGGTTAGGTTTAGATTTTAGGTTTAGATTTGGGGTTAGGTTTAGATTTTTGGTTTAGATTTGGGGTTAGGTTTAGATTTTAGGTTTAGATTTGGGGTTAGATTTAGATTTTAGGATTAGATTTGGGGTTAGGTTTAGATTTTAGGTTTAGATTTGGGGTTAGGTTTAGATTTTAGGTTTAGATTTGGGGGTTAGGTATTGATTTGGGGTTAGGTTTAGATTTTAGGTTTAGATTTGGGGTTAGGTTTAGATTAAGGGTTAGATTTGGAGTTAGGATTAGATTTGGGGTTAGGTTTAGATTTGGGGTTAGGTTTAGATTTTAGGTTTAGATTTGGGGTTAGGTTTAGATTTTAGGTTTAGATTTGGGGTTAGGTTTAGATTTGGGGTTAGGTTTAGATTTTAGGTTTAGATTTGGGGTTAGGTTTAGATTTTAGGTTTAGATTTGGGGTTAGGTTCAGATTTGGGGTTAGGTTTAGATTTTAGGTTTAGATTTGGGGATAGGTTTATATTTGGGGTTAGGTTTATATTTGGGGTTAGGTTTAGATTTGGGGTTAGGTTTGGATTTGGGGTTAGGTTTAGATTTGGGGTTAGGTTTAGATTTTAGGTTTAGATTTGGGGTTAGGTTTATATTTTTGGTTTAGATTTGGGGTTAGGTTTAGATTTTAGGTTTAGATTTGGGGTTAGGTTTAGATTTGGGGTTCAGATTTTGGGTTAGGTTTAGATTTTAGGTTTAGATTTGGGGTTAGGTTTAGATTTTAGGTTTAGATTTGGGGTTAGGTTTTGATTTGGCGTTAGGTTTACATTTGAGGTTTAGATTTGGGGTTAGGTTTAGATTTAGTGTTAGATTTGGAGTTAGGATTAGATTTGGGGTTAGGTTTAGATTTGGTGTTAGGTTTAGATTTTAGGTTTAGATTTGGGGTTAGGTTTAGATTTTAGGTTTAGATTTGGGGTTAGGTTTAGATTTTAGGTTTAGATTTGGGGTTAGGTTTAGATTTTAGGTTTAGATTTGGGGTTAGGTTTAAATTTGGGGTTTAGATTTGGTGTTAGGTTTAGATTTTAGGTTTAGATTTGGGGTTAGGTTTATATTTAGGGTTAGGTTTAGATTTTAGGTTTAGATTTGGGGTTAGGTTTAGATTTGGGGTTAGGTTTAGATTTTAGGTTTAGATTTGGGGTTAGGTTTAGATTTTAGGTTTAGAATTGGGGTTAGGTTTAGATTTGGGGTTAGGTTTAGATTTTAGGTTTAGATTTGGGGTTAGGTTTAGATTTGGGGTTAGGTTTAGATTTGGGGTTAGGGGTTGGGGTTAGGTTTAGATTTGGGGTTAGCTTTAGATTTTGGGTTTAGATTTGGGGTTAGGTTTAGATTTGGGGTTAGGCTTAGATTTTAGTTTTAGATTTAGGGCTAGGTTTAGATTTTAGGTTTAGATTTGGGGTTAGGTTTAGATTTTAGGTTTAGATTTGGGGTTAGGTTTAGATTTTAGGTTTAGAATTGGGGTTAGGTTTAGATTTTAGGTTTAGATTTGGGGTTAGGTTTAGATTTGGGGTTAGGTTTAGATTTTAGGTTTAGATTTGGGGTTTAGGTTTAGATTTTAGGTTCAGATTTGGGGTTAGGTTTAGATTTTAGGTTCAGATTTGGGGTTAGGTTTAGATTTTAGGTTTAGATTTGGAGTTAGGTTTAGATTTGGGGTTAGGTTTAGATTTTAGGTTTAGATTTAAGGTTAGGTTTAGATTTTAGGTTTAGATTTGGGGCTAGGTTTAGATTTGGGGTTAGGTTTAGATTTTAGGTTTAGATTTGGGGTTAGGTTTAGATTTAGGGTTAGATTTGGAGTTAGGTTTAGATTTGGGGTTAGGTTTAGATTTTAGGTTTAGATTTGGGGTTAGGTTTAGATTTTAGGTTTAGATTTGGGGTTAGGTTTAGATTTGGGGTTAGGTTTAGATTTTAGATTTAGATTTGGGGTTAGGTTTAGATTTTAGGTTTAGATTTGGGGTTAGGTTTAGATTTGGGGTTAGGTTTAGATTTTAGGTTTATATTTGGGGTTAGGTTTAGTTTTTAGGTTTAGATTTGGGGTTAGGTTTAGATTTGGGGTTAGGTTTAGATTTTAGGTTTAGATTTGGGGTTAGGTTTAGATTTTAGGTTTAGATTTGGCGTTAGGTTCAGATTTGGGGTTAGGTTTAGATTTTAGGTTTAGATTTGGGGTTCAGATTTGGGGTTAGGTTTAGATTTTAGGTTTAGATTTGGGGTTAGGTTTAGATTTTAGGTTTAGATTTGAGGCTAGGTTTAGATTTGGGGTTAGGTTTAGATTTTAGGTTTAGATTTGGGGTTAGGTTTAGATTTTAGGATTAGATTTGGGGTTAGGTTTAGATTTGGGGTTAGGTTTAGATTTTAGGTTTAGATTTGGGGTTAGGTTTAGATTTGGGGTTAGGTTTAGATTTTAGGTTTAGATTTGGGGTTAGGTTTAGATTTTAGGTTCAGATTTGGGGTTAGGTTTAGATTTTAGGTTTAGATTTGGGGTTAGGTTTAGATTTGGGGTTATGTTTAGATTTTAGGTTTAGATTTGGGGTTAGGTTTGGATTTTAGGTTTAGATTTGGGGTTAGGTTTAGATTTGGGGTTAGGTTTAGATTTTAGGTTTAGATTTGGGGTTAGGTTTAGATTTTAGGTTTAGATTTGGCGTTAGGTTCAGATTTGGGGTTAGGTTTAGATTTTAGGTTTAGATTTGGGGTTAGGTTTAGATTTGGGGTTCAGATTTGGGGTTAGGTTTAGATTTTAGGTTTAGATTTGGGGTTAGGTTTAGATTTTAGGTTTAGATTTGAGGCTAGGTTTAGATTTGGGGTTAGGTTTAGATTTTAGGTTTAGATTTGGGGTTAGGTTTAGATTTAGGGTTAGATTTGGAGTTAGGTTTAGATTGGGGGTTAGGTTTAGATTTTAGGTTTAGATTTGGGGTTAGGTTTAGATTTTAGGTTTAGATTTGGGGTTAGGTTTAGATTTTAGGATTAGATTTGGGGTTAGGTTTAGATTTGGGGTTAGGTTTAGATTTTAGGTTTAGATTTGGGGGTTAGGTTTACATTTGGGGTTAGGTTTAGATTTTAGGTTTAGATTTGGGATTAGGTTTAGATTTTAGGTTAGGTTTAGATTTTAGGTTTAGATTAGGGGTTAGGTTTAGATTTTAGGTTTAGGTTTGGGGTTAGGTTTAGATTTGGGGTTAGGTTTAGATTTTAGGTTTAGATTTGGGGTTAGGTTTAGATTTTAGGTTTAGATTTGGGGTTAGGTTTAGATTTAAGGTTTAGATTTGGGGTTAGGTTTAGATTTTAGGTTTAGATTTGGGGTTAGGTTTAGATTTTAGGTTTAGATTTGCGGTTAGGTTTAGATTTGGGGTTATGTTTAGATTTTAGGTTTAGATTTGGGGTTATGTTTAGATTTTAGGTTTAGATTTGGGGTTAGGTTTA
Organism: Patagioenas fasciata; assembly: GCF_037038585.1. Lineage (NCBI taxonomy): Eukaryota > Metazoa > Chordata > Aves > Columbiformes > Columbidae > Patagioenas > Patagioenas fasciata. The sequence continues at coordinate 795,299 of NC_092528.1, forward strand.
GATTTGGGGTTAGGTTTAGATTTTAGGTTTAGATTTGGTGTTAGGTTTAGATTTTAGGTTTAGATTTGGGGTTAGGTTTAGATTTGGGGTTAGATTTAGATTTTAGGTTTAGATTTGGGGTTAGGTTTAGATTTGGGGTTAGGTTTAGATTTTAGGTTTAGAATTGGGGTTAGGTTTAGATTTTAGGTTTAGATTTGGGGTTAGGTTTAGATTTGGGGTTAGGTTTAGATTTTAGGTTTTGATTTGGGGTTAGGTTTAGATTTGGTGTTAGGTTTAGATTTTAGGTTTAGATTTGGGATTAGGTTTAGATTTGGGGTTAGGTTTAGATTTAAGGTTTCGATTTGGGGTTAGGTTTAGATTTTAGGTTTAGATTTGGGGGTTAGGTTTACATTTGGGGTTAGGTTTAGATTTTAGGTTTAGATTTGGGATTAGGTTTAGATTTGGGGTTAGGTTTAGATTTTAGGTTTAGATTAGGGGTTAGGTTTAGATTTTAGGTTTAGATTTGGGGTTAGGTTTAGATTTGGGGTTAGGTTTAGATTTTAGGTTTAGATTTGGGGTTAGGTTTAGATTTTAGGTTTAGATTTGGGGTTAGGTTTAGATTTAAGGTTTAGATTTGGGGTTAGGTTTAGATTTTAGGTTTAGATTTGGGGTTAGGTTTAGATTTTATGTTTAGATTTGCGGTTAGGTTTAGATTTGGGGTTATGTTTAGATTTTAGGTTTAGATTTGGGGTTAGGTTTAGATTTTAGGCTTTGATTTGGGGTTAGGTTTAGATTTGGGGTTAGGTTTAGATTTTAGGTTTAGATTTGGGGTTAGGTTTAGATTTTAGGTTTAGATTTGGGGTTAGGTTTAGATTTTAGGCTTTGATTTGGGGTTAGGTTTAGATTTGGGGTTAGGTTTAGATTTTAGGTTTAGATTTGGGGTTAGGTTTAGATTTTAGGTTTAGATTTGGGGTTAGGTTTACATTTGGGGTTAGGTTTAGACTTTAGGTTTAGATTTGGGGTTAGGTTTACATTTGGGGTTAGGTTTAGATTTTAGGTTTAGATTTGGGGTTAGGTTTAGATTTTAGGTTTAGATTTGGGGTTAGGTTTAGATTTGGGGTTAGGTTTAGATTTTAGGTTTAGATTTGGGGTTAGGTTTAGATTTTAGGTTTAGATTTGGGGTTAGGTTTAGATTTGGGGTTAGGTTTAGATTTTAGGTTTAGATTTGGTGTTAGGTTTAGATTTTAGGTTCAGATTTGGGGTTAGGTTTAGATTTTAGGTTCAGATTTGGGGTTAGGTTTAGATTTTAGGTTTAGATTTGGGGTTAGGTTTAGATTTGGGGTTAGGTTTAGATTTTAGGTTTAGATTTGGGGTTAGGTTTAGATTTTAGGTTTAGATTTGGGGTTAGGTTTAGATTTGGGGTTAGGTTTAGATTTTAGGTTTAGATTTGGGGTTAGGTCTAGATTTTAGGTTTAGATTTGGGGTTAGGTTTAGATTTTAGGTTTAGATTTGGGGTTAGGTTTAGGTTTTAGGTTTAGATTTGGGGTTAGGTTTAGATTTGGGGTTAGGTTTAGATTTTAGGTTTAGATTTGGGGTTAGGTTTAGATTTGGGGTTACGTTTAGATTTGGGGTTAGGTTTAGATTTGGGGTTAGGTTTAGATTTTAGGTTTAGATTTGGGGTTAGGTTTAGATTTTTGGTTTAGCTTTGGGGTTAGGTTTAGATTTGGGGTTCAGATTTGGGGTTAGGTTTAGATTTTAGGTTTAGATTTGGGGTTAGGTTTAGATTTGGGGTTTAGATTTGGGGTTAGGTTTAGATTTTAGGTTTAGATTTGGGGTTAGGTTTAGATTTGGGGTTTAGATTTGGGGTTAGGTTTAGATTTGGGGTTAGGTTTAGATTTCAGGTTTAGATTTGGGGTTAGGTTTAGATTTTAGGTTTAGATTTGGGGTTAGGTTTAGATTTTAGGTTTAGATTTGGGGTTAGGTTTAGATTTGGGGTTTAGATTTGGGTTAGGTTTAGATTTTAGTTTTAGATTTGGGGTTAGGTTTAGATTTTAGGTTTAGATTTGGGGTTAGGTTTAGATTTTAGGTTTAGATTTGGGGTTAGGTTTAGATTTGGGGTTAGGTTTAGATTTTAGGTTTAGATTTGGGGTTAGGTTTAGATTTGGGGTTAGGTTTAGATTTGGGGTTAGGTTTAGATTTTAGGTTTAGATTTGGGGTTAGGTTTAGATTTTAGTTTTAGATTTTAGGTTTAGATTTGGGGTTATGTTTATATTTTAGGTTTAGATTTGGGGTTAGGTTTAGATTTAGGGTTAGGTTTAGATTTTAGGTTTAGATTTGGGGTTAGGTTTAGATTTTAGGTTTAGATTTGGGGTTAGGTTTAGATTTTAGTTTTAGATTTGGGGTTAGGTTTAGATTTAAGGTTTAGATTTGGGGTTAGGTTTAGTTTTTGGGTTAGGTTTAGATTTTAGGTTTAGATTTGGGGTTAGGTTTAGATTTTAGGTTTAGATTTGGGGTTAGGTTTAGATTTTAGGTTTAGATTTGGGGTTAGGTTTAGATTTGGGGTTAGGTTTAGATTTTAGGTTTAGATTTGGGGTTAGGTTTAGATTTTTGGTTTAGATTTGGGGTTAGGTTTAGATTTGGGGTTCAGATTTTGGGTTAGGTTTAGATTTTAGGATTAGATTTGGGGTTAGGTTTAGATTTTAGGTTTAGATTTGGGGTTAGGTTTAGATTTTAGGTTTAGATTTGGAGTTAGGTTTTGATTTGGGGTTAGGTTTAGATTTTAGGTTTAGATTTGGGGTTAGGTTTAGATTTAGGTTTAGATTTGGAGTTAGGATTAGATTTGGGGTTAGGTTTAGATTTGGGGTTAGGTTTAGATTTTAGGTTTAGATTTGGGGTTAGGTTTAGATTTGGGGTTAGGTTTAGATTTTAGGTTTAGATTTGGGGTTAGGTTTAGATTTTAGGTTTAGATTTGGGGTTAGGTTTAGATTTGGGCTTAGGTTTAGATTTTAGGTTTAGATTTGGGGTTAGGTTTAGATTTGGGGTTAGGTTTAGATTTGGGGTTAGGTTTAGATTTAGGGTTAGGTTTAGATTTTAGGTTTAGATTTGGGGTTAGGTTTAGATTTTAGGTTTAGATTTGGGGTTAGGTTTAGATTTTAGGTTTAGATTTGGGGTTAGGTTTAGATTTTAGGTTTAGATTTGGGGTTAGGTTTAGATTTTAGGTTTAGATTTGGGGTTAGGTTTAGATTTGGGGTTAGGTTAAGATTTTAGGTTTTGATTTGGGGTTAGGTATAGATTTGGGGTTAGGTTTAGATTTTAGGTTTAGATTTGGGGTTAGGTTTAGATTTTAGGTTTAGATTTGGGGTTAGGTTTAGATTTTAGGTTTAGATTTTAGGTTTAGATTTGGGGTTAGGTTTAGATTTTAGTTTTAGATTTGGTGTTAGGTTTAGATTTTAGGTTTAGATTTGGTGTTAGGTTTAGATTTGGGGTTAGGTTTAGATTTTAGGTTTAGATTTGGGGTTAGGTTTAGATTTGGGGTTAGGTTTAGATTTTAGGTTTAGATTTGGGGTTAGGTTTAGATTTGGGGTTAGGTTTAGATTTGGGGTTAGATTTGGGTTTAGGTTTAGATTTTAGGTTTAGATTTGGGGTTAGGTTTAGATTTGGGGTTAGGTTTATATTTTAGGTTTAGATTTGGGGTTAGGTTTAGATTTGGGGTTAGATTTAGATTTTAGGTTTAGATTTGGGGTTAGGTTTAGATTTTAGGTTTAGATTTGGGGTTAGGTTTAGATTTTAGGTTTAGATTTGGGGTTAGGTTTAGATTTGGGGTTAGGTTTAGATTTTAGGTTTAGATTTGGGATTAGGTTTAGATTTGGGTTTAGGTTTAGATTTTAGGTTTAGATTTTAGGTTTAGATTTGGGGTTAGGTTTAGATTTTAGGTTTAGATTTGGGGTTAGGTTTAGATTTTAGGTTTAGATTTGGGATTACGTTTAGATTTTAGGTTTAGATTTGGGGTTAGGTTTAGATTTTAGGTTTAGATTTGGGGTTAGGTTTTGATTTGGGGTTAGGTTTAGATTTTAGGTTTAGATTTGGGGTTAGGTTTAGATTTTAGGTTTAGATTTGGGGTTAGGTTTAGATTTTAGGTTTAGATTTGGGGTTAGGTTTAGATTTGGGGTTAGGTTTAGATTTGGGTTTAGGGGTTGGGGTTAGGTGTAGATTTGGGGTTAGGTTTAGATTTTAGGTTTAGATTTGGGGTTAGGTTTAGATTTGGGGTTAGGTTTAGATTTGGGGTTTAGATTTGGGGTTAGGTTTAGATTTGGGGTTAGGTTAAGATTTTAGGTTTAGATTTGGGGTTAGGTTTAGATTTTAGTTTTAGATTTAGGGTTAAGTTTAGATTTTAGGTTTAGATTTTAGGTTTAGATTTGGGGTTAGGTTTAGATTTTAGGTTTAGATTTGGGGTTAGGTTTAGATTTTAGGTTTAGATTTTAGGTTTAGATTTGGGGTTAGGTTTAGATTTTAGGTTTAGATTTGGGGTTAGGTTTAGATTTTAGGTTTAGATTTGGGGTTAGGTTTAGATTTGGGGTTAGGTTTAGATTTTAGGTTTAGATTTGGGGTTAGGTTTAGATTTGGGGTTAGGTTTAGATTTGGGGTTAGGTTTAGATTTTAGGTTTAGATTTGGGGTTAGGTTTAGATTTGGGGTTAGGCTTAGATTTGGGGTTAGGGGTTGGGGTTAGGTTTAGATTTGGGGTTAGGTTTAGATTTTAGGTTTAGATTTTAGGTTTAGATTTGGGGTTAGGTTTAGATTTTAGGTTTAGATTTGGGGTTAGGTTTAGATTTAGGGTTAGGTTTAGATTTTAGGTTTAGATTTGGGGTTAGGTTTAGATTTTAGGTTTAGATTTGGGGTTAGGTTTAGACTTTAGGTTTAGATTTGGGGTTAGGTTTAGATTTTAGGTTTAGATTTGGGGTTAGGTTTAGATTTTAGGTTTAGATTTGGGGTTAGGTTTAGATTTGGGGTTAGGTTAAGATTTTAGGTTTTGATTTGGGGTTAGGTATAGATTTGGGGTTAGGTTTAGATTTTAGGTTTAGATTTGGGGTTAGGTTTAGATTTTAGGTTTAGATTTGGGGTTAGGTTTAGATTTTAGGTTTAGATTTTAGGTTTAGATTTGGGGTTAGGTTTAGATTTTAGTTTTAGATTTGGTGTTAGGTTTAGATTTTAGGTTTAGATTTGGTGTTAGGTTTAGATTTGGGGTTAGGTTTAGATTTTAGGTTAAGATTTGGGGTTAGGTTTAGATTTGGGGTTAGGTTTAGATTTTAGGTTTAGATTTGGGGTTAGGTTTAGATTTGGGGTTAGGTTTAGATTTGGGGTTAGGTTTAGATATGGGGTTAGGTTTATATTTTAGGTTTAGATTTGGGGTTAGGTTTAGATTTGGGGTTAGATTTAGATTTTAGATTTAGATTTGGTGTTAGGTTTAGATTTTAGGTTTAGATTTGGGGTTAGGTTTAGATTTTAGGTTTAGATTTGGGGTTAGGTTTAGATTTGGGGTTAGGTTTAGATTTTAGGTTTAGATTTGGGATTAGGTTTAGATTTGGGTTTAGGTTTAGATTTTAGGTTTAGATTTTAGGTTTAGATTTGGGGTTAGGTTTAGATTTTAGGTTTAGATTTGGGGTTAGGTTTAGATTTTAGGTTTAGATTTGGGATTACGTTTAGATTTTAGGTTTAGATTTGGGGTTAGGTTTAGATTTTAGGTTTAGATTTGGGGTTAGGTTTTGATTTGGGGTTAGGTTTAGATTTTAGGTTTAGATTTGGGGTTAGGTTTAGATTTTAGGTTTAGATTTGGGGTTAGGTTTAGATTTTAGGTTTAGATTTGGGGTTAGGTTTAGATTTGGGGTTAGGTTTAGATTTGGGTTTAGGGGTTGGGGTTAGGTTTAGATTTGGGGTTAGGTTTAGATTTTAGGTTTAGATTTGGGGTTAGGTTTAGATTTGGGGTTAGGTTTAGATTTGGGGTTTAGATTTGGGGTTAGGTTTAGATTTGGGGTTAGGTTAAGATTTTAGGTTTAGATTTGGGGTTAGGTTTAGATTTTAGTTTTAGATTTAGGGTTAAGTTTAGATTTTAGGTTTAGATTTTAGGTTTAGATTTGGGGTTAGGTTTAGATTTTAGGTTTAGATTTGGGGTTAGGTTTAGATTTTAGGTTTAGATTTTAAGTTTAGATTTGGGGTTAGGTTTAGATTTTAGGTTTAGATTTGGGGTTAGGTTTAGATTTTAGGTTTAGATTTGGGGTTAGGTTTAGATTTGGGGTTAGGTTTAGATTTTAGGTTTAGATTTGGGGTTAGGTTTAGATTTGGGGTTAAGTTTAGATTTTAGGTTTAGATTTGGGGTTAGGTTTAGATTTGGGGTTTAGATTTGGGTTAGGTTTAGATTTTAGGTTTAGATTTGGGGTTAGGTTTAGATTTTAGGTTTAGATTTGGGGTTAGGTTTAGATTTGGGGTTAGGTTTAGATTTTAGGTTTAGATTTGGGGTTAGGTTTAGATTTGGGGTTAGGTTTAGATTTTAGGTTTAGATTTGGGGTTAGGTTTAGATTTTAGGTTTAGATTTGGGGTTAGGTTTAGATTTTAGGTTTAGATTTGGGGTTAGGTTTAGATTTGGGGTTAGGTTAAGATTTGGGGTTAGGGGTTGGGGTTAGGTTTAGATTTGGGGTTAGGTTTAGATTTTAGGTTTAGATTTTAGGTTTAGATTTGGGGTTAGTTTTAGATTTTAGGTTTAGATTTGGGGTTAGGTTTAGATTTAGGGTTAGGTTTAGATTTAGGTTTAGATTTGGGGTTAGGTTTAGATTTTAGGTTTAGATTTGGGGTTAGGTTTAGATTTTAGGTTTAGATTTGGGGTTAGGTTTAGATTTTAGGTTTAGATTTGGGGTTAGGTTTAGATTTTAGGTTTAGATTTGGGGTTAGGTTTAGATTTTAGGTTTAGATTTGGGGTTAGGTTTAGATTTGGGGTTAGGTTAAGATTTTAGGTTTTGATTTGGGGTTAGGTATAGATTTGGGGTTAGGTTTAGATTTTAGGTTTAGATTTGGGGTTAGGTTTAGATTTTAGGTTTAGATTTGGGGTTAGGTTTAGATTTTAGGTTTAGATTTTAGGTTTAGATTTGGGGTTAGGTTTAGATTTTAGTTTTAGATTTGGTGTTAGGTTTAGATTTTAGGTTTAGATTTGGTGTTAGGTTTAGATTTGGGGTTAGGTTTAGATTTTAGGTTTAGATTTGGGGTTAGGTTTAGATTTGGGGTTAGGTTTAGATTTTAGGTTTAGATTTGGGGTTAGGTTTAGATTTGGGGTTAGGTTTAGATTTTAGGTTTAGATTTGGGTTTAGGTTTAGATTTTAGGTTTAGATTTGGGGTTAGGTTTAGATTTGGGGTTAGGTTTATATTTTAGGTTTAGATTTGGGGTTAGGTTTAGATTTGGGGTTAGATTTAGATTTTAGGTTTAGATTTGGTGTTAGGTTTAGATTTTAGGTTTAGATTTGGGGTTAGGTTTAGATTTTAGGTTTAGATTTGGGGTTAGGTTTAGATTTGGGGTTAGGTTTAGATTTTAGGTTTAGATTTGGGATTAGGTTTAGATTTGGGTTTAGGTTTAGATTTTAGGTTTAGATTTTAGGTTTAGATTTGGGGTTAGGTTTAGATTTTAGGTTTAGATTTGGGGTTAGGTTAAGATTTTAGGTTTAGATTTGGGATTACGTTTAGATTTTAGGTTTAGATTTGGGGTTAGGTTTAGATTTTAGGTTTAGATTTGGGGTTAGGTTTTGATTTGGGGTTAGGTTTAGATTTTAGGTTTAGATTTGGGGTTAGGTTTAGATTTTAGGTTTAGATTTGGGGTTAGGTTTAGATTTTAGGTTTAGATTTGGGGTTAGGTTTAGATTTGGGGTTAGGTTTAGATTTGGGTTTAGGGGTTGGGGTTAGGTTTAGATTTGGGGTTAGGTTTAGATTTTAGGTTTAGATTTGGGGTTAGGTTTAGATTTGGGGTTAGGTTTAGATTTGGGGTTTAGATTTGGGGTTAGGTTTAGATTTGGGGTTAGGTTAAGATTTTAGGTTTAGATTTGGGGTTAGGTTTAGATTTGGGGTTAGGTTTAGATTTTAGGTTTAGATTTGGGTTTAGGTTTAGATTTTAGGTTTAGATTTGGGGTTAGGTTTAGATTTGGGGTTAGGTTTATATTTTAGGTTTAGATTTGGGGTTAGGTTTAGATTTGGGGTTAGATTTATATTTTAGGTTTAGATTTGGTGTTAGGTTTAGATTTTAGGTTTAGATTTGGGGTTAGGTTTAGATTTTAGGTTTAGATTTGGGGTTAGGTTTAGATTTGGGGTTAGGTTTAGATTTTAGGTTTAGATTTGGGATTAGGTTTAGATTTGGGTTTAGGTTTAGATTTTAGGTTTAGATTTTAGGTTTAGATTTGGGGTTAGGTTTAGATTTTAGGTTTAGATTTGGGGTTAGGTTTAGATTTTAGGTTTAGATTTGGGATTACGTTTAGATTTTAGGTTTAGATTTGGGGTTAGGTTTAGATTTTAGGTTTAGATTTGGGGTTAGGTTTTGATTTGGGGTTAGGTTTAGATTTTAGGTTTAGATTTGGGGTTAGGTTTAGATTTTAGGTTTAGATTTGGGGTTAGGTTTAGATTTTAGGTTTAGATTTGGGGTTAGGTTTAGATTTGGGGTTAGGTTTAGATTTGGGTTTAGGGGTTGGGGTTAGGTTTAGATTTGGGGTTAGGTTTAGATTTTAGGTTTAGATTTGGGGTTAGGTTTAGATTTGGGGTTAGGTTTAGATTTGGGGTTTAGATTTGGGGTTAGGTTTAGATTTGGGGTTAGGATAAGATTTTAGGTTTAGATTTGGGGTTAGGTTTAGATTTTAGTTTTAGATTTAGGGTTAAGTTTAGATTTTAGGTTTAGATTTTAGGTTTAGATTTGGGGTTAGGTTTAGATTTTAGGTTTAGATTTGGGGTTAGGTTTAGATTTTAGGTTTAGATTTTAAGTTTAGATTTGGGGTTAGGTTTAGATTTTAGGTTTAGATTTGGGGTTAGGTTTAGATTTTAGGTTTAGATTTGGGGTTAGGTTTAGATTTGGGGTTAGGTTTAGATTTTAGGTTTAGATTTGGGGTTAGGTTTAGATTTTAGGTTTAGATTTGGGGTTAGGTTTAGATTTTAGGTTTAGATTTGGGGTTAGGTTTAGATTTAGGGTTATGTTTAGATTTTAGTTTTAGATTTGGGGTTAGGTTTAGATTTTAGGTTTAGATTTGGGGTTAGGTTTAGATTTGGTGTTAGGTTTAGATTTTAGGTTTAGATTTGGTGTTAGGTTTAGATTTTAGGTTTAGATTTGGTGTTAGGTTTAGATTTGGGGTTAGGTTTAGATTTTAGGTTTAGATTTGGGGTTAGGTTTAGATTTTAGGTTTAGATTTGGGGTTAGGTTTAGATTTTAGGTTTAGATTTGGGGTTAGGTTTAGATTTGGGGTTAGGTTTAGATTTTAGGTTTTGATTTGGGGTTAGGTTTAGATTTGGTGTTAGGTTTAGATTTTAGGTTTAGATTTGGGATTAGCTTTAGATTTGGGGTTAGGTTTAGATTTTAGGTTTAGATTTGGGGTTAGGTTTAGATTTTAGGCTTAGATTTGGGGTTAGGTTCAGATTTGGGGTTAGGTTTAGATTTTAGGTTTAGATTTGGGGTTAGGTTTAGATTTTAGGTTTAGATTTGGGGTTAGGTTTAGATTTGGGGTTAGGTTTAGATTTTAGGTTTAGATTTGGGGTTAGGTTTAGATTTTAGGTTTAGATTTGGGGTTAGGTTTAGATTTTAGGTTTAGATTTGGGGTTAGGTTTAGATTTGGGGTTAGGTTTAGATTTTAGGTTTAGATTTGGGGTTAGGTTTAGATTTTAGGTTTAGATTTGGGGTTAGGTTTAGATTTGGGGTTAGGTTTAGATTTTAGGTTTAGATTTGGGGTTAGGTTTAGATTTTAGGTTCAGATTTGGGGTTAGGTTTAGATTTTAGGTTTAGATTTGGGGTTAGGTTTAGATTTGGGGTTAGGTTTAGATTTTATGTTTATATTTGGGGTTAGGTTTAGATTTTAGGTTTAGATTTGGGGTTAGGTTTAGATTTTAGGTTTAGATTTGGTGTTAGGTTTAGATTTGGGGTTAGGTTTAGATTTTAGGTTTAGATTTGGGGTTAGGTTTAGATTTTAGGTTTAGATTTGGGGTTAGGTTTAGATTTGGGGTTAGGTTTAGATTTTAGGTTTTGATTTGGGGTTAGGTTTAGATTTTAGGTTTTGATTTGGGGTTAGGTTTAGATTTGGTGTTAGGTTTAGATTTTAGGTTTAGATTTGGGATTAGCTTTAGATTTGGGGTTAGGTTTAGATTTTAGGTTTAGATTTGGGGTTAGGTTTAGATTTTAGGCTTAGATTTGGGGTTAGGTTCAGATTTGGGGTTAGGTTTAGATTTTAGGTTTAGATTTGGGGTTAGGTTTAGATTTTAGGTTTAGATTTGGGGTTAGGTTTAGATTTGGGGTTAGGTTTAGATTTTAGGTTTAGATTTGGGGTTAGGTTTAGATTTTAGGTTTAGATTTGGGGTTAGGTTTAGATTTTAGGTTTAGATTTGGGGTTAGGTTTAGATTTGGGGTTAGGTTTAGATTTTAGGTTTAGATTTGGGGTTAGGTTTAGATTTTAGGTTTAGATTTGGGGTTAGGTTTAGATTTGGGGTTAGGTTTAGATTTTAGGTTTAGATTTGGGGTTAGGTTTAGATTTTAGGTTCAGATTTGGGGTTAGGTTTAGATTTTAGGTTTAGATTTGGGGTTAGGTTTAGATTTGGGGTTAGGTTTAGATTTTAGGTTTATATTTGGGGTTAGGTTTAGTTTTTAGGTTTAGATTTGGGGTTAGGTTTAGATTTGGGGTTAGGTTTAGATTTTAGGTTTAGATTTGGGGTTAGGTTTAGATTTTAGGTTTAGATTTGGCGTTAGGTTCAGATTTGGGGTTAGGTTTAGATTTTAGGTTTAGATTTGGGGTTAGGTTTAGATTTGGGGTTCAGATTTGGGGTTAGGTTTAGATTTTAGGTTTAGATTTGGGGTTAGGTTTAGATTTTAGGTTTAGATTTGAGGCTAGGTTTAGATTTGGGGTTAGGTTTAGATTTTAGGTTTAGATTTGGGGTTAGGTTTAGATTTAGGGTTAGATTTGGAGTTAGGTTTAGATTGGGGGTTAGGTTTAGATTTTTGGTTTAGATTTGGGGTTAGGTTTAGATTTTAGGTTTAGATTTGGGGTTAGGTTTAGATTTTAGGATTAGATTTGGGGTTAGGTTTAGATTTGGGGTTAGGTTTAGATTTTAGGTTTAGATTTGGGGGTTAGGTTTACATTTGGGGTTAGGTTTAGATTTTAGGTTTAGATTTGTGATTAGGTTTAGATTTGGGGTTAGGTTTAGATTTTAGGTTTAGATTAGGGGTTAGGTTTAGATTTTAGGTTTAGATTTGGGGTTAGGTTTAGATTTGGGGTTAGGTTTAGATTTTAGGTTTAGATTTGGGGTTAGGTTTAGATTTTAGGTTTAGATTTGGGGTTAGGTTTAGATTTAAGGTTTAGATTTGGGGTTAGGTTTAGATTTTAGGTTTAGATTTGGGGTTAGGTTTAGATTTTAGGTTTAGATTTGCGGTTAGGTTTAGATTTGGGGTTATGTTTAGATTTTAGGTTTAGATTTGGGGTTATGTTTAGATTTTAGGTTTAGATTTGGGGTTAGGTTTAGATTTGGGGTTAGGTTTAGATTTTAGGTTTAGATTTGGTGTTAGGTTTAGATTTTAGGTTTAGATTTGGGGTTAGGTTTAGATTTGGGGTTAGATTTAGATTTTAGGTTTTGATTTGGGGTTAGGTTTAGATTTGGTGTTAGGTTTAGATTTTAGGTTTAGATTTGGGGTTAGGTTTAGATTTAAGGTTTCGATTTGGGGTTAGGTTTAGATTTTAGGTTTAGATTTGGGGGTTAGGTTTACATTTGGGGTTAGGTTTAGATTTTAGGTTTAGATTTGGGATTAGGTTTAGATTTGGGGTTAGGTTTAGATTTTAGGTTTAGATTAGGGGTTAGGTTTAGATTTTAGGTTTAGATTTGGGGTTAGGTTTAGATTTGGGGTTAGGTTTAGATTTTAGGTTTAGATTTGGGGTTAGGTTTAGATTTTAGGTTTAGATTTGGGGTTAGGTTTAGATTTAAGGTTTAGATTTGGGGTTAGGTTTAGATTTTAGGTTTAGATTTGGGGTTAGGTTTAGATTTTATGTTTAGATTTGCGGTTAGGTTTAGATTTGGGGTTATGTTTAGATTTTAGGTTTAGATGTGGGGTTAGGTTTAGATTTGGGGTTAGGTTTAGATTTTAGGTTTAGATTTGGGGTTAGGTTTAGATTTTAGGCTTAGATTTGGGGTTAGGTTCAGATTTGGGGTTAGGTTTAGATTTTAGGTTTAGATTTGGGGTTAGGTTTAGATTTTAGGTTTAGATTTGGGGTTAGATTTAGATTTGGGGTTAGGTTTAGATTTTAGGTTTAGATTTGGGGTTAGGTTTAGATTTTAGGTTTAGATTTGGGGTTAGGTTTAGATTTGGGGTTAGGTTTAGATTTGGGGTTTAGATTTGGGGTTAGGTTTAGATTTGGGGTTAGGTTAAGATTTTAGGTTTAGATTTGGGGTTAGGTTTAGATTTTAGTTTTAGATTTAGGGTTAAGTTTAGATTTTAGGTTTAGATTTTAGGTTTAGATTTGGGGTTAGGTTTAGATTTTAGGTTTAGATTTGGGGTTAGGTTTAGATTTTAGGTTTAGATTTTAAGTTTAGATTTGGGGTTAGGTTTAGATTTTAGGTTTAGATTTGGGGTTAGGTTTAGATTTTAGGTTTAGATTTGGGGTTAGGTTTAGATTTGGGGTTAGGTTTAGATTTTAGGTTTAGATTTGGGGTTAGGTTTAGATTTTAGGTTTAGATTTGGGGTTAGGTTTAGATTTTAGGTTTAGATTTGGGGTTAGGTTTAGATTTGGGGTTATGTTTAGATTTTAGTTTTAGATTTGGGGTTAGGTTTAGATTTTAGGTTTAGATTTGGGGTTAGGTTTAGATTTAGGGTTAGGTTTAGATTTTAGTTTTAGATTTGGTGTTAGGTTTAGATTTTAGGTTTAGATTTGGTGTTAGGTTTAGATTTGGGGTTAGGTTTAGATTTTAGGTTTTGATTTGGGGTTAGGTTTAGATTTGGTGTTAGGTTTAGATTTTAGGTTTAGATTTGGGATTAGGTTTAGATTTGGGGTTAGGTTTAGATTTTAGGTTTAGATTTGGGGTTAGGTTTTGATTTTAGGCTTAGATTTGGGGTTAGGTTCAGATTTGGGGTTAGGTTTAGATTTTAGGTTTAGATTTGGGGTTAGGTTTAGATTTTAGGTTTAGATTTGGGGTTAGGTTTAGATTTGGGGTTAGGTTTAGATTTTAGGTTTAGATTTGGGGTTAGGTTTAGATTTTAGGTTTAGATTTGGGGTTAGGTTTAGATTTGGGGTTAGGTTTAGATTTTAGGTTTAGATTTGGGGTTAGGTTTAGATTTTAGGTTTAGATTTGGGGTTAGGTTTAGATTTGGGGTTAGGTTTAGATTTTAGGTTTAGATTTGGGGTTAGGTTTAGATTTGGGGTTAGGTTTAGATTTTAGGTTTAGATTTGGTGTTAGGTTTAGATTTTAGGTTTAGATTTGGGGTTAGGTTTAGATTTGGGGTTAGATTTAGATTTTATGTTTAGATTTGGGGTTAGGTTTGGATTTGGGGTTAGGTTTAGATTTTAGGTTTAGAATTGGGGTTAGGTTTAGATTTTAGGTTTAGATTTGGGGTTAGGTTTAGATTTGGGGTTAGGTTTAGATTTTAGGTTTTGATTTGGGGTTAGGTTTAGATTTGGTGTTAGGTTTAGATTTTAGGTTTAGATTTGGGATTAGGTTTAGATTTGGGGTTAGGTTTAGATTTTAGGTTTAGATTTGGGGTTAGGTTTAGATTTTAGGCTTAGATTTGGGGTTAGGTTCAGATTTGGGGTTAGGTTTAGATTTTATGTTTAGATTTGGGGTTATGTTTAGATTTTAGGTTTAGATTTGGGGTTAGGTTTAGATTTGGGGTTAGGTTTAGATTTTAGGTTTAGATTTGGGGTTAGGTTTAGATTTTAGGTTTAGATTTGGGGTTAGGTTTAGATTTTAGGTTTAGATTTGGGGTTAGGTTTAGATTTGGGGTTAGGTTTAGATTTTAGGTTTATATTTGGGGTTAGGTTTAGTTTTTAGGTTTAGATTTGGGGTTAGGTTTAGATTTGGGGTTAGGTTTAGATTTTAGGTTTAGATTTGGGGTTAGGTTTAGATTTTAGGTTTAGATTTGGCGTTAGGTTCAGATTTGGGGTTAGGTTTAGATTTTAGGTTTAGATTTGGGGTTAGGTTTAGATTTGGGGTTCAGATTTGGGGTTACGTTTAGATTTTAGGTTTAGATTTGGGGTTAGGTTTAGATTTGGGGTTAGGTTTAGATTTTAGGTTTAGATTTGGGGTTAGGTTTAGATTTAGGGTTAGATTTGGAGTTAGGTTTAGATTGGGGGTTAGGTTTAGATTTTTGGTTTAGATTTGGTGTTAGGTTTAGATTTTAGGTTTAGATTTGGGGTTAGGTTTAGATTTTAGGATTAGATTTGGGGTTAGGTTTAGATTTGGGGTTAGGTTTAGATTTTAGGTTTAGATTTGGGGGTTAGGTTTACATTTGGGGTTAGGTTTAGATTTTAGGTTTAGATTTGGGATTAGGTTTAGATTTGGGGTTAGGTTTAGATTTTAGGTTTAGATTAGGGGTTAGGTTTAGATTTTAGGTTTAGATTTGGGGTTAGGTTTAGATTTGGGGATAGGTTTAGATTTTAGGTTTAGATTTGGGGTTAGGTTTAGATTTTAGGTTTAGATTTGGGGTTAGGTTTAGATTTAAGGTTTAGATTTGGGGTTAGGTTTAGATTTTAGGTTTAGATTTGGGGTTAGGTTTAGATTTTAGGTTTAGATTTGCGGTTAGGTTTAGATTTGGGGTTATGTTTAGATTTTAGGTTTAGATTTGGGGTTATGTTTAGATTTTAGGTTTAGATTTGGGGTTAGGTTTAGATTTGGGGTTAGGTTTAGATTTTAGGTTTAGATTTGGTGTTAGGTTTAGATTTTAGGTTTAGATTTGGGGTTAGGTTTAGATTTGGGGTTAGATTTAGATTTTAGGTTTAGATTTGGGGTTAGGTTTAGATTTGGGGTTAGGTTTAGATTTTAGGTTTAGAATTGGGGTTAGGTTTAGATTTTAGGTTTAGATTTGGGGTTAGGTTTAGATTTGGGGTTAGGTTTAGATTTTAGGTTTTGATTTGGGGTTAGGTTTAGATTTGGTGTTAGGTTTAGATTTTAGGTTTAGATTTGGGGTTAGGTTTAGATTTAAGGTTTCGATTTGGGGTTAGGTTTAGATTTTAGGTTTAGATTTGGGGGTTAGGTTTACATTTGGGGTTAGGTTTAGATTTTAGGTTTAGATTTGGGATTAGGTTTAGATTTGGGGTTAGGTTTAGATTTTAGGTTTAGATTAGGGGTTAGGTTTAGATTTTAGGTTTAGATTTGGGGTTAGTTTTAGATTTGGGGTTATGTTTAGATTTTAGGTTTAGATTTGGGGTTAGGTTTAGATTTTAGGTTTAGATTTGGGGTTAGGTTTAGATTTTAGGTTTAGATTTGGGGTTAGGTTTAGATTTTAGGTTTAGATTTGGGGTTAGGTTTAGATTTTAGGTTTATATTTGAGGTTAGGTTTAGATTTGGGGTTAGGTTTAGATTTTAGGTTTTGATTTGGGGTTAGGTTTAGATTTGGTGTTAGGTTTAGATTTTAGGTTTAGATTTGGGATTAGGTTTAGATTTGGGGTTAGGTTTAGATTTTAGGTTTAGATTTGGGGTTAGGTTTAGATTTTAGGCTTAGATTTGGGGTTAGGTTCAGATTTGGGGTTAGGTTTAGATTTTAGGTTTAGATTTGGGGTTAGGTTTAGATTTTAGGTTTAGATTTGGGGTTAGGTTTAGATTTGGGGTTAGGTTTAGATTTTAGGTTTAGATTTGGGGTTAGGTTTAGATTTTAGGTTTAGATTTGGGGTTAGGTTTAGATTTTAGGTTTAGATTTGGGGTTAGGTTTAGATTTGGGGTTAGGTTTAGATTTTAGGCTTAGATTTGGGGTTAGGTTTAGATTTTAGGTTTAGATTTGGGGTTAGGTTTAGATTTGGGGTTAGGTTTAGATTTTAGGTTTAGATTTGGGGTTAGGTTTAGATTTGGG
Organism: Patagioenas fasciata; assembly: GCF_037038585.1. Taxonomy (NCBI): domain Eukaryota; kingdom Metazoa; phylum Chordata; class Aves; order Columbiformes; family Columbidae; genus Patagioenas; species Patagioenas fasciata. Next base: position 811,540 of record NC_092528.1, read on the forward strand.
GTTAGGTTTAGATTTTAGGTTTAGATTTGGTGTTAGGTTTAGATTTTAGGTTTAGATTTGGGGTTAGGTTTAGATTTGGGGTTAGATTTAGATTTTAGGTTTAGATTTGGGGTTAGGTTTGGATTTGGGGTTAGGTTTAGATTTTAGGTTTAGAATTGGGGTTAGGTTTAGATTTTAGGTTTAGATTTGGGGTTAGGTTTAGATTTGGGGTTAGGTTTAGATTTTAGGTTTTGATTTGGGGTTAGGTTTAGATTTGGTGTTAGGTTTAGATTTTAGGTTTAGATTTGGGATTAGGTTTAGATTTGGGGTTAGGTTTAGATTTTAGGTTTAGATTTGGGGTTAGGTTTAGATTTTAGGCTTAGATTTGGGGTTAGGTTCAGATTTGGGGTTAGGTTTAGATTTTAGGTTTAGATTTGGGGTTAGGTTTAGATTTGGGGTTAGGTTTAGATTTTAGGTTTAGATTTGGGGTTAGGTTTAGATTTTAGGTTTAGATTTGGGGTTAGGTTTAGATTTTAGGTTTAGATTTGGGGTTAGGTTTAGATTTGGGGTTAGGTTTAGATTTTAGGTTTATATTTGGGGTTAGGTTTAGTTTTTAGGTTTAGATTTGGGGTTAGGTTTAGATTTGGGGTTAGGTTTAGATTTTAGGTTTAGATTTGGGGTTAGGTTTAGATTTTAGGTTTAGATTTGGCGTTAGGTTCAGATTTGGGGTTAGGTTTAGATTTTAGGTTTAGATTTGGGGTTAGGTTTAGATTTGGGGTTCAGATTTGGGGTTACGTTTAGATTTTAGGTTTAGATTTGGGGTTAGGTTTAGATTTGGGGTTAGGTTTAGATTTTAGGTTTAGATTTGGGGTTAGGTTTAGATTTAGGGTTAGATTTGGAGTTAGGTTTAGATTGGGGGTTAGGTTTAGATTTTTGGTTTAGATTTGGTGTTAGGTTTAGATTTTAGGTTTAGATTTGGGGTTAGGTTTAGATTTTAGGATTAGATTTGGGGTTAGGTTTAGATTTGGGGTTAGGTTTAGATTTTAGGTTTAGATTTGGGGGTTAGGTTTACATTTGGGGTTAGGTTTAGATTTTAGGTTTAGATTTGGGATTAGGTTTAGATTTGGGGTTAGGTTTAGATTTTAGGTTTAGATTAGGGGTTAGGTTTAGATTTTAGGTTTAGATTTGGGGTTAGGTTTAGATTTGGGGATAGGTTTAGATTTTAGGTTTAGATTTGGGGTTAGGTTTAGATTTTAGGTTTAGATTTGGGGTTAGGTTTAGATTTAAGGTTTAGATTTGGGGTTAGGTTTAGATTTTAGGTTTAGATTTGGGGTTAGGTTTAGATTTTAGGTTTAGATTTGCGGTTAGGTTTAGATTTGGGGTTATGTTTAGATTTTAGGTTTAGATTTGGGGTTATGTTTAGATTTTAGGTTTAGATTTGGGGTTAGGTTTAGATTTGGGGTTAGGTTTAGATTTTAGGTTTAGATTTGGTGTTAGGTTTAGATTTTAGGTTTAGATTTGGGGTTAGGTTTAGATTTGGGGTTAGATTTAGATTTTAGGTTTAGATTTGGGGTTAGGTTTAGATTTGGGGTTAGGTTTAGATTTTAGGTTTAGAATTGGGGTTAGGTTTAGATTTTAGGTTTAGATTTGGGGTTAGGTTTAGATTTGGGGTTAGGTTTAGATTTTAGGTTTTGATTTGGGGTTAGGTTTAGATTTGGTGTTAGGTTTAGATTTTAGGTTTAGATTTGGGGTTAGGTTTAGATTTAAGGTTTCGATTTGGGGTTAGGTTTAGATTTTAGGTTTAGATTTGGGGGTTAGGTTTACATTTGGGGTTAGGTTTAGATTTTAGGTTTAGATTTGGGATTAGGTTTAGATTTGGGGTTAGGTTTAGATTTTAGGTTTAGATTAGGGGTTAGGTTTAGATTTTAGGTTTAGATTTGGGGTTAGTTTTAGATTTGGGGTTATGTTTAGATTTTAGGTTTAGATTTGGGGTTAGGTTTAGATTTTAGGTTTAGATTTGGGGTTAGGTTTAGATTTTAGGTTTAGATTTGGGGTTAGGTTTAGATTTTAGGTTTAGATTTGGGGTTAGGTTTAGATTTTATGTTTAGATTTGCGGATAGGTTTAGATTTGGGGTTAGGTTTAGATTTTAGGTTTAGATTTGGGGTTATGTTTAGATTTTAGGTTTAGATTTGGGGTTAGGTTTAGATTTGGGGTTAGGTTTAGATTTTAGGTTTAGATTTGGTTTTAGGTTTAGATTTTAGGTTTAGATTTGGGGTTAGGTTTAGATTTGGGGTTAGATTTAGATTTTAGGTTTAGATTTGGGGTTAGGTTTGGATTTGGGGTTAGGTTTAGATTTTAGGTTTAGAGTTGGGGTTAGGTTTAGATTTTAGGTTTAGATTTGGGGTTAGGTTTAGATTTGGGGTTAGGTTTAGATTTTAGGTTTTGATTTGGGGTTAGGTTTAGATTTGGTGTTAGGTTTAGATTTTAGGTTTAGATTTGGGGTTAGGTTTAGATTTGGGGTTAGGTTTAGATTTTAGGTTTAGATTTGGGTTAGGTTTAGATTTTAGGCTTAGATTTGGGGTTAGGTACAGATTTGGGGTTAGGTTTAGATTTTAGGTTTAGATTTGGGGTTAGGTTTAGATTTTAGGTTTAGATTTGGGGTTAGGTTTAGATTTGGGGTTAGGTTTAGATTTTAGGTTTAGATTTGGGGTTAGGTTTAGATTTGGGGTTAGGTTTAGATTTTAGGTTTAGATTTGGGGTTAGGTTTAGATTTTAGGTTTAGATTTGGGGTTAGGTTTAGATTTTAGGTTTAGATTTGGGGCTAGGTTTAGATTTGGGGTTAGGTTTAGATTTTACGTTTAGATTTGGGGTTAGGTTTAGATTTGGGGTTAGGTTTAGATTTTAGGTTTAGATTTGGGGTTAGGTTTAGATTTGGGGTTAGGTTTAGATTTTAGGTTTAGATTTGGGGTTAGGTTTAGATTTTAGGTTTAGATTTGGGCTTAGGTTTAGATTTGGGGTTAGGTTTAGATTTTAGGTTTAGATTTGGGGTTAGGTTTAGATTTTAGGTTTAGATTTGGGGTTAGGTTTAGATTTGGGGTTAAGTTTAGATTTTAGGTTTAGATTTGGGGTTAGGTTTAAATTTGGGGTTAGGTTTAGATTTGGGGTTAGGGGTTGGGGTTAGGTTTAGATTTGGGGTTAGGTTTAGATTTTAGGTTTAGATTTGGGGTTAGGTTTAGATTTGGGGTTAGGTTTAGATTTGGGGTTTAGATTTTAGGTTAGGTTTAGATTTGGGGTTAGGTTTAGATTTTAGGTTTAGATTTGGGGTTAGGTTTAGATTTTAGTTTTAGATTTAGGGTTAAGTTTAGATTTTAGGTTTAGATTTTAGGTTTAGATTTGGGGTTAGGTTTAGATTTTAGGTTTAGATTTGGGGTTAGGTTTAGATTTTAGGTTTAGATTTTAGGTTTAGATTTGGGGTTAGGTTTAGATTTTAGGTTTAGATTTGGGGTTAGGTTTAGATTTTAGGTTTAGATTTGGGGTTAGGTTTAGATTTGGGGTTAGGTTTAGATTTTAGGTTTAGATTTGGTGTTAGGTTTAGATTTTAGGTTTAGATTTGGGGTTAGGTTTAGATTTTAGATTTAGATTTGGGGTTAGGTTTAGATTTTAGGTTCAGATTTTAGGTTTAGATTTCGGGTTAGGTTTAGATTTTAGGTTTAGATTTGGGGTTAGGTTTAGATTTTAGTTTTAGATTTGGTGTTAGGTTTAGACTTTAGGTTTTGATTTGGGATTAGGTTTAGATCTGGGGTTAGGTTTAGATTTTAGGTTTAGATTTGGGGTTAGGTTTAGATTTTAGGTTTAGATTTGGGGTTAGGTTTAGATTTTAGGTTTAGATTTGGGGTTAGGTTTAGATTTGGGGTTAGGTTTAGATTTTAGGTTTTGATTTGGGGTTAGGTTTAGATTTTAGGTTTAGATTTGGGGTTAGGTTTAGATTTGGGGTTAGGTTTAGATTTTAGGTTTAGATTTGGGGTTAGGTTTAGATTTTAGGTTTAGATTTGGGGTTAGGTTTAGATTTGGGGTTAGGTTTAGATTTTAGGTTTAGAATTGGGGTTAGGTTTAGATTTTAGGTTTAGATTTGGGGTTAGGTTTAGATTTGGGGTTAGGTTTAGATTTTAGGTTTAGATTTGGGGTTAGGTTTAGATTTTAGGTTCAGATTTGGGGTTAGGTTTAGATTTTAGGTTTAGATTTGGGGTTAGGTTTAGATTTGGGGTTAGGTTTAGATTTTAGGTTTATATTTGGGGTTAGGTTTAGTTTTTAGGTTTAGATTTGGGGTTAGGTTTAGATTTGGGGTTAGGTTTAGATTTTAGGTTTAGATTTGGGGTTAGGTTTAGATTTTAGGTTTAGATTTGGGGTTAGGTTCAGATTTGGGGTTAGGTTTAGATTTTAGGTTTAGATTTGGGGTTAGGTTTAGATTTGGGGTTCAGATTTGGGGTTAGGTTTAGATTTTAGGTTTAGATTTGGGGTTAGGTTTAGATTTTAGGTTTAGATTTGAGGCTAGGTTTAGATTTGGGGTTAGGTTTAGATTTTAGGTTTAGATTTGGGGTTAGGTTTAGATTTAGGGTTAGATTTGGAGTTAGGTTTGGATTGGGGGTTAGGTTTAGATTTTTGGTTTAGATTTGGTGTTAGGTTTAGATTTTAGGTTTAGATTTGGGGTTAGGTTTAGATTTTAAGATTAGATTTGGGGTTAGGTTTAGATTTGGGGTTAGGTTTAGATTTTAGGTTTAGATTTGGGGGTTAGGTTTAGATTTGGGGTTAGGTTTAGATTTTAGGTTTAGATTTGGGATTAGGTTTAGATTTGGGGTTAGGTTTAGATTTTAGATTTAGATTAGGGGTTAGGTTTAGATTTTAGGTTTAGATTTGGGGTTAGGTTCAGATTTGGGGTTAGGTTTAGATTTTAGGTTTAGATTTGGGGTTAGGTTTAGATTTTAGGTTTAGATTTGGGGTTAGGTTTGGATTTGGGGTTAGGTGTAGATTTGGGGTTAGGTTTAGATTTTAGGTTAAATTTGGGGTTAGGTTGAGATTTTAGGTTTAGATTTTAGGTTTAGATTTGGGTTTAGGTTTAGATTTTAGGTTTAGATTTGGGGTTAGGTTTAGATTTAAGGTTTAGATTTGGGGTTAGGTTTAGATTTTAGGTTTAGATTTGGGGTTAGGTTTAGATTTTAGGTTTAGATTTGGCGTTAGGTTCAGATTTGGGGTTAGGTTTAGATTTTAGGTTTAGATTTGGGGTTAGGTTTAGATTTGGGGTTCAGATTTGGGGTTAGGTTTAGATTTTAGGTTTAGATTTGGGGTTAGGTTTAGATTTTAGGTTTAGATTTGAGGCTAGGTTTAGATTTGGGGTTAGGTTTAGATTTTAGGTTTAGATTTGGGGTTAGGTTTAGATTTAGGGTTAGATTTGGAGTTAGGTTTAGATTGGGGGTTAGGTTTAGATTTTTGGTTTAGATTTGGGGTTAGGTTTAGATTTTAGGTTTAGATTTGGGGTTAGGTTTAGATTTTAGGATTAGATTTGGGGTTAGGTTTAGATTTGGGGTTAGGTTTAGATTTTAGGTTTAGATTTGGGGGTTAGGTTTACATTTGGGGTTAGGTTTAGATTTTAGGTTTAGATTTGTGATTAGGTTTAGATTTGGGGTTAGGTTTAGATTTTAGGTTTAGATTAGGGGTTAGGTTTAGATTTTAGGTTTAGATTTGGGGTTAGGTTTAGATTTGGGGTTAGGTTTAGATTTTAGGTTTAGATTTGGGGTTAGGTTTAGATTTTAGGTTTAGATTTGGGGTTAGGTTTAGATTTAAGGTTTAGATTTGGGGTTAGGTTTAGATTTTAGGTTTAGATTTGGGGTTAGGTTTAGATTTTAGGTTTAGATTTGCGGTTAGGTTTAGATTTGGGGTTATGTTTAAATTTTAGGTTTAGATTTGGGGTTATGTTTAGATTTTAGGTTTAGATTTGGGGTTAGGTTTAGATTTGGGGTTAGGTTTAGATTTTAGGTTTAGATTAGGGGTTAGGTTTAGATTTTAGGTTTAGATTTGGGGTTAGGTTTAGATTTGGGGTTAGGTTTAGATTTTAGGTTTAGATTTGGGGTTAGGTTTAGATTTTAGGTTTAGATTTGGGGTTAGGTTTAGATTTAAGGTTTAGATTTGGGGTTAGGTTTAGATTTTAGGTTTAGATTTGGGGTTAGGTTTAGATTTTATGTTTAGATTTGCGGTTAGGTTTAGATTTGGGGTTATGTTTAGATTTTAGGTTTAGATGTGGGGTTAGGTTTAGATTTGGGGTTAGGTTTAGATTTTAGGTTTAGATTTGGGGTTAGGTTTAGATTTTAGGCTTAGATTTGGGGTTAGGTTCAGATTTGGGGTTAGGTTTAGATTTTAGGTTTAGATTTGGGGTTAGGTTTAGATTTTAGGTTTAGATTTGGGGTTAGGTTTAGATTTGGGGTTAGGTTTAGATTTTAGGTTTAGATTTGGGGTTAGGTTTAGATTTTAGGTTTAGATTTGGGGTTAGGTTTAGATTTAGGGTTAGGTTTAGATTTTAGTTTTAGATTTGGTGTTAGGTTTAGATTTTAGGTTTAGATTTGGTGTTAGGTTTAGATTTGGGGTTAGGTTTAGATTTTAGGTTTAGATTTGGGGTTAGGTTTAGATTTTAGGTTTAGATTTGGGGTTAGGTTTAGATTTTAGGTTTAGATTTGGGGTTAGGTTTAGATTTGGGGTTAGGTTAGATTTTAGGTTTTGATTTGGGGTTAGGTTTAGATTTGGTGTTAGGTTTAGATTTTAGGTTTAGATTTGGGATTAGGTTTAGATTTGGGGTTAGGTTTAGATTTTAGGTTTAGATTTGGGGTTAGGTTTAGATTTTAGGCTTAGATTTGGGGTTAGGTTCAGATTTGGGGTTAGGTTTAGATTTTAGGTTTAGATTTGGGGTTAGGTTTAGATTTTAGGTTTAGATTTGGGGTTAGGTTTAGATTTTAGGTTTAGATTTGGGGTTAGGTTTAGATTTTAGGTTTAGATTTGGGGTTAGGTTTAGATTTTAGGTTTAGATTTGGGGTTAGGTTTAGATTTGGGGTTAGGTTTAGATTTTAGGTTTAGATTTGGGGTTAGGTTTAGATTTGGGGTTAGGTTTAGATTTTAGGTTTAGATTTGGGGTTAGGTTTAGATTTGGGGTTAGGTTTAGATTTTAGGTTTAGATTTGGTGTTAGGTTTAGATTTTAGGTTTAGATTTGGGGTTAGGTTTAGATTTGGGGTTAGATTTAGATTTTAGGTTTAGATTTGGGGTTAGGTTTGGATTTGGGGTTAGGTTTAGATTTTAGGTTTAGAATTGGGGTTAGGTTTAGATTTTAGGTTTAGATTTGGGGTTAGGTTTAGATTTGGGGTTAGGTTTAGATTTTAGGTTTTGATTTGGGGTTAGGTTTAGATTTGGTGTTAGGTTTAGATTTTAGGTTTAGATTTGGGATTAGGTTTAGATTTGGGGTTAGGTTTAGATTTTAGGTTTAGATTTGGGGTTAGGTTTAGATTTTAGGCTTAGATTTGGGGTTAGGTTCAGATTTGGGGTTAGGTTTAGATTTTAGGTTTAGATTTGGGGTTAGGTTTAGATTTTAGGTTTAGATTTGGGGTTAGGTTTAGATTTGGGGTTAGGTTTAGATTTTAGGTTTAGATTTGGGGTTAGGTTTAGATTTTAGGTTTAGATTTGGGGTTAGGTTTAGATTTTAGGTTTAGATTTGGGGTTAGGTTTAGATTTGGGGTTAGGTTTAGATTTTAGGTTTATATTTGTGGTTAGGTTTAGTTTTTAGGTTTAGATTTGGGGTTAGGTTTAGATTTGGGGTTAGGTTTAGATTTTAGGTTTAGATTTGGGGTTAGGTTTAGATTTTAGGTTTAGATTTGGCGTTAGGTTCAGATTTGGGGTTAGGTTTAGATTTTAGGTTTAGATTTGGTGTTAGGTTTAGATTTTAGGTTTAGATTTGGGGTTAGGTTTAGATTTGGGGTTCAGATTTGGGGTTACGTTTAGATTTTAGGTTTAGATTTGGGGTTAGGTTTAGATTTGGGGTTAGGTTTAGATTTTAGGTTTAGATTTGGGGTTAGGTTTAGATTTAGGGTTAGATTTGGAGTTAGGTTTAGATTGGGGGTTAGGTTTAGATTTTTGGTTTAGATTTGGTGTTAGGTTTAGATTTTAGGTTTAGATTTGGGGTTAGGTTTAGATTTTAGGATTAGATTTGGGGTTAGGTTTAGATTTGGGGTTAGGTTTAGATTTTAGGTTTAGATTTGGGGGTTAGGTTTACATTTGGGGTTAGGTTTAGATTTTAGGTTTAGATTTGGGATTAGGTTTAGATTTGGGGTTAGGTTTAGATTTTAGGTTTAGATTAGGGGTTAGGTTTAGATTTTAGGTTTAGATTTGGGGTTAGGTTTAGATTTGGGGATAGGTTTAGATTTTAGGTTTAGATTTGGGGTTAGGTTTAGATTTTAGGTTTAGATTTGGGGTTAGGTTTAGATTTAAGGTTTAGATTTGGGGTTAGGTTTAGATTTTAGGTTTAGATTTGGGGTTAGGTTTAGATTTTAGGTTTAGATTTGCGGTTAGGTTTAGATTTGGGGTTATGTTTAGATTTTAGGTTTAGATTTGGGGTTATGTTTAGATTTTAGGTTTAGATTTGGGGTTAGGTTTAGATTTGGGGTTAGGTTTAGATTTTAGGTTTAGATTTGGTGTTAGGTTTAGATTTTAGGTTTAGATTTGGGGTTAGGTTTAGATTTGGGGTTAGATTTAGATTTTAGGTTTAGATTTGGGGTTAGGTTTAGATTTGGGGTTAGGTTTAGATTTTAGGTTTAGAATTGGGGTTAGGTTTAGATTTTAGGTTTAGATTTGGGGTTAGGTTTAGATTTGGGGTTAGGTTTAGATTTTAGGTTTTGATTTGGGGTTAGGTTTAGATTTGGTGTTAGGTTTAGATTTTAGGTTTAGATTTGGGGTTAGGTTTAGATTTAAGGTTTCGATTTGGGGTTAGGTTTAGATTTTAGGTTTAGATTTGGGGGTTAGGTTTACATTTGGGGTTAGGTTTAGATTTTAGGTTTAGATTTGGGATTAGGTTTAGATTTGGGGTTAGGTTTAGATTTTAGGTTTAGATTAGGGGTTAGGTTTAGATTTTAGGTTTAGATTTGGGGTTAGTTTTAGATTTGGGGTTATGTTTAGATTTTAGGTTTAGATTTGGGGTTAGGTTTAGATTTTAGGTTTAGATTTGGGGTTAGGTTTAGATTTTAGGTTTAGATTTGGGGTTAGGTTTAGATTTTAGGTTTAGATTTGGGGTTAGGTTTAGATTTTATGTTTAGATTTGCGGATAGGTTTAGATTTGGGTTTAGGTTTAGATTTTAGGTTTAGATTTGGGGTTATGTTTAGATTTTAGGTTTAGATTTGGGGTTAGGTTTAGATTTGGGGTTAGGTTTAGATTTTAGGTTTAGATTTGGTTTTAGGTTTAGATTTTAGGTTTAGATTTGGGGTTAGGTTTAGATTTTAGGTTTAGATTTGGGGTTAGGTTTAGATTTTAGGTTTAGATTTGGGGCTAGGTTTAGATTTGGGGTTAGGTTTAGATTTTAGGTTTAGATTTGGGGTTAGGTTTAGATTTTAGGTTCAGATTTGGGGTTAGGTTTAGATTTTAGGTTTAGATTTGGGGCTAGGTTTAGATTTGGGGTTAGGTTTAGATTTTACGTTTAGATTTGGGGTTAGGTTTAGATTTGGGGTTAGGTTTAGATTTTAGGTTTAGATTTGGGGTTAGGTTTAGATTTGGGGTTAGGTTTAGATTTTAGGTTTAGATTTGGGGTTAGGTTTAGATTTTAGGTTTAGATTTGGGGTTAGGTTTAGATTTGGAGTTAGGTTTAGATTTTAGGTTTAGATTTGGGGTTAGGTTTAGATTTTAGGTTTAGATTTGGGGTTAGGTTTAGATTTGGGGTTAAGTTTAGATTTTAGGTTTAGATTTGGGGTTAGGTTTAGATTTTAGGTTCAGATTTGGGGTTAGGTTTAGATTTTAGGTTTAGATTTGGGGTTAGGTTTAAATTTGGGGTTAGGTTTAGATTTGGGGTTAGGGGTTGGGGTTAGGTTTAGATTTGGGGTTAGGTTTAGATTTTAGGTTTAGATTTGGGGTTAGGTTTAGATTTGGGGTTAGGTTTAGATTTGGGGTTTAGATTTTGGGTTAGGTTTAGATTTGGGGTTAGGTTTAGATTTTAGGTTTAGATTTGGGGTTAGGCTTAGATTTTAGTTTTAGATTTAGGGTTAAGTTTAGATTTTAGGTTTAGATTTTAGGTTTAGATTTGGGGTTAGGTTTAGATTTTAGGTTTAGATTTGGGGTTAGGTTTAGATTTTAGGTTTAGATTTTAGGTTTAGATTTGGGGTTAGGTTTAGATTTTAGGTTTAGATTTGGGGTTAGGTTTAGATTTTAGGTTTAGATTTGGGGTTAGGTTTAGATTTGGGGTTAGGTTTAGATTTTAGGTTTAGATTTGGTGTTAGGTTTAGATTTTAGGTTTAGATTTGGGGTTAGGTTTAGATTTTAGGTTTAGATTTGGGGTTAGGTTTAGATTTTAGGTTCAGATTTTAGGTTTAGATTTCGGGTTAGGTTTAGATTTTAGGTTTAGATTTGGGGTTAGGTTTAGATTTTAGTTTTAGATTTGGTGTTAGGTTTAGACTTTAGGTTTAGATTTGGGATTAGGTTTAGATCTGGGGTTAGGTTTAGATTTTAGGTTTAGATTTGGGGTTAGGTTTAGATTTTAGGTTTAGATTTGGGGTTAGGTTTAGATTTTAGGTTTAGATTTGGGGTTAGGTTTAGATTTGGGGTTAGGTTTAGATTTTAGGTTTTGATTTGGGGTTAGGTTTAGATTTGGTGTTAGGTTTAGATTTTAGGTTTAGATTTGGGGTTAGGTTTAGATTTGGGGTTAGGTTTAGATTTTAGGTTTAGATTTGGGGTTAGGTTTAGATTTTAGGTTTAGATTTGGGGTTAGGTTTAGATTTGGGGTTAGGTTTAGATTTTAGGTTTAGAATTGGGGTTAGGTTTAGATTTTAGGTTTAGATTTGGGGTTAGGTTTAGATTTGGGGTTAGGTTTAGATTTTAGGTTTAGATTTGGGGTTAGGTTTAGATTTTAGGTTCAGATTTGGGGTTAGGTTTAGATTTTAGGTTTAGATTTGGGGTTAGGTTTAGATTTGGGGTTAGGTTTAGATTTTAGGTTTATATTTGGGGTTAGGTTTAGTTTTTAGGTTTAGATTTGGGGTTAGGTTTAGATTTGGGGTTAGGTTTAGATTTTAGGTTTAGATTTGGGGTTAGGTTTAGATTTTAGGTTTAGATTTGGGGTTAGGTTCAGATTTGGGGTTAGGTTTAGATTTTAGGTTTAGATTTGGGGTTAGGTTTAGATTTGGGGTTCAGATTTGGGGTTAGGTTTAGATTTTAGGTTTAGATTTGGGGTTAGGTTTAGATTTTAGGTTTAGATTTGAGGCTAGGTTTAGATTTGGGGTTAGGTTTAGATTTTAGGTTTAGATTTGGGGTTAGGTTTAGATTTAGGGTTAGATTTGGAGTTAGGTTTAGATTGGGGGTTAGGTTTAGATTTTTGGTTTAGATTTGGTGTTAGGTTTAGATTTTAGGTTTAGATTTGGGGTTAGGTTTAGATTTTAAGATTAGATTTGGGGTTAGGTTTAGATTTGGGGTTAGGTTTAGATTTTAGGTTTAGATTTGGGGGTTAGGTTTAGATTTGGGGTTAGGTTTAGATTTTAGGTTTAGATTTGGGATTAGGTTTAGATTTGGGGTTAGGTTTAGATTTTAGGTTTAGATTAGGGGTTAGGTTTAGATTTTAGGTTTAGATTTGGGGTTAGGTTCAGATTTGGGGTTAGGTTTAGATTTTAGGTTTAGATTTGGGGTTAGGTTTAGATTTTAGGTTTAGATTTGGGGTTAGGTTTGGATTTGGGGTTAGGTTTAGATTTGGGGTTAGGTTTAGATTTTAGGTTTAGATTTGGGGTTAGGTTTAGATTTTAGGTTTAGATTTTAGGTTTAGATTTGGGTTTAGGTTTAGATTTTAGGTTTAGATTTGGGGTTAGGTTTAGATTTAAGGTTTAGATTTGGGGTTAGGTTTAGATTTTAGGTTTATATTTGGGGTTAGGTTTAGATTTTATGTTTAGATTTGCGGTTAGGTTTAGATTTGGGGTTATGTTTAGATTTTAGGTTTAGATTTGGGGTTAGGTTTAGATTTTAAGTTTAGATTTGGGGTTAGGTTTAGATTTGGGGTTAGGTTTAGATTTTAGGTTTAGATTTGGGGTTAGGTTTAGATTTTAGGTTTAGATTTGGGGTTAGGTTTAGATTTGGGGTTAGATTTAGATTTTAGGTTTAGATTTGGGGTTAGGTTTGGATTTGGGGTTAGGTTTAGATTTTAGGTTTAGAATTGGGGTTAGGTTTAGATTTTAGGTTTAGATTTGGGGTTAGGTTTAGATTTGGGGTTAGGTTTAGATTTTAGGTTTTGATTTGGGGTTAGGTTTAGATTTGGTGTTAGGTTTAGATTTTAGGTTTAGATTTGGGGTTAGGTTTAGATTTGGGGTTAGGTTTAGATTTTAGGTTTAGATTTGGGTTAGGTTTAGATTTTAGGCTTAGATTTGGGGTTAGGTACAGATTTGGGGTTAGGTTTAGATTTTAGGTTTAGATTTGGGGTTAGGTTTAGATTTTAGGTTTAGATTTGGGGTTAGGTTTAGATTTGGGGTTAGGTTTAGATTTGGGGTTAGGTTTAGATTTTAGGTTTAGATTTGGGGTTAGGTTTAGATTTTAGGTTTAGATTTGGGGTTAGGTTTAGATTTGGGGTTAGGTTTAGATTTTAGGTTTAGATTTGGGGTTAGGTTTAGATTTTAGGTTTAGATTTGGGGTTAGGTTTAGATTTTAGGTTTAGATTTGGGGCTAGGTTTAGATTTTAGGTTTAGATTTGGGGTTAGGTTTAGATTTTAGGTTTAGATTTGGGGTTAGGTTTAGATTTTAGGTTTAGATTTGGGGTTAGGTTTAGATTTGGGGTTAGGTTTAGATTTTAGGTTTAGATTTGGGGTTAGGTTTAGATTTGGGGTTAGGTTTAGATTTTAGGTTTAGATTTGGGGTTAGGTTTAGATTTTAGGTTCAGATTTGGGGTTAGGTTTAGATTTTAGGTTTAGATTTGGGGTTAGGTTTAGATTTGGGGTTAGGTTTAGATTTTAGGTTTATATTTGGGGTTAGGTTTAGTTTTTAGGTTTAGATTTGGGGTTAGGTTTAGATTTGGGGTTAGGTTTAGATTTTAGGTTTAGATTTGGGGTTAGGTTTAGATTTTAGGTTTAGATTTGGCGTTAGGTTCAGATTTGGGGTTAGGTTTAGATTTTAGGTTTAGATTTGGGGTTAGGTTTAGATTTGGGGTTCAGATTTGGGGTTAGGTTTAGATTTTAGGTTTAGATTTGGGGTTAGGTTTAGATTTTAGGTTTAGATTTGAGGCTAGGTTTAGATTTGGGGTTAGGTTTAGATTTTTGGTTTAGATTTGGTGTTAGGTTTAGATTTTAGGTTTAGATTTGGGGTTAGGTTTAGATTTTAGGATTAGATTTGGGGTTAGGTTTAGATTTGGGGTTAGGTTTAGATTTTAGGTTTAGATTTGGGGGTTAGGTTTACATTTGGGGTTAGGTTTAGATTTTCGGTTTAGATTTGGGATTAGGTTTAGATTTGGGGTTAGGTTAGATTTTAGGTTTAGATTAGGGGTTAGGTTTAGATTTTAGGTTTAGATTTGGGGTTAGGTTTAGATTTGGGGATAGGTTTAGATTTTAGGTTTAGATTTGGGGTTAGGTTTAGATTTTAGGTTTAGATTTGGGGTTAGGTTTAGATTTAAGGTTTAGATTTGGGGTTAGGTTTAGATTTTAGGTTTAGATTTGGGGTTAGGTTTAGATTTTAGGTTTAGATTTGCGGTTAGGTTTAGATTTGGGGTTATGTTTAGATTTTAGGTTTAGATTTGGGGTTATGTTTAGATTTTAGGTTTAGATTTGGGGTTAGGTTTAGATTTGGGGTTAGGTTTAGATTTTAGGTTTAGATTTGGTGTTAGGTTTAGATTTTAGGTTTAGATTTGGGGTTAGGTTTAGATTTGGGGTTAGATTTAGATTTTAGGTTTAGATTTGGGGTTAGGTTTAGATTTGGGGTTAGGTTTAGATTTTAGGTTTAGAATTGGGGTTAGGTTTAGATTTTAGGTTTAGATTTGGGGTTAGGTTTAGATTTGGGGTTAGGTTTAGATTTTAGGTTTTGATTTGGGGTTAGGTTTAGATTTGGTGTTAGGTTTAGATTTTAGGTTTAGATTTGGGGTTAGGTTTAGATTTAAGGTTTCGATTTGGGGTTAGGTTTAGATTTTAGGTTTAGATTTGGGGGTTAGGTTTACATTTGGGGTTAGGTTTAGATTTTAGGTTTAGATTTGGGATTAGGTTTAGATTTGGGGTTAGGTTTAGATTTTAGGTTTAGATTAGGGGTTAGGTTTAGATTTTAGGTTTAGATTTGGGGTTAGTTTTAGATTTGGGGTTAGGTTTAGATTTTAGGTTTAGATTTGGGGTTAGGTTTAGATTTTAGGTTTAGATTTGGGGTTAGGTTTAGATTTAAGGTTTAGATTTGGGGTTAGGTTTAGATTTTAGGTTTAGATTTGGGGTTAGGTTTAGATTTTATGTTTAGATTTGCGGTTAGGTTTAGATTTGGGGTTATGTTTAGATTTTAGGTTTAGATTTGGGGTTATGTTTAGATTTTAGGTTTAGATTTGGGGTTAGGTTTAGATTTGGGGTTAGGTTTAGATTTTAGGTTTAGATTTGGTTTTAGGTTTAGATTTTAGGTTTAGATTTGGGGTTAGGTTTAGATTTGGGGTTAGATTTAGATTTTAGGTTTAGATTTGGGGTTAGGTTTGGATTTGGGGTTAGGTTTAGATTTTAGGTTTAGAATTGGGGTTAGGTTTAGATTTTAGGTTTAGATTTGGGGTTAGGTTTAGATTTGGGGTTAGGTTTAGATTTTAGGTTTAGATTTGGTGTTAGGTTTAGATTTTAGGTTTAGATTTGGGGTTAGGTTTAGATTTGGGGTTAGGTTTAGATTTTAGGTTTAGATTTGGGTTAGGTTTAGATTTTAGGCTTAGATTTGGGGTTAGGTACAGATTTGGGGTTAGGTTTAGATTTTAGGTTTAGATTTGGGGTTAGGTTTAGATTTTAGGTTTAGATTTGGGGTTAGGTTTAGATTTGGGGTTAGGTTTAGATTTTAGATTTAGATTTGGGGTTAGGTTTAGATTTTAGGTTTAGAATTGGGGTTAGGTTTAGATTTGGGGTTAGGTTTAGATTTTAGTTTTAGATTTGGGGTTAGGTTTAGATTTTAGGTTTAGATTTGGGGTTAGGTTTAGATTTGGGGTTAGGTTTAGATTTTAGGTTTAGATTTGGGGTTAGGTTTAGATTTTAGGTTTAGATTTGGGGCTAGGTTTAGATTTGGGGTTAGGTTTAGATTTTACGTTTAGATTTGGGGTTAGGTTTAGATTTTAGGTTTAGATTTGGGCTTAGGTTTAGATTTGGGGTTAGGTTTAGATTTTAGGTTTAGATTTGGGGTTAGGTTTAGATTTTAGGTTTAGATTTGGGGTTAGGTTTAGATTTTAGGTTTAGATTTGGGGTTAGGTTTAGATTTTAGGTTTAGATTTGGGGTTAGGTTTAGATTTGGGGTTAAGTTTAGATTTTAGGTTTAGATTTGGGGTTATGTTTAGATTTTAGGTTCAGATTTGGGGTTAGGTTTAGATTTTAGGTTTAGATTTGGGGTTAGGTTTAAATTTGGGGTTAGGTTTAGATTTGGGGTTAGGGGTTGGGGTTAGGTTTAGATTTGGGGTTAGGTTTAGATTTTAGGTTTAGATTTGGGGTTAGGTTTAGATTTGGGGTTAGGTTTAGATTTGGGGTTTAGATTTTGGGTTAGGTTTAGATTTGGGGTTAGGTTTAGATTTTAGGTTTAGATTTGGGGTTAGGTTTAGATTTTAGTTTTAGATTTAGGGTTAAGTTTAGATTTTAGGTTTAGATTTTAGGTTTAGATTTGGAGTTAGGTTTAGATTTTAGGTTTAGATTTGGGGTTAGGTTTAGATTTTAGGTTTAGATTTGGGGTTAGGTTTAGATTTTAGGTTCAGATTTTAGGTTTAGATTTCGGGTTAGGTTTAGATTTTAGGTTTAGATTTGGGGTTAGGTTTAGATTTTAGTTTTAGATTTGGTGTTAGGTTTAGACTTTAGGTTTAGATTTGGGATTAGGTTTAGATCTGGGGTTAGGTTTAGATTTTAGGTTTAGATTTGGGGTTAGGTTTAGATTTTAGGTTTAGATTTGGGGTTAGGTTTAGATTTTAGGTTTAGATTTGGGGTTAGGTTTAGATTTGGGGTTAGGTTTAGATTTTAGGTTTTGATTTGGGGTTAGGTTTAGATTTGGTGTTAGGTTTAGATTTTAGGTTTAGATTTGGGGTTAGGTTTAGATTTGGGGTTAGGTTTAGATTTTAGGTTTAGATTTGGGGTTAGGTTTAGATTTTAGGTTTAGATTTGGGGTTAGGTTTAGATTTGGGGTTAGGTTTAGATTTTAGGTTTAGAATTGGGGTTAGGTTTAGATTTTAGGTTTAGATTTGGGGTTAGGTTTAGATTTGGGGTTAGGTTTAGATTTTAGGTTTAGATTTGGGGTTAGGTTTAGATTTTAGGTTCAGATTTGGGGTTAGGTTTAGATTTTAGGTTTAGATTTGGGGTTAGGTTTAGATTTGGGGTTAGGTTTAGATTTTAGGTTTATATTTGGGGTTAGGTTTAGTTTTTAGGTTTAGATTTGGGGTTAGGTTTAGATTTGGGGTTAGGTTTAGATTTTAGGTTTAGATTTGGGGTTAGGTTTAGATTTTAGGTTTAGATTTGGGGTTAGGTTCAGATTTGGGGTTAGGTTTAGATTTTAGGTTTAGATTTGGGGTTAGGTTTAGATTTGGGGTTCAGATTTGGGGTTAGGTTTAGATTTTAGGTTTAGATTTGGGGTTAGGTTTAGATTTTAGGTTTAGATTTGAGGCTAGGTTTAGATTTGGGGTTAGGTTTAGATTTTAGGTTTAGATTTGGGGTTAGGTTTAGATTTAGGGTTAGATTTGGAGTTAGGTTTAGATTGGGGGTTAGGTTTAGATTTTTGGTTTAGATTTGGTGTTAGGTTTAGCTTTTAGGTTTAGATTTGGGGTTAGGTTTAGATTTTAAGATTAGATTTGGGGTTAGGTTTAGATTTGGGGTTAGGTTTAGATTTTAGGTTTAGATTTGGGGGTTAGGTTTAGATTTGGGGTTAGGTTTAGATTTTAGGTTTAGATTTGGGATTAGGTTTAGATTTGGGGTTAGGTTTAGATTTTAGGTTTAGATTAGGGGTTAGGTTTAGATTTTAGGTTTAGATTTGGGGTTAGGTTCAGATTTGGGGTTAGGTTTAGATTTTAGGTTTAGATTTGGGGTTAGGTTTAGATTTTAGGTTTAGATTTGGGGTTAGGTTTGGATTTGGGGTTAGGTTTAGATTTGGGGTTAGGTTTAGATTTTAGGTTTAGATTTGGGGTTAGGTTTAGATTTTAGGTTTAGATTTTAGGTTTAGATTTGGGTTTAGGTTTAGATTTTAGGTTTAGATTTGGGGTTAGGTTTAGATTTAAGGTTTAGATTTGGGGTTAGGTTTAGATTTTAGGTTTATATTTGGGGTTAGGTTTAGATTTTATGTTTAGATTTGCGGTTAGGTTTAGATTTGGGGTTATGTTTAGATTTTAGGTTTAGATTTGGGGTTAGGTTTAGATTTTAAGTTTAGATTTGGGGTTAGGTTTAGATTTGGGGTTAGGTTTAGATTTTAGGTTTAGATTTGGGGTTAGGTTTAGATTTTAGGTTTAGATTTGGGGTTAGGTTTAGATTTGGGGTTAGATTTAGATTTTAGGTTTAGATTTGGGGTTAGGTTTGGATTTGGGGTTAGGTTTAGATTTTAGGTTTAGAATTGGGGTTAGGTTTAGATTTTAGGTTTAGATTTGGGGTTAGGTTTAGATTTGGGGTTAGGTTTAGATTTTAGGTTTTGATTTGGGGTTAGGTTTAGATTTGGTGTTAGGTTTAGATTTTAGGTTTAGATTTGGGGTTAGGTTTAGATTTGGGGTTAGGTTTAGATTTTAGGTTTAGATTTGGGTTAGGTTTAGATTTTAGGCTTAGATTTGGGGTTAGGTACAGATTTGGGGTTAGGTTTAGATTTTAGGTTTAGATTTGGGGTTAGGTTTAGATTTTAGGTTTAGATTTGGGGTTAGGTTTAGATTTGGGGTTAGGTTTAGATTTGGGGTTAGGTTTAGATTTTAGTTTTATATTTGGGGTTAGGTTTAGATTTTAGGTTTAGATTTGGGGTTAGGTTTAGATTTGGGGTTAGGTTTAGATTTTAGGTTTAGATTTGGGGTTAGGTTTAGATTTTAGGTTTAGATTTGGGGTTAGGTTTAGATTTTAGGTTTAGATTTGGGGCTAGGTTTAGATTTTAGGTTTAGATTTGGGGTTAGGTTTAGATTTTAGGTTTAGATTTGGGGTTAGGTTTAGATTTTAGGTTTAGATTTGGGGTTAGGTTTAGATTTGGGGTTAGGTTTAGATTTTAGGTTTAGATTTGGGGTTAGGTTTAGATTTGGGGTTAGGTTTAGATTTTAGGTTTAGATTTGGGGTTAGGTTTAGATTTTAGGTTCAGATTTGGGGTTAGGTTTAGATTTTAGGTTTAGATTTGGGGTTAGGTTTAGATTTGGGGTTAGGTTTAGATTTTAGGTTTATATTTGGGGTTAGGTTTAGTTTTTAGGTTTAGATTTGGGGTTAGGTTTAGATTTGGGGTTAGGTTTAGATTTTAGGTTTAGATTTGGGGTTAGGTTTAGATTTTAGGTTTAGATTTGGCGTTAGGTTCAGATTTGGGGTTAGGTTTAGATTTTAGGTTTAGATTTGGGGTTAGGTTTAGATTTGGGGTTCAGATTTGGGGTTAGGTTTAGATTTTAGGTTTAGATTTGGGGTTAGGTTTAGATTTTAGGTTTAGATTTGAGGCTAGGTTTAGATTTGGGGTTAGGTTTAGATTTTTGGTTTAGATTTGGTGTTAGGTTTAGATTTTAGGTTTAGATTTGGGGTTAGGTTTAGATTTTAGGATTAGATTTGGGGTTAGGTTTAGATTTGGGGTTAGGTTTAGATTTTAGGTTTAGATTTGGGGGTTAGGTTTACATTTGGGGTTAGGTTTAGATTTTCGGTTTAGATTTGGGATTAGGTTTAGATTTGGGGTTAGGTTAGATTTTAGGTTTAGATTAGGGGTTAGGTTTAGATTTTAGGTTTAGATTTGGGGTTAGGTTTAGATTTGGGGATAGGTTTAGATTTTAGGTTTAGATTTGGGGTTAGGTTTAGATTTTAGGTTTAGATTTGGGGTTAGGTTTAGATTTAAGGTTTAGATTTGGGGTTAGGTTTAGATTTTAGGTTTAGATTTGGGGTTAGGTTTAGATTTTAGGTTTAGATTTGGGGTTAGGTTTAGATTTGGGGTTATGTTTAGATTTTAGGTTTAGATTTGGGGTTATGTTTAGATTTTAGGTTTAGATTTGGGGTTAGGTTTAGATTTGGGGTTAGGTTTAGATTTTAGGTTTAGATTTGGTGTTAGGTTTAGATTTTAGGTTTAGATTTGGGGTTAGGTTTAGATTTGGGGTTAGATTTAGATTTTAGGTTTAGATTTGGGGTTAGGTTTAGATTTGGGGTTAGGTTTAGATTTTAGGTTTAGAATTGGGGTTAGGTTTAGATTTTAGGTTTAGATTTGGGGTTAGGTTTAGATTTGGGGTTAGGTTTAGATTTTAGGTTTTGATTTGGGGTTAGGTTTAGATTTGGTGTTAGGTTTAGATTTTAGGTTTAGATTTGGGGTTAGGTTTAGATTTAAGGTTTCGATTTGGGGTTAGGTTTAGATTTTAGGTTTAGATTTGGGGGTTAGGTTTACATTTGGGGTTAGGTTTAGATTTTAGGTTTAGATTTGGGATTAGGTTTAGATTTGGGGTTAGGTTTAGATTTTAGGTTTAGATTAGGGGTTAGGTTTAGATTTTAGGTTTAGATTTGGGGTTAGTTTTAGATTTGGGGTTAGGTTTAGATTTTAGGTTTAGATTTGGGGTTAGGTTTAGATTTTAGGTTTAGATTTGGGGTTAGGTTTAGATTTAAGGTTTAGATTTGGGGTTAGGTTTAGATTTTAGGTTTAGATTTGGGGTTAGGTTTAGATTTTATGTTTAGATTTGCGGTTAGGTTTAGATTTGGGGTTATGTTTAGATTTTAGGTTTAGATTTGGGGTTATGTTTAGATTTTAGGTTTAGATTTGGGGTTAGGTTTAGATTTGGGGTTAGGTTTAGATTTTAGGTTTAGATTTGGTTTTAGGTTTAGATTTTAGGTTTAGATTTGGGGTTAGGTTTAGATTTGGGGTTAGATTTAGATTTTAGGTTTAGATTTGGGGTTAGGTTTGGATTTGGGGTTAGGTTTAGATTTTAGGTTTAGAATTGGGGTTAGGTTTAGATTTTAGGTTTAGATTTGGGGTTAGGTTTAGATTTGGGGTTAGGTTTAGATTTTAGGTTTAGATTTGGTGTTAGGTTTAGATTTTAGGTTTAGATTTGGGGTTAGGTTTAGATTTGGGGTTAGGTTTAGATTTTAGGTTTAGATTTGGGTTAGGTTTAGATTTTAGGCTTAGATTTGGGGTTAGGTACAGATTTGGGGTTAGGTTTAGATTTTAGGTTTAGATTTGGGGTTAGGTTTAGATTTTAGGTTTAGATTTGGGGTTAGGTTTAGATTTGGGGTTAGGTTTAGATTTTAGATTTAGATTTGGGGTTAGGTTTAGATTTTAGGTTTAGAATTGGGGTTAGGTTTAGATTTGGGGTTAGGTTTAGATTTTAGTTTTAGATTTGGGGTTAGGTTTAGATTTTAGGTTTAGATTTGGGGTTAGGTTTAGATTTGGGGTTAGGTTTAGATTTTAGGTTTAGATTTGGGGTTAGGTTTAGATTTTAGGTTTAGATTTGGGGCTAGGTTTAGATTTGGGGTTAGGTTTAGATTTTACGTTTAGATTTGGGGTTAGGTTTAGATTTTAGGTTTAGATTTGGGCTTAGGTTTAGATTTGGGGTTAGGTTTAGATTTTAGGTTTAGATTTGGGGTTAGGTTTAGATTTTAGGTTTAGATTTGGGGTTAGGTTTAGATTTTAGGTTTAGATTTGGGGTTAGGTTTAGATTTTAGGTTTAGATTTGGGGTTAGGTTTAGATTTGGGGTTAAGTTTAGATTTTAGGTTTAGATTTGGGGTTATGTTTAGATTTTAGGTTCAGATTTGGGGTTAGGTTTAGATTTTAGGTTTAGATTTGGGGTTAGGTTTAAATTTGGGGTTAGGTTTAGATTTGGGGTTAGGGGTTGGGGTTAGGTTTAGATTTGGGGTTAGGTTTAGATTTTAGGTTTAGATTTGGGGTTAGGTTTAGATTTGGGGTTAGGTTTAGATTTGGGGTTTAGATTTTGGGTTAGGTTTAGATTTGGGGTTAGGTTTAGATTTTAGGTTTAGATTTGGGGTTAGGTTTAGATTTTAGTTTTAGATTTAGGGTTAAGTTTAGATTTTAGGTTTAGATTTTAGGTTTAGATTTGGGGTTAGGTTTAGATTTTAGGTTTAGATTTGGGGTTAGGTTTAGATTTTAGGTTTATATTTTAGGTTTAGATTTGGGGTTAGGTTTAGATTTTAGGTTTAGATTTGGGGTTAGGTTTAGATTTGGGGTTAGGTTTAGATTTTAGGTTTAGATTTGGTGTTAGGTTTAGATTTTAGGTTTAGATTTGGGGTTAGGTTTAGATTTTAGGTTTAGATTTGGGGTTAGGTTTAGATTTTAGGTTCAGATTTTAGGTTTATATTTCGGGTTAGGTTTAGATTTTAGGTTTAGATGTGGGGTTAGGTTTAGATTTTAGTTTTAGATTTGGTGTTAGGTTTAGACTTTAGGTTTAGATTTGGGATTAGGTTTAGATTTGGGGTTAGGTTTAGATTTTAGGTTTAGATTTGGGGTTAGGTTTAGATTTTAGGTTTAGATTTGGGGTTAGGTTTAGATTTTAGGTTTAGATTTGGGGTTAGGTTTAGATTTGGGGTTAGGTTTAGATTTTAGGTTTTGATTTGGGGTTAGGTTTAGATTTGGTGTTAGGTTTAGATTTTAGGTTTAGATTTGGGGTTAGGTTTAGATTTGGGGTTAGGTTTAGATTTTAGGTTTAGATTTGGGGTTAGGTTTAGATTTTAGGTTTAGATTTGGGGTTAGGTTTAGATTTGGGGTTAGGTTTAGATTTTAGGTTTAGAATTGGGGTTAGGTTTAGATTTTAGGTTTAGATTTGGGGTTAGGTTTAGATTTTAGGTTTAGATTTGGGGTTAGGTTTAGATTTTAGGTTTAGATTTGGGGTTAGGTTTAGATTTGGGGTTAAGTTTAGATTTTAGGTTTAGATTTGGGGTTATGTTTAGATTTTAGGTTCAGATTTGGGGTTAGGTTTAGATTTTAGGTTTAGATTTGGGGTTAGGTTTAAATTTGGGGTTAGGTTTAGATTTGGGGTTAGGGGTTGGGGTTAGGTTTAGATTTGGGGTTAGGTTTAGATTTTAGGTTTAGATTAGATTTTAGGTTTAGATTTGGGGTTAGGTTTAGATTTGGGGTTTAGATTTTGGGTTAGGTTTAGATTTGGGGTTAGGTTTAGATTTTAGGTTTAGATTTGGGGTTAGGTTTAGATTTTAGTTTTAGATTTAGGGTTAAGTTTAGATTTTAGGTTTAGATTTTAGGTTTAGATTTGGGGTTAGGTTTAGATTTTAGGTTTAGATTTGGGGTTAGGTTTAGATTTTAGGTTTATATTTTAGGTTTAGATTTGGGGTTAGGTTTAGATTTTAGGTTTAGATTTGGGGTTAGGTTTAGATTTGGGGTTAGGTTTAGATTTTAGGTTTAGATTTGGTGTTAGGTTTAGATTTTAGGTTTAGATTTGGGGTTAGGTTTAGATTTTAGGTTTAGATTTGGGGTTAGGTTTAGATTTTAGGTTCAGATTTTAGGTTTATATTTCGGGTTAGGTTTAGATTTTAGGTTTAGATGTGGGGTTAGGTTTAGATTTTAGTTTTAGATTTGGTGTTAGGTTTAGACTTTAGGTTTAGATTTGGGATTAGGTTTAGATTTGGGGTTAGGTTTAGATTTTAGGTTTAGATTTGGGGTTAGGTTTAGATTTTAGGTTTAGATTTGGGGTTAGGTTTAGATTTTAGGTTTAGATTTGGGGTTAGGTTTAGATTTGGGGTTAGGTTTAGATTTTAGGTTTTGATTTGGGGTTAGGTTTAGATTTGGTGTTAGGTTTAGATTTTAGGTTTAGATTTGGGGTTAGGTTTAGATTTGGGGTTAGGTTTAGATTTTAGGTTTAGATTTGGGGTTAGGTTTAGATTTTAGGTTTAGATTTGGGGTTAGGTTTAGATTTGGGGTTAGGTTTAGATTTTAGGTTTAGAATTGGGGTTAGGTTTAGATTTTAGGTTTAGATTTGGGGTTAGGTTTAGATTTGGGGTTAGGTTTAGATTTTAGGTTTAGATTTGGGGTTAGGTTTAGATTTTAGGTTCAGATTTGGGGTTAGCTTTAGATTTTAGGTTTAGATTTGGGGTTAGGTTTAGATTTTAGGTTTATATTTGGGGTTAGGTTTAGTTTTTAGGTTTAGATTTGGGGTTAGGTTTAGATTTGGGGTTAGGTTTAGATTTTAGGTTTATATTTGGGGTTAGGTTTAGTTTTTAGGTTTAGATTTGGGGTTAGGTTCAGATTTGGGGTTAGGTTTAGATTTTAGGTTTAGATTTGGGGTTAGGTTTAGATTTGAGGCTAGGTTTAGATTTGGGGTTAGGTTTAGATTTTAGGTTTAGATTTGGGGTTAGGTTTAGATTTAGGGTTAGATTTGGAGTTAGGTTTAGATTGGGGGTTAGGTTTAGATTTTTGGTTTAGATTTGGTGTTAGGTTTAGATTTTAGGTTTAGATTTGGGGTTAGGTTTAGATTTTAGGTTTAGATTTGGGGTTAGGTTTAGATTTGGGGTTAAGTTTAGATTTTAGGTTTAGATTTGGGGTTATGTTTAGATTTTAGGTTCAGATTTGGGGTTAGGTTTAGATTTTAGGTTTAGATTTGGGGTTAGGTTTAAATTTGGGGTTAGGTTTAGATTTGGGGTTAGGGGTTGGGGTTAGGTTTAGATTTGGGGTTAGGTTTAGATTTTAGGTTTAGATTTGGGGTTAGGTTTAGATTTGGGTTTAGGTTTAGATTTGGGGTTTAGATTTTGGGTTAGGTTTAGATTTGGGGTTAGGTTTAGATTTTAGGTTTAGATTTGGGGTTAGGTTTAGATTTTAGTTTTAGATTTAGGGTTAAGTTTAGATTTTAGGTTTAGATTTTAGGTTTAGATTTGGGGTTAGGTTTAGATTTTAGGTTTAGATTTGGGGTTAGGTTTAGATTTTAGGTTTATATTTTAGGTTTAGATTTGGGGTTAGGTTTAGATTTTAGGTTTAGATTTGGGGTTAGGTTTAGATTTTAGGTTTAGATTTGGGGTTAGGTTTAGATTTGGGGTTAGGTTTAGATTT
This sequence comes from Patagioenas fasciata, assembly GCF_037038585.1. NCBI lineage: Eukaryota > Metazoa > Chordata > Aves > Columbiformes > Columbidae > Patagioenas > Patagioenas fasciata. The sequence goes on from NC_092528.1 coordinate 836,102, forward strand.
TAGGTTTAGATTTGGTGTTAGGTTTAGATTTTAGGTTTAGATTTGGGGTTAGGTTTAGATTTTAGGTTTAGATTTGGGGTTAGGTTTAGATTTTAGGTTTAGATTTGGGGTTAGGTTTAGATTTTAGGTTTAGATTTGGGGTTAGGTTTAGATTTGGGGTTAGGTTTAGATTTTAGGTTTTGATTTGGGGTTAGGTTTAGATTTGGTGTTAGGTTTAGATTTTAGGTTTAGATTTGGGGTTAGGTTTAGATTTGGGGTTAGGTTTAGATTTTAGGTTTAGATTTGGGGTTAGGTTTAGATTTTAGGTTTAGATTTGGGGTTAGGTTTAGATTTGGGGTTAGGTTTAGATTTTAGGTTTAGAATTGGGGTTAGGTTTAGATTTTAGGTTTAGATTTGGGGTTAGGTTTAGATTTGGGGTTAGGTTTAGATTTTAGGTTTAGATTTGGGGTTAGGTTTAGATTTTAGGTTCAGATTTGGGGTTAGGTTTAGATTTTAGGTTTAGATTTGGGGTTAGGTTTAGATTTTAGGTTTATATTTGGGGTTAGGTTTAGTTTTTAGGTTTAGATTTGGGGTTAGGTTTAGATTTGGGGTTAGGTTTAGATTTTAGGTTTAGATTTGGGGTTAGGTTTATTTTTTAGGTTTAGATTTGGGGTTAGGTTCAGATTTGGGGTTAGGTTTAGATTTTAGGTTTAGATTTGGGGTTAGGTTTAGATTTTAGGTTTAGATTTGAGGCTAGGTTTAGATTTGGGGTTAGGTTTAGATTTTAGGTTTAGATTTGGGGTTAGGTTTAGATTTAGGGTTAGATTTGGAGTTAGGTTTAGATTGGGGGTTAGGTTTAGATTTTAGGTTTAGATTTGGTGTTAGGTTTAGATTTTAGGTTTAGATTTGGGGTTAGGTTTAGATTTTAGGATTAGATTTGGGGTTAGGTTTAGATTTGGGGTTAGGTTTAGATTTTAGGTTTAGATTTGGGGGTTAGGTTTAGATTTGGGGTTAGGTTTAGATTTTAGGTTTAGATTTGGGATTAGGTTTAGATTTGGGGTTAGGTTTAGATTTGGGTTTAGGTTTAGATTTGGGGTTTAGATTTTGGGTTAGGTTTAGATTTGGGGTTAGGTTTAGATTTTAGGTTTAGATTTGGGGTTAGGTTTAGATTTTAGTTTTAGATTTAGGGTTAAGTTTAGATTTTAGGTTTAGATTTTAGGTTTAGATTTGGGGTTAGGTTTAGATTTTAGGTTTAGATTTGGGGTTAGGTTTAGATTTTAGGTTTATATTTTAGGTTTAGATTTGGGGTTAGGTTTAGATTTTAGGTTTAGATTTGGGGTTAGGTTTAGATTTTAGGTTTAGATTTGGGGTTAGGTTTAGATTTGGGGTTAGGTTTAGATTTTAGGTTTAGATTTGGTGTTAGGTTTAGATTTTAGGTTTAGATTTGGGGTTAGGTTTAGATTTTAGGTTTAGATTTGGGGTTAGGTTTAGATTTTAGGTTCAGATTTTAGGTTTATATTTCGGGTTAGGTTTAGATTTTAGGTTTAGATTTGGGGTTAGGTTTAGATTTTAGTTTTAGATTTGGTGTTAGGTTTAGACTTTAGGTTTAGATTTGGGATTAGGTTTAGATTTGGGGTTAGGTTTAGATTTTAGGTTTAGATTTGGGGTTAGGTTTAGATTTTAGGTTTAGATTTGGGGTTAGGTTTAGATTTTAGGTTTAGATTTGGGGTTAGGTTTAGATTTGGGGTTAGGTTTAGATTTTAGGTTTTGATTTGGGGTTAGGTTTAGATTTGGTGTTAGGTTTAGATTTTAGGTTTAGATTTGGGGTTAGGTTTAGATTTGGGGTTAGGTTTAGATTTTAGGTTTAGATTTGGGGTTAGGTTTAGATTTTAGGTTTAGATTTGGGGTTAGGTTTAGATTTGGGGTTAGGTTTAGATTTTAGGTTTAGAATTGGGGTTAGGTTTAGATTTTAGGTTTAGATTTGGGGTTAGGTTTAGATTTGGGGTTAGGTTTAGATTTTAGGTTTAGATTTGGGGTTAGGTTTAGATTTTAGGTTCAGATTTGGGGTTAGGTTTAGATTTTAGGTTTAGATTTGGGGTTAGGTTTAGATTTTAGGTTTATATTTGGGGTTAGGTTTAGTTTTTAGGTTTAGATTTGGGGTTAGGTTTAGATTTGGGGTTAGGTTTAGATTTTAGGTTTAGATTTGGGGTTAGGTTTAGATTTTAGGTTTAGATTTTAGGTTTAGATTTGGGGTTAGGTTTAGATTTTAGGTTTAGATTTGAGGCTAGGTTTAGATTTGGGGTTAGGTTTAGATTTTAGGTTTAGATTTGGGGTTAGGTTTAGATTTAGGGTTAGATTTGGAGTTAGGTTTAGATTGGGGGTTAGGTTTAGATTTTTGGTTTAGATTTGGTGTTAGGTTTAGATTTTAGGTTTAGATTTGGGGTTAGGTTTAGATTTTAGGATTAGATTTGGGGTTAGGTTTAGATTTGGGGTTAGGTTTAGATTTTAGGTTTAGATTTGGGGGTTAGGTTTAGATTTGGGGTTAGGTTTAGATTTTAGGTTTAGATTTGGGATTAGGTTTAGATTTGGGGTTAGGTTTAGATTTTAGGTTTAGATTAGGGGTTAGGTTTAGATTTTAGGTTTAGATTTGGGGTTAGGTTCAGATTTGGGGTTAGGTTTAGATTTTAGGTTTAGATTTGGGGTTAGGTTTAGATTTTAGGTTTAGATTTGGGGTTAGGTTTGGATTTGGGGTTAGGTTTAGATTTGGGGTTAGGTTTAGATTTTAGGTTTAGATTTGGGGTTAGGTTTAGATTTTAGGTTTAGATTTGGGGTTAGGTTTAGATTTTAGGTTTAGATTTGGGGTTAGGTTTAGATTTAAGGTTTAGATTTGGGGTTAGGTTTAGATTTTAGGTTTAGATTTGGGGTTAGGTTTAGATTTTATGTTTAGATTTGCGGTTAGGTTTAGATTTGGGGTTATGTTTAGATTTTAGGTTTAGATTTGGGGTTAGGTTTAGATTTTAGGTTTAGATTTGGGGTTAGGTTTAGATTTGGGGTTAGGTTTAGATTTTAGGTTTAGATTTGGTGTTAGGTTTAGATTTTAGGTTTAGATTTGGGGTTAGGTTTAGATTTGGGGTTAGATTTAGATTTTAGGTTTAGATTTGGGGTTAGGTTTGGATTTGGGGTTAGGTTTAGATTTTAGGTTTAGAATTGGGGTTAGGTTTAGATTTTAGGTTTAGATTTGGGGTTAGGTTTAGATTTGGGGTTAGGTTTAGATTTTAGGTTTTGATTTGGGGTTAGGTTTAGATTTGGTGTTAGGTTTAGATTTTAGGTTTAGATTTGGGGTTAGGTTTAGATTTGGGGTTAGGTTTAGATTTTAGGTTTAGATTTGGGTTAGGTTTAGATCTTAGGCTTAGATTTGGGGTTAGGTACAGATTTGGGGTTAGGTTTAGATTTTAGGTTTAGATTTGGGGTTAGGTTTAGATTTTAGGTTTAGATTTGGGGTTAGGTTTAGATTTGGGGTTAGGTTTAGATTTTAGGTTTAGATTTGGGGTTAGGTTTAGATTTTAGGTTTAGATTTGGGGTTAGGTTTAGATTTGGGGTTAGGTTTAGATTTTAGTTTTAGATTTGGGGTTAGGTTTAGATTTTAGGTTTAGATTTGGGGTTAGGTTTAGATTTGGGGTTAGGTTTAGATTTTAGGTTTAGATTTGGGGTTAGGTTTAGATTTTAGGTTTAGATTTGGGGTTAGGTTTAGATTTTAGGTTTAGATTTGGGGCTAAGTTTAGATTTGGGGTTAGGTTTAGATTTTACGTTTAGATTTGGGGTTAGGTTTAGATTTGGGGTTAGGTTTAGATTTTAGGTTTAGATTTGGGGTTAGGTTTAGATTTGGGGTTAGGTTTAGATTTTAGGTTTAGATTTGGGGTTAGGTTTAGATTTTAGGTTTAGATTTGGGGTTAGGTTTAGATTTTAGGTTTAGATTTGGGGTTAGGTTTAGATTTGGGGTTAGGTTTAGATTTTAGGTTTAGATTTGGGGTTAGGTTTAGATTTTAGGTTCAGATTTGGGGTTAGGTTTAGATCTTAGGTTTAGATTTGGGGTTAGGTTTAGATTTGGGGTTAGGTTTAGATTTGGGGTTAGGGGTTGGGGTTAGGTTTAGATTTGGGGTTAGGTTTAGATTTTAGGTTTAGATTTGGGGTTAGGTTTAGATTTGGGGTTAGGTTTAGATTTGGGGTTTAGATTTGGGGTTAGGTTTAGATTTGGGGTTAGGTTTAGATTTTAGGTTTAGATTTGGGGTTAGGTTTAGATTTTAGTTTTAGATTTAGGGTTAAGTTTAGATTTTAGGTTTAGATTTTAGGTTTAGATTTGGGGTTAGGTTTAGATTTTAGGTTTAGATTTGGGGTTAGGTTTAGATTTTAGGTTTAGATTTTAGGTTTAGATTTGGGGTTAGGTTTAGATTTTAGGTTTAGATTTGGGGTTAGGTTTAGATTTAAGGTTTAGATTTGGGGTTAGGTTTAGATTTTAGGTTTAGATTTGGGGTTAGGTTTAGATTTTATGTTTAGATTTGCGGTTAGGTTTAGATTTGGGGTTAGGTTTGGATTTGGGGTTAGGTTTAGATTTTAGGTTTAGAATTGGGGTTAGGTTTAGATTTTAGGTTTAGATTTGGGGTTAGGTTTAGATTTGGGGTTAGGTTTAGATTTTAGGTTTTGATTTGGGGTTAGGTTTAGATTTGGGGTTAGGTTTAGATTTTAGGTTTAGATTTGGGGTTAGGTTTAGATTTGGGGTTAGGTTTAGATTTTAGGTTTAGATTTGGGTTAGGTTTAGATTTTAGGCTTAGATTTGGGGTTAGGTACAGATTTGGGGTTAGGTTTAGATTTTAGGTTTAGATTTGGGGTTAGGTTTAGATTTTAGGTTTAGATTTTGGGTTAGGTTTAGATTTGGGGTTAGGTTTAGATTTTAGGTTTAGATTTGGGGTTAGGTTTAGATTTTAGGTTTAGATTTGGGGTTAGGTTTAGATTTGGGGTTAGGTTTAGATTTTAGTTTTAGATTTGGGGTTAGGTTTAGATTTTAGGTTTAGATTTGGGGTTAGGTTTAGATTTGGGGTTAGGTTTAGATTTTAGGTTTAGATTTGGGGTTAGGTTTAGATTTTAGGTTTAGATTTGGGGTTAGGTTTAGATTTTAGGTTTAGATTTGGGGCTAGGTTTAGATTTGGGGTTAGGTTTAGATTTTACGTTTAGATTTGGGGTTAGGTTTAGATTTGGGGTTAGGTTTAGATTTTAGGTTTAGATTTGGGGTTAGGTTTTGATTTGGGGTTAGGTTTAGATTTTAGGTTTAGATTTGGGGTTAGGTTTAGATTTTAGGTTTAGATTTGGGGTTAGGTTTAGATTTGGGGTTAGGTTTAGATTTTAGGTTTAGATTTGGGGTTAGGTTTAGATTTTAGGTTTAGATTTGGGGTTAGGTTTAGATTTGGGGTTAGGTTTAGATTTTAGGTTTAGATTTGGGGTTAGGTTTAGATTTTAGGTTCAGATTTGGGGTTAGGTTTAGATTTTAGGTTTAGATTTGGGGTTAGGTTTAGATTTGGGGTTAGGTTTAGATTTGGGGTTAGGGGTTGGGGTTAGGTTTAGATTTGGGGTTAGGTTTAGATTTTAGGTTTAGATTTGGGGTTAGGTTTAGATTTGGGGTTAGGTTTAGATTTGGGGTTTAGATTTGGGGTTAGGTTTAGATTTGGGGTTAGGTTTAGATTTTAGGTTTAGATTTGGGGTTAGGTTTAGATTTTAGTTTTAGATTTAGGGTTAAGTTTAGATTTTAGGTTTAGATTTTAGGTTTATATTTGGGGTTAGGTTTAGATTTTAGGTTTAGATTTTCGGTTTAGATTTGGGGTTAGGTTTAGATTTTAGGTTTAGATTTGGGGTTAGGTTTAGATTTGGGGTTAGGTTTAGATTTTAGGTTTAGATTTGGGGTTAGGTTTAGATTTTAGGTTTAGATTTGGGGTTAGGTTTAGATTTTAGGTTTAGATTTGGGGTTAGGTTTAGATTTGGGGTTATGTTTAGATTTTAGGTTTAGATTTGGGGTTAGGTTTAGATTTTAGGTTTAGATTTGGGTTAGGTTTAGATTTTAGTTTTAGATTTGGTGTTAGGTTTAGATTTTAGGTTTAGATTTGGGATTAGGTTTAGATTTGGGGTTAGGTTTGGATTTGGGGTTAGGTTTAGATTTGGGGTTAGGTTTAGATTTTAGGTTTAGATTTGGGGTTAGGTTTAGATTTTAGGTTTAGATTTGGGGTTAGGTTTAGATTTTAGGTTTAGATTTGGGGTTAGGTTTAGATTTAAGGTTTAGATTTGGGGTTAGGTTTAGATTTTAGGTTTAGATTTGGGGTTAGGTTTAGATTTTATGTTTAGATTTGCGGTTAGGTTTAGATTTGGGGTTATGTTTAGATTTTAGGTTTAGATTTGGGGTTAGGTTTAGATTTTAGGTTTAGATTTGGGGTTAGGTTTAGATTTGGGGTTAGGTTTAGATTTTAGGTTTAGATTTGGTGTTAGGTTTAGATTTTAGGTTTAGATTTGGGGTTAGGTTTAGATTTGGGGTTAGATTTAGATTTTAGGTTTAGATTTGGGGTTAGGTTTGGATTTGGGGTTAGGTTTAGATTTTAGGTTTAGAATTGGGGTTAGGTTTAGATTTTAGGTTTAGATTTGGGGTTAGGTTTAGATTTGGGGTTAGGTTTAGATTTTAGGTTTTGATTTGGGGTTAGGTTTAGATTTGGTGTTAGGTTTAGATTTTAGGTTTAGATTTGGGGTTAGGTTTAGATTTGGGGTTAGGTTTAGATTTTAGGTTTAGATTTGGGTTAGGTTTAGATCTTAGGCTTAGATTTGGGGTTAGGTACAGATTTGGGGTTAGGTTTAGATTTTAGGTTTAGATTTGGGGTTAGGTTTAGATTTTAGGTTTAGATTTGGGGTTAGGTTTAGATTTGGGGTTAGGTTTAGATTTTAGGTTTAGATTTGGGGTTAGGTTTAGATTTTAGGTTTAGATTTGGGGTTAGGTTTAGATTTGGGGTTAGGTTTAGATTTTAGTTTTAGATTTGGGGTTAGGTTTAGATTTTAGGTTTAGATTTGGGGTTAGGTTTAGATTTGGGGTTAGGTTTAGATTTTAGGTTTAGATTTGGGGTTAGGTTTAGATTTTAGGTTTAGATTTGGGGTTAGGTTTAGATTTTAGGTTTAGATTTGGGGCTAAGTTTAGATTTGGGGTTAGGTTTAGATTTTACGTTTAGATTTGGGGTTAGGTTTAGATTTGGGGTTAGGTTTAGATTTTAGGTTTAGATTTGGGGTTAGGTTTAGATTTGGGGTTAGGTTTAGATTTTAGGTTTAGATTTGGGGTTAGGTTTAGATTTTAGGTTTAGATTTGGGGTTAGGTTTAGATTTTAGGTTTAGATTTGGGGTTAGGTTTAGATTTGGGGTTAGGTTTAGATTTTAGGTTTAGATTTGGGGTTAGGTTTAGATTTTAGGTTCAGATTTGGGGTTAGGTTTAGATCTTAGGTTTAGATTTGGGGTTAGGTTTAGATTTGGGGTTAGGTTTAGATTTGGGGTTAGGGGTTGGGGTTAGGTTTAGATTTGGGGTTAGGTTTAGATTTTAGGTTTAGATTTGGGGTTAGGTTTAGATTTGGGGTTAGGTTTAGATTTGGGGTTTAGATTTGGGGTTAGGTTTAGATTTGGGGTTAGGTTTAGATTTTAGGTTTAGATTTGGGGTTAGGTTTAGATTTTAGTTTTAGATTTAGGGTTAAGTTTAGATTTTAGGTTTAGATTTTAGGTTTAGATTTGGGGTTAGGTTTAGATTTTAGGTTTAGATTTGGGGTTAGGTTTAGATTTTAGGTTTAGATTTTAGGTTTAGATTTGGGGTTAGGTTTAGATTTTAGGTTTAGATTTGGGGTTAGGTTTAGATTTAAGGTTTAGATTTGGGGTTAGGTTTAGATTTTAGGTTTAGATTTGGGGTTAGGTTTAGATTTTATGTTTAGATTTGCGGTTAGGTTTAGATTTGGGGTTAGGTTTGGATTTGGGGTTAGGTTTAGATTTTAGGTTTAGAATTGGGGTTAGGTTTAGATTTTAGGTTTAGATTTGGGGTTAGGTTTAGATTTGGGGTTAGGTTTAGATTTTAGGTTTTGATTTGGGGTTAGGTTTAGATTTGGGGTTAGGTTTAGATTTTAGGTTTAGATTTGGGGTTAGGTTTAGATTTGGGGTTAGGTTTAGATTTTAGGTTTAGATTTGGGTTAGGTTTAGATTTTAGGCTTAGATTTGGGGTTAGGTACAGATTTGGGGTTAGGTTTAGATTTTAGGTTTAGATTTGGGGTTAGGTTTAGATTTTAGGTTTAGATTTTGGGTTAGGTTTAGATTTGGGGTTAGGTTTAGATTTTAGGTTTAGATTTGGGGTTAGGTTTAGATTTTAGGTTTAGATTTGGGGTTAGGTTTAGATTTGGGGTTAGGTTTAGATTTTAGTTTTAGATTTGGGGTTAGGTTTAGATTTTAGGTTTAGATTTGGGGTTAGGTTTAGATTTGGGGTTAGGTTTAGATTTTAGGTTTAGATTTGGGGTTAGGTTTAGATTTTAGGTTTAGATTTGGGGTTAGGTTTAGATTTTAGGTTTAGATTTGGGGCTAGGTTTAGATTTGGGGTTAGGTTTAGATTTTACGTTTAGATTTGGGGTTAGGTTTAGATTTGGGGTTAGGTTTAGATTTTAGGTTTAGATTTGGGGTTAGGTTTTGATTTGGGGTTAGGTTTAGATTTTAGGTTTAGATTTGGGGTTAGGTTTAGATTTTAGGTTTAGATTTGGGGTTAGGTTTAGATTTGGGGTTAGGTTTAGATTTTAGGTTTAGATTTGGGGTTAGGTTTAGATTTTAGGTTTAGATTTGGGGTTAGGTTTAGATTTGGGGTTAGGTTTAGATTTTAGGTTTAGATTTGGGGTTAGGTTTAGATTTTAGGTTCAGATTTGGGGTTAGGTTTAGATTTTAGGTTTAGATTTGGGGTTAGGTTTAGATTTGGGGTTAGGTTTAGATTTGGGGTTAGGGGTTGGGGTTAGGTTTAGATTTGGGGTTAGGTTTAGATTTTAGGTTTAGATTTGGGGTTAGGTTTAGATTTGGGGTTAGGTTTAGATTTGGGGTTTAGATTTGGGGTTAGGTTTAGATTTGGGGTTAGGTTTAGATTTTAGGTTTAGATTTGGGGTTAGGTTTAGATTTTAGTTTTAGATTTAGGGTTAAGTTTAGATTTTAGGTTTAGATTTTAGGTTTATATTTGGGGTTAGGTTTAGATTTTAGGTTTAGATTTTCGGTTTAGATTTGGGGTTAGGTTTAGATTTTAGGTTTAGATTTGGGGTTAGGTTTAGATTTGGGGTTAGGTTTAGATTTTAGGTTTAGATTTGGGGTTAGGTTTAGATTTTAGGTTTAGATTTGGGGTTAGGTTTAGATTTTAGGTTTAGATTTGGGGTTAGGTTTAGATTTGGGGTTATGTTTAGATTTTAGGTTTAGATTTGGGGTTAGGTTTAGATTTTAGGTTTAGATTTGGGTTAGGTTTAGATTTTAGTTTTAGATTTGGTGTTAGGTTTAGATTTTAGGTTTAGATTTGGGATTAGGTTTAGATTTGGGGTTAGGTTTAGATTTTAGGTTTAGATTTGGGGTTAGGTTTAGATTTTTGGTTTAGATTTGGGGTTAGGTTTAGATTTTAGGTTTAGATTTGGGGTTAGGTTTAGATTTGGGGTTAGGTTTAGATTTTAGGTTTTGATTTGGGGTTAGGTTTAGATTTGGTGTTAGGTTTAGATTTTAGGTTTAGATTTGGGATTAGGTTTAGATTTGGTGTTAGGTTTAGATTTTAGGTTTAGATTTGGGGTTAGGTTTAGATTTTAGGCTTAGATTTGGGGTTAGGTTCAGATTTGGGGTTAGGTTTAGATTTTAGGTTTAGATTTGGGGTTAGGTTTAGATTTTAGGTTTAGATTTGGGGTTAGGTTTAGATTTGGGGTTAGGTTTAGATTTTAGGTTTAGATTTGGGGTTAGGTTTAGATTTGGGGTTAGGTTTAGATTTTAGGTTTAGATTTGGGTTTAGGTTTAGATTTTAGGTTTAGATTTGGGGTTAGGTTTAGATTTGTGGTTAGGTTTAGATTTTAGGTTTAGAATTGGGGTTAGGTTTAGATTTTAGGTTTAGATTTGGGGTTAGGTTTAGATTTGGGGTTAGGTTTAGATTTTAGGTTTAGATTTGGGGTTAGGTTTAGATTTTAGGTTCAGATTTGGGGTTAGGTTTAGATTTTAGGTTTAGATTTGGGGTTAGGTTTAGATTTGGGGTTAGGTTTAGATTTTAGGTTCAGATTTGGGGTTAGGTTTAGATTTTAGGTTTAGATTTGGGGTTAGGTTTGGATTTGGGGTTAGGTTTAGATTTGGGGTTAGGTTTAGATTTTAGGTTTAGATTTGGGGTTAGGTTTAGATTTTAGGTTTAGATTTTAGGTTTAGATTTGGGGTTAGGTTTAGATTTTAGGTTTAGATTTGGGGTTAGGTTTAGATTTTAGGTTTAGATTTGGGGTTAGGTTTAGATTTTAGGTTTAGATTTGGGATTAGGTTTAGATTTTATGTTTAGATTTGCGGTTAGGTTTAGATTTGGGGTTATGTTTAGATTTTAGGTTTAGATTTGGGGTTATGTTTAGATTTTAGGTTTAGATTTGGGGTTAGGTTTAGATTTGGGGTTAGGTTTAGATTTTAGGTTCAGATTTGGTGTAAGGTTTAGATTTTAGGTTTAGATTTGGGGTTAGGTTTAGATTTGGGGTTAGTTTTAGATTTTAGGTTTAGATTTGGGGTTAGGTGTAGATTTGGGGTTAGGTTTAGATTTTAGGTTTAGAATTGGGGTTAGGTTTAGATTTTAGGTTTACATTTGGGGTTAGGTTTAGATTTGGGGTTAGGTTTAGATTTTAGGTTTTGATTTGGGGTTAGGTTTAGATTTGGTGTTAGGTTTAGATTTTAGGTTTAGATTTGGGGTTAGGTTTAGATTTGGGGTTAGGTTTAGTTTTTAGGTTTAGATTTGGGTTAGGTTTAGATTTTAGGCTTAGATTTGGGGTTAGGTACAGATTTGGGGTTAGGTTTAGATTTTAGGTTTAGATTTGAGGTTAGGTTTAGATTTTAGGTTTAGATTTGGGGTTAGGTTTAGATTTGGGGTTAGGTTTAGATTTTAGGTTTAGATTTGGGGTTAGGTTTAGATTTTAGGTTTAGATTTGGGGTTAGGTTTAGATTGGGGTTAGGTTTAGATTTTAGGTTTAGATTTGGGGTGAGGTTTAGATTTTAGGTTTAGATTTGGGGTTAGGTTTAGATTTGGGGTTAGGTTTAGATTTTAGGTTTAGATTTGGGGTTAGGTTTAGATTTTAGGTTTAGATTTGGGGTTAGGTTTAGATTTTAGGTTTAGATTTTAGGTTTAGATTTGGGGTTAGGTTTAGATTTTACGTTTAGATTTGGGGTTAGGTTTAGATTTGGGGTTAGGTTTAGATTTTAGGTTTAGATTTGGGGTTAGGTTTAGATTTGGGGTTAGGTTTAGATTTTAGGTTTAGATTTGGGGTTAGGTTTAGATTTTAGGTTTAGATTTGGGGTTAGGTTTAGATTTGGGGTTAGGTTTAGATTTTAGGTTTAGATTTGGGGTTAGGTTTAGATTTTAGGTTTAGATTTGGGGTTAGGTTTAGATTTGGGGTTAGGTTTAGATTTTAGGTTTAGATTTGGGGTTAGGTTTAGATTTTAGGTTCAGATTTGGGGTTAGGATTAGATTTTAGGTTTAGATTTGGGGTTAGGTTTGGATTTGGGGTTAGGTTTAGATTTGGGGTTAGGTTTAGATTTTAGGTTTAGATTTGGGGTTAGGTTTAGATTTTAGGTTTAGATTTTAGGTTTAGATTTGGGGTTAGGTTTAGATTTTAGGTTTAGATTTGGGGTTAGGTTTAGATTTAAGGTTTAGATTTGGGGTTAGGTTTAGATTTTATGTTTAGATTTGGGATTAGGTTTAGATTTTATGTTTAGATTTGCGGTTAGGTTTAGATTTGGGGTTATGTTTAGATTTTAGGTTTAGATTTGGGGTTATGTTTAGATTTTAGGTTTAGATTTGGGGTTAGGTTTAGATTTGGGGTTAGGTTTAGATTTTAGGTTTAGATTTGGTGTTAGGTTTAGATTTTAGGTTTAGATTTGGGGTTAGGTTTAGATTTGGGGTTAGTTTTAGATTTTAGGTTTAGATTTGGGGTTAGGTTTAGATTTGGGGTTAGGTTTAGATTTTAGGTTTAGAATTGGGGTTAGCTTTAGATTTTAGGTTTAGATTTGGGGTTAGGTTTAGATTTGGGGTTAGGTTTAGATTTTAGGTTTTGATTCGGGGTTAGGTTTAGATTTGGTGTTAGGTTTAGATTTTAGGTTTAGATTTGGGGTTAGGTTTAGATTTGGGGTTAGGTTTAGATTTTAGGTTTAGATTTGGGTTAGGTTTAGATTTTAGGCTTAGATTTGGGGTTAGGTACAGATTTGGGGTTAGGTTTAGATTTTAGGTTTAGATTTGGGGTTAAGTTTAGATTTTAGGTTTAGATTTGGGGTTAGGTTTAGATTTGGGGTTAGGTTTAGATTTTAGGTTTAGATTTGGGGTTAGGTTTAGATTTTAGGTTTAGATTTGGGGTTAGGTTTAGATTTGGGGTTAGGTTTAGATTTTAGGTTTAGATTTGGGGTTAGGTTTAGATTTTAGGTTTAGATTTGGGGTTAGGTTTAGATTTGGGGTTAGGTTTAGATTTTAGGTTTAGATTTGAGGTTAGGTTTAGATTTTAGGTTTAGATTTGGGGTTAGGTTTAGATTTTAGGTTTAGATTTGGGGCTAGGTTTAGATTTGGGGTTAGGTTTAGATTTTACGTTTAGATTTGGGGTTAGGTTTAGATTTGGGGTTAGGTTTAGATTTTAGGTTTAGATTTGGGGTTAGGTTTAGATTTGGGGTTAGGTTTAGATTTTAGGTTTAGATTTGGGGTTAGGTTTAGATTTTAGGTTTAGATTTGGGGTTAGGTTTAGATTTGGGGTTAGGTTTAGATTTTAGGTTTAGATTTGGGGTTAGGTTTAGATTTTAGGTTTAGATTTTAGGTTTAGATTTGGGGTTAGGTTTAGATTTTAGGTTTAGATTTGGGGTTAGGTTTAGATTTTAGGTTCAGATTTGTGGTTAGGTTTAGATTTTAGGTTTAGATTTGGGGTTAGGTTTAGATTTGGGGTTAGGTTTAGATTTTAGGTTTAGATTTGGGGTTAGGTTTAGATTTTAGGTTTAGATTTGGGGTTAGGTTTATATTTGGGGTTAGGTTTAGATTTTAGGTTTAGATTTGGGGTTAGGTTTAGATTTTAGGTTTAGATTTGGGGTTAGGTTCAGATTTGGTGTTAGGTTTAGATTTTAGGTTTAGATTTGGGGTTAGGTTTAGATTTGGGGTTCAGATTTGGGGTTAGGTTTAGATTTTAGTTTAGATTTGGGGTTAGGTTTAGATTTTAGGTTTAGATTTGAGGCTAGGTTTAGATTTGGGGTTAGGTTTAGATTTTAGGTTTAGATTTGGGATTAGGTTTAGATTTGGGGTTAGGTTTAGATTTTAGGTTTAGATTAGGGGTTAGGTTTAGATTTTAGGTTTAGATTTGGGGTTAGCTCCAGATTTGGGGTTAGGTTTAGATTTTAGGTTTAGATTTTAGGTTTAGATTTGGGGTTAGGTTTAGATTTTAGGTTTAGATTTGGGGTTAGGTTTAGATTTGGGGTTAGGTTTAGATTTTAGGTTTAGATTTGGGGTTAGGTTTAGATTTTAGGTTTAGATTTTAGGTTTAGATTTGGGGTTAGGTTTAGATTTTAGGTTTAGATTTGGGGTTAGGTTTAGATTTTAGGTTTAGATTTGGGGTTAGGTTTAGATTTTAGGTTTAGATTTGGGATTAGGTTTAGATTTTATGTTTAGATTTGCGGTTAGGTTTAGATTTGGGGTTATGTTTAGATTTTAGGTTTAGATTTGGGGTTATGTTTAGATTTTAGGTTTAGATTTGGGGTTAGGTTTAGATTTGGGGTTAGGTTTAGATTTTAGGTTCAGATTTGGTGTTAGGTTTAGATTTTAGGTTTAGATTTGGGGTTAGGTTTAGATTTGGGGTTAGTTTTAGATTTTAGGTTTAGATTTGGGGTTAGGTTTAGATTTGGGGTTAGGTTTAGATTTTAGGTTTAGAATTGGGGTTAGGTTTAGATTTTAGGTTTAGATTTGGGGTTAGGTTTAGATTTGGGGTTAGGTTTAGATTTTAGGTTTTGATTTGGGGTTAGGTTTAGATTTGGTGTTAGGTTTAGATTTTAGGTTTAGATTTGGGGTTAGGTTTAGATTTGGGGTTAGGTTTAGATTTTAGGTTTAGATTTGGGTTAGGTTTAGATTTTAGGCTTAGATTTGGGGTTAGGTACAGATTTGGGGTTAGGTTTAGATTTTAGGTTTAGATTTGGGGTTAGGTTTAGATTTGGGGTTAGGTTTAGATTTTAGGTTTAGATTTGGGGTTAGGTTTAGATTTGGGGTTAGGTTTAGATTTTAGGTTTAGATTTGGGGTTAGGTTTAGATTTTAGGTTTAGATTTGGGGTTAGGTTTAGATTTGGGGTTAGGTTTAGATTTTAGGTTTAGATTTGGGGTTAGGTTTAGATTTTAGGTTTAGATTTGGGGTTAGGTTTAGATTTTAGGTTTAGATTTTAGGTTTAGATTTGGGGTTAGGTTTAGATTTTAGGTTTAGATTTGGGGTTAGGTTTAGAATTGGGGTTAGGTTTAGATTTTAGGTTTAGATTTGGGGTTAGGTTTAGATTTGGGGTTAGGTTTAGATTTTAGGTTTAGAATTGGGGTTAGGTTTAGATTTTAGGTTTAGATTTGGGGTTAGGTTTAGATTTGGGGTTAGGTTTAGATTTTAGGTTTAGATTTGGGGTTAGGTTTAGATTTTAGGTTCAGATTTGGGGTTAGGATTAGATTTTAGGTTTAGATTTGGGGTTAGGTTTGGATTTGGGGTTAGGTTTAGATTTGGGGTTAGGTTTAGATTTTAGGTTTAGATTTGGGGTTAGGTTTAGATTTTAGGTTTAGATTTTAGGTTTAGATTTGGGGTTAGGTTTAGATTTTAGGTTTAGATTTGGGGTTAGGTTTAGATTTAAGGTTTAGATTTGGGGTTAGGTTTAGATTTTAGGTTTAGATTTGGGATTAGGTTCAGATTTTATGTTTAGATTTGCGGTTAGGTTTAGATTTGGGGTTATGTTTAGATTTTAGGTTTAGATTTGGGGTTATGTTTAGATTTTAGGTTTAGATTTGGGGTTAGGTTTAGATTTGGGGTTAGGTTTAGATTTTAGGTTTAGATTTGGTGTTAGGTTTAGATTTTAGGTTTAGATTTGGGGTTAGGTTTAGATTTGGGGTTAGTTTTAGATTTTAGGTTTAGATTTGGGTTAGGTTTAGATTTTAGGCTTAGATTTGGGGTTAGGTACAGATTTGGGGTTAGGTTTAGATTTTAGGTTTAGATTTGGGGTTAGGTTTAGATTTGGGGTTAGGTTTAGATTTTAGGTTTAGATTTGGGGTTAGGTTTAGATTTGGGGTTAGGTTTAGATTTTAGGTTTAGATTTGGGGTTAGGTTTAGATTTTAGGTTTAGATTTGGGGTTAGGTTTAGATTTGGGGTTAGGTTTAGATTTTAGGTTTAGATTTGGGGTTAGGTTTAGATTTTACGTTTAGATTTGGGGTTAGGTTTAGATTTTAGGTTTAGATTTTAGGTTTAGATTTGGGGTTAGGTTTAGATTTTAGGTTTAGATTTGGGGTTAGGTTTAGAATTGGGGTTAGGTTTAGATTTTAGGTTTAGATTTGGGGTTAGGTTTAGATTTGGGGTTAGGTTTAGATTTTAGGTTTAGAATTGGGGTTAGGTTTAGATTTTAGGTTTAGATTTGGGGTTAGGTTTAGATTTGGGGTTAGGTTTAGATTTTAGGTTTAGATTTGGGGTTAGGTTTAGATTTTAGGTTCAGATTTGGGGTTAGGATTAGATTTTAGGTTTAGATTTGGGGTTAGGTTTGGATTTGGGGTTAGGTTTAGATTTGGGGTTAGGTTTAGATTTTAGGTTTAGATTTGGGGTTAGGTTTAGATTTTAGGTTTAGATTTTAGGTTTAGATTTGGGGTTAGGTTTAGATTTAAGGTTTAGATTTGGGGTTAGGTTTAGATTTTAGGTTTAGATTTGGGATTAGGTTCAGATTTTATGTTTAGATTTGCGGTTAGGTTTAGATTTGGGGTTATGTTTAGATTTTAGGTTTAGATTTGGGGTTATGTTTAGATTTTAGGTTTAGATTTGGGGTTAGGTTTAGATTTGGGGTTAGGTTTAGATTTTAGGTTTAGATTTGGTGTTAGGTTTAGATTTTAGGTTTAGATTTGGGGTTAGGTTTAGATTTGGGGTTAGTTTTAGATTTTAGGTTTAGATTTGGGGTTAGGTTTAGATTTTAGGTTTAGAATTGGGGTTAGGTTTAGATTTTAGGTTTAGATTTGGGGTTAGGTTTAGATTTGGGGTTAGGTTTAGATTTTAGGTTTTGATTTGGGGTTAGGTTTAGATTTGGTGTTAGGTTTAGATTTTAGGTTTAGATTTGGGGTTAGGTTTAGATTTGGGGTTAGGTTTAGATTTTAGGTTTAGATTTGGGTTAGGTTTAGATTTTAGGCTTAGATTTGGGGTTAGGTACAGATTTGGGGTTAGGTTTAGATTTTAGGTTTAGATTTGGGGTTAGGTTTAGATTTTAGGTTTAGATTTTAGGTTTAGATTTGGGGTTAGGTTTAGATTTTAGGTTTAGATTTGGGGTTAGGTTTAGATTTTAGGTTTAGATTTGGGGTTAGGTTTAGATTTTAGGTTTAGATTTGGGATTAGGTTTAGATTTTATGTTTAGATTTGCGGTTAGGTTTAGATTTGGGGTTATGTTTAGATTTTAGGTTTAGATTTGGGGTTAGGTTTAGATTTTAGGTTTAGATTTGGGGTTAGGTTTAGATTTGGGGTTAGGTTTAGATTTTAGGTTCAGATTTGGTGTTAGGTTTAGATTTTAGGTTTAGATTTGGGGTTAGGTTTAGATTTGGGGTTAGTTTTAGATTTTAGGTTTAGATTTGGGGTTAGGTTTAGATTTGGGGTTAGGTTTAGATTTTAGGTTTAGAATTGGGGTTAGGTTTAGATTTTAGGTTTAGATTTGGGGTTAGGTTTAGATTTGGGGTTAGGTTTAGATTTTAGGTTTTGATTTGGGGTTAGGTTTAGATTTGGTGTTAGGTTTAGATTTTAGGTTTAGATTTGGGGTTAGGTTTAGATTTGGGGTTAGGTTTAGATTTTAGGTTTAGATTTGGCTTAGGTTTAGATTTTAGGCTTAGTTTTGGGGTTAGGTACAGATTTGGGGTTAGGTTTAGATTTTAGGTTTAGATTTGGGGTTAGGTTTAGATTTTAGGTTTAGATTTGGGGTTAGGTTTAGATTTGGGGTTAGGTTTAGATTTTAGGTTTAGATTTGGGGTTAGGTTTAGATTTTAGGTTTAGATTTGGGGTTAGGTTTAGATTTGGGGTTAGGTTTAGATTTGGGGTTAGGTTTAGATTTTAGGTTTAGATTTGGGGTTAGGTTTAGATTTTAGGTTTAGATTTGGGGTTAGGTTTAGATTTTAGGTTTAGATTTTAGGTTTAGATTTGGGGTTAGGTTTAGATTTTACGTTTAGATTTGGGGTTAGGTTTAGATTTGGGGTTAGGTTTAGATTTTAGGTTTAGATTTGGGGTTAGGTTTAGATTTGGGGTTAGGTTTAGATTTTAGGTTTAGATTTGGGGTTAGGTTTAGATTTTAGGTTTAGATTTGGGGTTAGGTTTAGATTTGGGGTTAGGTTTAGATTTTAGGTTTAGATTTGGGGTTAGGTTTAGATTTTAGGTTCAGATTTGGGGTTAGGATTAGATTTTAGGTTTAGATTTGGGGTTAGGTTTGGATTTGGGGTTAGGTTTAGATTTGGGGTTAGGTTTAGATTTTAGGTTTAGATTTGGGGTTAGGTTTAGATTTTAGGTTTAGATTTTAGGTTTAGATTTGGGGTTAGGTTTAGATTTTAGGTTTAGATTTGGATTTAGGTTTAGATTTAAGGTTTAGATTTGGGGTTAGGTTTAGATTTTAGGTTTAGATTTGGGATTAGGTTTAGATTTTATGTTTAGATTTGCGGTTAGGTTTAGATTTGGGGTTATGTTTAGATTTTAGGTTTAGATTTGGGGTTATGTTTAGATTTTAGGTTTAGATTTGGGGTTAGGTTTAGATTTGGGGTTAGGTTTAGATTTTAGGTTTAGATTTGGTGTTAGGTTTAGATTTTAGGTTTAGATTTGGGGTTAGGTTTAGATTTGGGGTTAGTTTTAGATTTTAGGTTTAGATTTGGGGTTAGGTTTAGATTTGGGGTTAGGTTTAGATTTTAGGTTTAGAATTGGGGTTAGGTTTAGATTTTAGGTTTAGATTTGGGGTTAGGTTTAGATTTGGGGTTAGGTTTAGATTTTAGGTTTTGATTTGGGGTTAGGTTTAGATTTGGTGTTAGGTTTAGATTTTAGGTTTAGATTTGGGGTTAGGTTTAGATTTGGGGTTAGGTTTAGATTTTAGGTTTAGATTTGGGTTAGGTTTAGATTTTAGGCTTAGATTTGGGGTTAGGTACAGATTTGGGGTTAGGTTTAGATTTTAGGTTTAGATTTGGGGTTAAGTTTAGATTTTAGGTTTAGATTTGGGGTTAGGTTTAGATTTGGGGTTAGGTTTAGATTTTAGGTTTATATTTGGGGTTAGGTTTAGATTTTAGGTTTAGATTTGGGGTTAGGTTTAGATTTGGGGTTAGGTTTAGATTTTAGGTTTAGATTTGGGGTTAGGTTTAGATTTTAGGTTTAGATTTGGGGTTAGGTTTAGATTTGGGGTTAGGTTTAGATTTTAGGTTTAGATTTGAGGTTAGGTTTAGATTTTAGGTTTAGATTTGGGGTTAGGTTTAGATTTTAGGTTTAGATTTGGGGCTAGGTTTAGATTTGGGGTTAGGTTTAGATTTTACGTTTAGATTTGGGGTTAGGTTTAGATTTGGGGTTAGGTTTAGATTTTAGGTTTAGATTTGGGGTTAGGTTTAGATTTGGGGTTAGGTTTAGATTTTAGGTTTAGATTTGGGGTTAGGTTTAGATTTTAGGTTTAGATTTGGGGTTAGGTTTAGATTTGGGGTTAGGTTTAGATTTTAGGTTTAGATTTGGGGTTAGGTTTAGATTTTAGGTTTAGATTTGGGGTTAGGTTTAGATTTGGGGTTAGGTTTAGATTTTAGGTTTAGATTTGGGGTTAGGTTTAGATTTTAGGTTCAGATTTGGGGTTAGGTTTAGATTTTAGGTTTAGATTTGGGGTAAGGTTTAGATTTGGGGTTAGGTTTAGATTTTAGGTTTAGATTTGGGGTTAGGTTTAGATTTTAGGTTTAGATTTGGGGTTAGGTTTAGATTTGGGGTTAGGTTTAGATTTTAGGTTTAGATTTGGGGTTAGGTTTAGATTTTAGGTTTAGATTTGGGGTTAGGTTCAGATTTGGTGTTAGGTTTAGATTTTAGGTTTAGATTTGGGGTTAGGTTTAGATTTGGGGTTCAGATTTGGGGTTAGGTTTAGATTTTAGGTTTAGATTTGGGGTTAGGTTTAGATTTTAGGTTTAGATTTGAGGCTAGGTTTAGATTTGGGGTTAGGTTTAGATTTTAGGTTTAGATTTGGGGTTAGGTTTAGATTTAGGGTTAGATTTGGAGTTAGGTTTAGATTGGGGGTTAGGTTTAGACTTTTGGTTTAGATTTGGTGTTAGGTTTAGATTTTAGGTTTAGATTTGGGGTTAGGTTTAGATTTTAGGATTAGATTTGGGGTTAGGTTTAGATTTGGGGTTAGGTTTAGATTTTAGGTTTAGATTTGGGGGTTAGGTTTAGATTTGGGGTTAGGTTTAGATTTTAGGTTTAGATTTGGGGTTAGGTTTAGATTTGGGGTTAGGTTTAGATTTTAGGTTTTGATTTGGGGTTAGGTTTAGATTTTACGTTTAGATTTGGGGTTAGGTTTAGATTTGGGGTTAGGTTTAGATTTTAGGTTTAGATTTGGGGTTAGGTTTAGATTTTAGGTTTAGATTTGGGGTTAGGTTTAGATTTTAGGTTTAGATTTGTGGTTAGGTTTAGATTTTAGGTTTAGATTTGGGGTTAGGTTTAGATTTGGGGTTAGGTTTAGATTTTAGGTTTAGATTTGGGGTTAGGTTTAGATTTTAGGTTTAGATTTGGGGTTAGGTTCATATTTGGTGTTAGGTTTAGATTTTAGGTTTAGATTTGGGGTTAGGTTTAGATTTGGGGTTCAGATTTGGGGTTAGGTTTAGATTTTAGGTTTAGATTTGGGGTTAGGTTTAGATTTTAGGTTTAGATTTGAGGCTAGGTTTAGATTTGGGGTTAGGTTTAGATTTTAGGTTTAGATTTGGGGTTAGGTTTAGATTTTAGGATTAGATTTGGGGTTAGGTTTAGATTTGGGGTTAGGTTTAGATTTTAGGTTTAGATTTGGGGGTTAGGTTTAGATTTGGGGTTAGGTTTAGATTTTAGGTTTAGATTTGGGATTAGGTTTAGATTTGGGGTTAGGTTTAGATTTTAGGTTTAGATTAGGGGTTAGGTTTAGATTTAAGTTTTAGATTTGGGGTTAGCTCCAGATTTGGGGTTAGGTTTAGATTTTAGGTTTAGATTTGGGGTTAGGTTTAGATTTTAGGTTTAGATTTGGGGTTAGGTTTGGATTTGGGGTTAGGTTTAGATTTGGGGTTAGGTTTAGATTTTAGGTTTAGATTTGGGGTTAGGTTTAGATTTGGGGTTAGGTTTAGATTTTAGGTTTAGATTTGGGGTTAGGTTTAGATTTTAGGTTTAGATTTGGGGTTAGGTTTAGATTTTAGGTTTAGATTTGGGGTTAGGTTTAGATTTTAGGTTTAGATTTGGGATTAGGTTTAGATTTTATGTTTAGATTTGCGGTTAGGTTTAGATTTGGGGTTATGTTTAGATTTTAGGTTTAGATTTGGGGTTATGTTTAGATTTTAGGTTTAGATTTGGGGTTAGGTTTAGATTTGTGGTTAGGTTTAGATTTTAGGTTTAAATTTGGTGTTAGGTTTAGATTTTAGGTTTAGATTTGGGGTTAGGTTTAGATTTGGGGTTAGGTTTAGATTTTAGGTTTAGATTTGGGTTAGGTTTAGATTTTAGGCTTAGATTTGGGGTTAGGTACAGATTTGGGGTTAGGTTTAGATTTTAGGTTTAGATTTGGGGTTAGGTTTAGATTTTAGGTTTAGATTTGGGGTTAGGTTTAGATTTGGGGTTAGGTTTAGATTTTAGGTTTATATTTGGGGTTAGGTTTAGATTTTAGGTTTAGATTTGGGGTTAGGTTTAGATTTGGCGTTAGGTTTAGATTTTAGGTTTAGATTTGGGGTTAGGTTTAGATTTTAGGTTTAGATTTGGGGTTAGGTTTAGATTTGGGGTTAGGTTTAGATTTTAGGTTTAGATTTGGGGTTAGGTTTAGATTTTAGGTTTAGATTTGGGGTTAGGTTTAGATTTTAGGTTTAGATTTTAGGTTTAGATTTGGGGTTAGGTTTAGATTTTACGTTTAGATTTGG
Organism: Patagioenas fasciata; assembly: GCF_037038585.1. Classification (NCBI taxonomy): domain Eukaryota; kingdom Metazoa; phylum Chordata; class Aves; order Columbiformes; family Columbidae; genus Patagioenas; species Patagioenas fasciata. The sequence continues at coordinate 857,677 of NC_092528.1, forward strand.
GGTTAGGTTTAGATTTGGGGTTAGGTTTAGATTTTAGGTTTAGATTTGGGGTTAGGTTTAGATTTGGGGTTAGGTTTAGATTTTAGGTTTAGATTTGGGGTTAGGTTTAGATTTTAGGTTTAGATTTGGGGTTAGGTTTAGATTTGGGGTTAGGTTTAGATTTTAGGTTTAGATTTGGGGTTAGGTTTAGATTTTAGGTTTAGATTTGGGGTTAGGTTTAGATTTGGGGTTAGGTTTAGATTTTAGGTTTAGATTTGGGGTTAGGTTTAGATTTTAGGTTCAGATTTGGGGTTAGGATTAGATTTTAGGTTTAGATTTGGGGTTAGGTTTGGATTTGGGGTTAGGTTTAGATTTGGGGTTAGGTTTAGATTTTAGGTTTAGATTTGGGGTTAGGTTTAGATTTTAGGTTTAGATTTTAGGTTTAGATTTGGGGTTAGGTTTAGATTTTAGGTTTAGATTTGGGGTTAGGTTTAGATTTAAGGTTTAGATTTGGGGTTAGGTTTAGATTTTAGGTTTAGATTTGGGATTAGGTTTAGATTTTATGTTTAGATTTGCGGTTAGGTTTAGATTTGGGGTTATGTTTAGATTTTAGGTTTAGATTTGGGGTTATGTTTAGATTTTAGGTTTAGATTTGGGGTTAGGTTTAGATTTGGGGTTAGGTTTAGATTTTAGGTTTAGATTTGGTGTTAGGTTTAGATTTTAGGTTTAGATTTGGGGTTAGGTTTAGATTTGGGGTTAGTTTTAGATTTTAGGTTTAGATTTGGGGTTAGGTTTAGATTTGGGGTTAGGTTTAGATTTTAGGTTTAGAATTGGGGTTAGGTTTAGATTTTAGGTTTAGATTTGGGGTTAGGTTTAGATTTGGGGTTAGGTTTAGATTTTAGGTTTTGATTTGGGGTTAGGTTTAGATTTGGTGTTAGGTTTAGATTTTAGGTTTAGATTTGGGGTTAGGTTTAGATTTGGGGTTAGGTTTAGATTTTAGGTTTAGATTTGGGTTAGGTTTAGATTTTAGGCTTAGATTTGGGGTTAGGTACAGATTTGGGGTTAGGTTTAGATTTTAGGTTTAGATTTGGGGTTAAGTTTAGATTTTAGGTTTAGATTTGGGGTTAGGTTTAGATTTGGGGTTAGGTTTAGATTTTAGGTTTAGATTTGGGGTTAGGTTTAGATTTTAGGTTTAGATTTGGGGTTAGGTTTAGATTTGGGGTTAGGTTTAGATTTTAGGTTTAGATTTGGGGTTAGGTTTAGATTTTAGGTTTAGATTTGGGGTTAGGTTTAGATTTGGGGTTAGGTTTAGATTTTAGGTTTAGATTTGAGGTTAGGTTTAGATTTTAGGTTTAGATTTGGGGTTAGGTTTAGATTTTAGGTTTAGATTTGGGGCTAGGTTTAGATTTGGGGTTAGGTTTAGATTTTACGTTTAGATTTGGGGTTAGGTTTAGATTTGGGGTTAGGTTTAGATTTTAGGTTTAGATTTTAGGTTTAGATTTGGTGTTAGGTTTAGATTTTAGGTTTAGATTTGGGGTTAGGTTTAGATTTTAGGTTTAGATTTGGGGTTAGGTTTAGATTTGGGGTTAGGTTTAGATTTTAGGTTTAGATTTGGGGTTAGGTTTAGATTTTAGGTTTAGATTTGGGGTTAGGTTTAGATTTGGGGTTAGGTTTAGATTTTAGGTTTAGATTTGGGGTTAGGTTTAGATTTTAGGTTCAGATTTGGGGTTAGGTTTAGATTTTAGGTTTATATTTGGGGTTAGGTTTAGATTTGGGGTTAGGTTTAGATTTTAGGTTTAGATTTGGGGTTAGGTTTAGATTTTAGGTTTAGATTTGGGGTTAGGTTTAGATTTGGGGTTAGGTTTAGATTTTAGGTTTAGATTTGGGGTTAGGTTTAGATTTTAGGTTTAGATTTGGGGTTAGGTTCAGATTTGGTGTTAGGTTTAGATTTTAGGTTTAGATTTGGGGTTAGGTTTAGATTTGGGGTTCAGATTTGGGGTTAGGTTTAGATTTTAGGTTTAGATTTGGGGTTAGGTTTAGATTTTAGGTTTAGATTTGAGGCTAGGTTTAGATTTGGGGTTAGGTTTATATTTTAGGTTTAGATTTGGGATTAGGTTTAGATTTGGGGTTAGGTTTAGATTTTAGGTTTAGATTAGGGGTTAGGTTTAGATTTTAGGTTTAGATTTGGGGTTAGCTCCAGATTTGGGGTTAGGTTTAGATTTTAGGTTTAGATTTGGGGTTAGGTTTAGATTTTAGGTTTAGATTTGGGGTTAGGTTTGGATTTGGGGTTAGGTTTAGATTTGGGGTTAGGTTTAGATTTTAGGTTTAGATTTGGGGTTAGGTTTAGATTTTAGGTTTAGATTTTAGGTTTAGATTTGGGGTTAGGTTTAGATTTTAGGTTTAGATTTGGGGTTAGGTTTAGATTTTAGGTTTAGATTTGGGGTTAGGTTTAGATTTTAGGTTTAGATTTGGGATTAGGTTTAGATTTTAGGTTTAGATTTGCGGTTAGGTTTAGATTTGGGGTTATGTTTAGATTTTAGGTTTAGATTTGGGGTTATGTTTAGATTTTAGGTTTAGATTTGGGGTTAGGTTTAGATTTGGGGTTAGGTTTAGATTTTAGGTTCAGATTTGGTGTTAGGTTTAGAATTTAGTTTTAGATTTGGGGTTAGGTTTAGATTTGGGGTTAGTTTTAGATTTTAGGTTTAGATTTGGGGTTAGGTTTAGATTTGGGGTTAGGTTTAGATTTTAGGTTTAGAATTGGGGTTAGGTTTAGATTTTAGGTTTAGATTTGGGGTTAGGTTTAGATTTGGGGTTAGGTTTAGATTTTAGGTTTTGATTTGGGGTTAGGTTTAGATTTGGTGTTAGGTTTAGATTTTAGGTTTAGATTTGGGGTTAGGTTTAGATTTGGGGTTAGGTTTAGATTTTAGGTTTAGATTTGGGTTAGGTTTAGATTTTAGGCTTAGATTTGGGGTTAGGTACAGATTTGGGGTTAGGTTTAGATTTTAGGTTTAGATTTGGGGTTAGGTTTAGATTTTAGGTTTAGATTTGGGGTTAGGTTTAGATTTAAGGTTTAGATTTGGGGTTAGGTTTAGATTTTAGGTTTAGATTTGGGATTAGGTTTAGATTTTATGTTTAGATTTGCGGTTAGGTTTAGATTTGGGGTTATGTTTAGATTTTAGGTTTAGATTTGGGGTTATGTTTAGATTTTAGGTTTAGATTTGGGGTTAGGTTTAGATTTGGGGTTAGGTTTAGATTTTAGGTTTAGATTTGGTGTTAGGTTTAGATTTTAGGTTTAGATTTGGGGTTAGGTTTAGATTTGGGGTTAGTTTTAGATTTTAGGTTTAGATTTGGGTTTAGGTTTAGATTTGGGGTTAGGTTTAGATTTTAGGTTTAGAATTGGGGTTAGGTTTAGATTTTAGGTTTAGATTTGGGGTTAGGTTTAGATTTGGGGTTAGGTTTAGATTTTAGGTTTTGATTTGGGGTTAGGTTTAGATTTGGGGTTAGGTTTAGATTTTAGGTTTAGATTTGGGTTAGGTTTAGATTTTAGGCTTAGATTTGGGGTTAGGTACAGATTTGGGGTTAGGTTTAGATTTTAGGTTTAGATTTGGGGTTAAGTTTAGATTTTAGGTTTAGATTTGGGGTTAGGTTTAGATTTGGGGTTAGGTTTAGATTTTAGGTTTAGATTTGGGGTTAGGTTTAGATTTTAGGTTTAGATTTGGGGTTAGGTTTAGATTTGGGGTTAGGTTTAGATTTTAGGTTTAGATTTGGGGTTAGGTTTAGATTTTAGGTTTAGATTTGGGGTTAGGTTTAGATTTGGGGTTAGGTTTAGATTTTAGGTTTAGATTTGAGGTTAGGTTTAGATTTTAGGTTTAGATTTGGGGTTAGGTTTAGATTTTAGGTTTAGATTTGGGGCTAGGTTTAGATTTGGGGTTAGGTTTAGATTTTACGTTTAGATTTGGGGTTAGGTTTAGATTTGGGGTTAGGTTTAGATTTTAGGTTTAGATTTGGGGTTAGGTTTAGATTTGGTGTTAGGTTTAGATTTTAGGTTTAGATTTGGGGTTAGGTTTAGATTTTAGGTTTAGATTTGGGGTTAGGTTTAGATTTGTGGTTAGGTTTAGATTTTAGGTTTAGATTTGGGGTTAGGTTTAGATTTTAGGTTTAGATTTGGGGTTAGGTTTAGATTTGGGGTTAGGTTTAGATTTTAGGTTTAGATTTGGGGTTAGGTTTAGATTTTAGGTTCAGATTTGGGGTTAGGTTTAGATTTTAGGTTTAGATTTGGGGTTAGGTTTAGATTTGGGGTTAGGTTTAGATTTTAGGTTTAGATTTGGGGTTAGGTTTAGATTTTAGGTTTAGATTTGGGGTTAGGTTTAGATTTGGGGTTAGGTTTAGATTTTAGGTTTAGATTTGGGGTTAGGTTTAGATTTTAGGTTTAGATTTGGGGTTAGGTTCAGATTTGGTGTTAGGTTTAGATTTTAGGTTTAGATTTGGGGTTAGGTTTAGATTTGGGGTTCAGATTTGGGGTTAGGTTTAGATTTTAGGTTTAGATTTGGGGTTAGGTTTAGATTTTAGGTTTAGATTTGAGGCTAGGTTTAGATTTGGGGTTAGGTTTATATTTTAGGTTTAGATTTGGGATTAGGTTTAGATTTGGGGTTAGGTTTAGATTTTAGGTTTAGATTTGGGGTTAGGTTTAGATTTTAGGTTTAGATTTGGGGTTAGGTTTAGATTTTAGGTTTAGATTTGGGGTTAGGTTTAGATTTTAGGTTTAGATTTGGGGTTAGGTTTAGATTTGGGGTTAAGTTTAGATTTTAGGTTTAGATTTGGGGTTATGTTTAGATTTTAGGTTCAGATTTGGGGTTAGGTTTAGATTTTAGGTTTAGATTTGGGGTTAGGTTTAAATTTGGGGTTAGGTTTAGATTTGGGGTTAGGGGTTGGGGTTAGGTTTAGATTTGGGGTTAGGTTTAGATTTTAGGTTTAGATTTGGGGTTAGGTTTAGATTTGGGGTTAGGTTTAGATTTGGGGTTTAGATTTTGGGTTAGGTTTAGATTTGGGGTTAGGTTTAGATTTTAGGTTTAGATTTGGGGTTAGGTTTAGATTTTAGTTTTAGATTTAGGGTTAAGTTTAGATTTTAGGTTTAGATTTTAGGTTTAGATTTGGGGTTAGGTTTAGATTTTAGGTTTAGATTTGGGGTTAGGTTTAGATTTTAGGTTTAGATTTGGGGTTAGGTTTAGATTTTAGGTTCAGATTTTAGGTTTAGATTTCGGGTTAGGTTTAGATTTTAGGTTTAGATTTGGGGTTAGGTTTAGATTTTAGTTTTAGATTTGGTGTTAGGTTTAGACTTTAGGTTTAGATTTGGGATTAGGTTTAGATCTGGGGTTAGGTTTAGATTTTAGGTTTAGATTTGGGGTTAGGTTTAGATTTTAGGTTTAGATTTGGGGTTAGGTTTAGATTTTAGGTTTAGATTTGGGGTTAGGTTTAGATTTGGGGTTAGGTTTAGATTTTAGGTTTTGATTTGGGGTTAGGTTTAGATTTGGTGTTAGGTTTAGATTTTAGGTTTAGATTTGGGGTTAGGTTTAGATTTGGGGTTAGGTTTAGATTTTAGGTTTAGATTTGGGGTTAGGTTTAGATTTTAGGTTTAGATTTGGGGTTAGGTTTAGATTTGGGGTTAGGTTTAGATTTTAGGTTTAGAATTGGGGTTAGGTTTAGATTTTAGGTTTAGATTTGGGGTTAGGTTTAGATTTGGGGTTAGGTTTAGATTTTAGGTTTAGATTTGGGGTTAGGTTTAGATTTTAGGTTCAGATTTGGGGTTAGGTTTAGATTTTAGGTTTAGATTTGGGGTTAGGTTTAGATTTGGGGTTAGGTTTAGATTTTAGGTTTATATTTGGGGTTAGGTTTAGTTTTTAGGTTTAGATTTGGGGTTAGGTTTAGATTTGGGGTTAGGTTTAGATTTTAGGTTTAGATTTGGGGTTAGGTTTAGATTTTAGGTTTAGATTTGGGGTTAGGTTCAGATTTGGGGTTAGGTTTAGATTTTAGGTTTAGATTTGGGGTTAGGTTTAGATTTGGGGTTCAGATTTGGGGTTAGGTTTAGATTTTAGGTTTAGATTTGGGGTTAGGTTTAGATTTTAGGTTTAGATTTGAGGCTAGGTTTAGATTTGGGGTTAGGTTTAGATTTTAGGTTTAGATTTGGGGTTAGGTTTAGATTTAGGGTTAGATTTGGAGTTAGGTTTAGATTGGGGGTTAGGTTTAGATTTTTGGTTTAGATTTGGTGTTAGGTTTAGATTTTAGGTTTAGATTTGGGGTTAGGTTTAGATTTTAAGATTAGATTTGGGGTTAGGTTTAGATTTGGGGTTAGGTTTAGATTTTAGGTTTAGATTTGGGGGTTAGGTTTAGATTTGGGGTTAGGTTTAGATTTTAGGTTTAGATTTGGGATTAGGTTTAGATTTGGGGTTAGGTTTAGATTTTAGGTTTAGATTAGGGGTTAGGTTTAGATTTTAGGTTTAGATTTGGGGTTAGGTTCAGATTTGGGGTTAGGTTTAGATTTTAGGTTTAGATTTGGGGTTAGGTTTAGATTTTAGGTTTAGATTTGGGGTTAGGTTTGGATTTGGGGTTAGGTTTAGATTTGGGGTTAGGTTTAGATTTTAGGTTTAGATTTGGGGTTAGGTTTAGATTTTAGGTTTAGATTTTAGGTTTAGATTTGGGTTTAGGTTTAGATTTTAGGTTTAGATTTGGGGTTAGGTTTAGATTTAAGGTTTAGATTTGGGGTTAGGTTTAGATTTTAGGTTTATATTTGGGGTTAGGTTTAGATTTTATGTTTAGATTTGCGGTTAGGTTTAGATTTGGGGTTATGTTTAGATTTTAGGTTTAGATTTGGGGTTAGGTTTAGATTTTAAGTTTAGATTTGGGGTTAGGTTTAGATTTGGGGTTAGGTTTAGATTTTAGGTTTAGATTTGGGGTTAGGTTTAGATTTTAGGTTTAGATTTGGGGTTAGGTTTAGATTTTAGGTTCAGATTTTAGGTTTAGATTTCGGGTTAGGTTTAGATTTTAGGTTTAGATTTGGGGTTAGGTTTAGATTTTAGTTTTAGATTTGGTGTTAGGTTTAGACTTTAGGTTTAGATTTGGGATTAGGTTTAGATCTGGGGTTAGGTTTAGATTTTAGGTTTAGATTTGGGGTTAGGTTTAGATTTTAGGTTTAGATTTGGGGTTAGGTTTAGATTTTAGGTTTAGATTTGGGGTTAGGTTTAGATTTGGGGTTAGGTTTAGATTTTAGGTTTTGATTTGGGGTTAGGTTTAGATTTGGTGTTAGGTTTAGATTTTAGGTTTAGATTTGGGGTTAGGTTTAGATTTGGGGTTAGGTTTAGATTTTAGGTTTAGATTTGGGGTTAGGTTTAGATTTTAGGTTTAGATTTGGGGTTAGGTTTAGATTTGGGGTTAGGTTTAGATTTTAGGTTTAGAATTGGGGTTAGGTTTAGATTTTAGGTTTAGATTTGGGGTTAGGTTTAGATTTGGGGTTAGGTTTAGATTTTAGGTTTAGATTTGGGGTTAGGTTTAGATTTTAGGTTCAGATTTGGGGTTAGGTTTAGATTTTAGGTTTAGATTTGGGGTTAGGTTTAGATTTGGGGTTAGGTTTAGATTTTAGGTTTATATTTGGGGTTAGGTTTAGTTTTTAGGTTTAGATTTGGGGTTAGGTTTAGATTTGGGGTTAGGTTTAGATTTTAGGTTTAGATTTGGGGTTAGGTTTAGATTTTAGGTTTAGATTTGGGGTTAGGTTCAGATTTGGGGTTAGGTTTAGATTTTAGGTTTAGATTTGGGGTTAGGTTTAGATTTGGGGTTCAGATTTGGGGTTAGGTTTAGATTTTAGGTTTAGATTTGGGGTTAGGTTTAGATTTTAGGTTTAGATTTGAGGCTAGGTTTAGATTTGGGGTTAGGTTTAGATTTTAGGTTTAGATTTGGGGTTAGGTTTAGATTTAGGGTTAGATTTGGAGTTAGGTTTAGATTGGGGGTTAGGTTTAGATTTTTGGTTTAGATTTGGTGTTAGGTTTAGATTTTAGGTTTAGATTTGGGGTTAGGTTTAGATTTTAAGATTAGATTTGGGGTTAGGTTTAGATTTGGGGTTAGGTTTAGATTTTAGGTTTAGATTTGGGGGTTAGGTTTAGATTTGGGGTTAGGTTTAGATTTTAGGTTTAGATTTGGGATTAGGTTTAGATTTGGGGTTAGGTTTAGATTTTAGGTTTAGATTAGGGGTTAGGTTTAGATTTTAGGTTTAGATTTGGGGTTAGGTTCAGATTTGGGGTTAGGTTTAGATTTTAGGTTTAGATTTGGGGTTAGGTTTAGATTTTAGGTTTAGATTTGGGGTTAGGTTTGGATTTGGGGTTAGGTTTAGATTTGGGGTTAGGTTTAGATTTTAGGTTTAGATTTGGGGTTAGGTTTAGATTTTAGGTTTAGATTTTAGGTTTAGATTTGGGTTTAGGTTTAGATTTTAGGTTTAGATTTGGGGTTAGGTTTAGATTTAAGGTTTAGATTTGGGGTTAGGTTTAGATTTTAGGTTTATATTTGGGGTTAGGTTTAGATTTTATGTTTAGATTTGCGGTTAGGTTTAGATTTGGGGTTATGTTTAGATTTTAGGTTTAGATTTGGGGTTAGGTTTAGATTTTAAGTTTAGATTTGGGGTTAGGTTTAGATTTGGGGTTAGGTTTAGATTTTAGGTTTAGATTTGGGGTTAGGTTTAGATTTTAGGTTTAGATTTGGGGTTAGGTTTAGATTTGGGGTTAGATTTAGATTTTAGGTTTAGATTTGGGGTTAGGTTTGGATTTGGGGTTAGGTTTAGATTTTAGGTTTAGAATTGGGGTTAGGTTTAGATTTTAGGTTTAGATTTGGGGTTAGGTTTAGATTTGGGGTTAGGTTTAGATTTTAGGTTTTGATTTGGGGTTAGGTTTAGATTTGGTGTTAGGTTTAGATTTTAGGTTTAGATTTGGGGTTAGGTTTAGATTTGGGGTTAGGTTTAGATTTTAGGTTTAGATTTGGGTTAGGTTTAGATTTTAGGCTTAGATTTGGGGTTAGGTACAGATTTGGGGTTAGGTTTAGATTTTAGGTTTAGATTTGGGGTTAGGTTTAGATTTTAGGTTTAGATTTGGGGTTAGGTTTAGATTTGGGGTTAGGTTTAGATTTGGGGTTAGGTTTAGATTTTAGTTTTATATTTGGGGTTAGGTTTAGATTTTAGGTTTAGATTTGGGGTTAGGTTTAGATTTGGGGTTAGGTTTAGATTTTAGGTTTAGATTTGGGGTTAGGTTTAGATTTTAGGTTTAGATTTGGGGTTAGGTTTAGATTTTAGGTTTAGATTTGGGGCTAGGTTTAGATTTTAGGTTTAGATTTGGGGTTAGGTTTAGATTTTAGGTTTAGATTTGGGGTTAGGTTTAGATTTTAGGTTTAGATTTGGGGTTAGGTTTAGATTTGGGGTTAGGTTTAGATTTTAGGTTTAGATTTGGGGTTAGGTTTAGATTTGGGGTTAGGTTTAGATTTTAGGTTTAGATTTGGGGTTAGGTTTAGATTTTAGGTTCAGATTTGGGGTTAGGTTTAGATTTTAGGTTTAGATTTGGGGTTAGGTTTAGATTTGGGGTTAGGTTTAGATTTTAGGTTTATATTTGGGGTTAGGTTTAGTTTTTAGGTTTAGATTTGGGGTTAGGTTTAGATTTGGGGTTAGGTTTAGATTTTAGGTTTAGATTTGGGGTTAGGTTTAGATTTTAGGTTTAGATTTGGCGTTAGGTTCAGATTTGGGGTTAGGTTTAGATTTTAGGTTTAGATTTGGGGTTAGGTTTAGATTTGGGGTTCAGATTTGGGGTTAGGTTTAGATTTTAGGTTTAGATTTGGGGTTAGGTTTAGATTTTAGGTTTAGATTTGAGGCTAGGTTTAGATTTGGGGTTAGGTTTAGATTTTTGGTTTAGATTTGGTGTTAGGTTTAGATTTTAGGTTTAGATTTGGGGTTAGGTTTAGATTTTAGGATTAGATTTGGGGTTAGGTTTAGATTTGGGGTTAGGTTTAGATTTTAGGTTTAGATTTGGGGGTTAGGTTTACATTTGGGGTTAGGTTTAGATTTTCGGTTTAGATTTGGGATTAGGTTTAGATTTGGGGTTAGGTTAGATTTTAGGTTTAGATTAGGGGTTAGGTTTAGATTTTAGGTTTAGATTTGGGGTTAGGTTTAGATTTGGGGATAGGTTTAGATTTTAGGTTTAGATTTGGGGTTAGGTTTAGATTTTAGGTTTAGATTTGGGGTTAGGTTTAGATTTAAGGTTTAGATTTGGGGTTAGGTTTAGATTTTAGGTTTAGATTTGGGGTTAGGTTTAGATTTTAGGTTTAGATTTGCGGTTAGGTTTAGATTTGGGGTTATGTTTAGATTTTAGGTTTAGATTTGGGGTTATGTTTAGATTTTAGGTTTAGATTTGGGGTTAGGTTTAGATTTGGGGTTAGGTTTAGATTTTAGGTTTAGATTTGGTGTTAGGTTTAGATTTTAGGTTTAGATTTGGGGTTAGGTTTAGATTTGGGGTTAGATTTAGATTTTAGGTTTAGATTTGGGGTTAGGTTTAGATTTGGGGTTAGGTTTAGATTTTAGGTTTAGAATTGGGGTTAGGTTTAGATTTTAGGTTTAGATTTGGGGTTAGGTTTAGATTTGGGGTTAGGTTTAGATTTTAGGTTTTGATTTGGGGTTAGGTTTAGATTTGGTGTTAGGTTTAGATTTTAGGTTTAGATTTGGGGTTAGGTTTAGATTTAAGGTTTCGATTTGGGGTTAGGTTTAGATTTTAGGTTTAGATTTGGGGGTTAGGTTTACATTTGGGGTTAGGTTTAGATTTTAGGTTTAGATTTGGGATTAGGTTTAGATTTGGGGTTAGGTTTAGATTTTAGGTTTAGATTAGGGGTTAGGTTTAGATTTTAGGTTTAGATTTGGGGTTAGTTTTAGATTTGGGGTTAGGTTTAGATTTTAGGTTTAGATTTGGGGTTAGGTTTAGATTTTAGGTTTAGATTTGGGGTTAGGTTTAGATTTAAGGTTTAGATTTGGGGTTAGGTTTAGATTTTAGGTTTAGATTTGGGGTTAGGTTTAGATTTTAGGTTTAGATTTGCGGTTAGGTTTAGATTTGGGGTTATGTTTAGATTTTAGGTTTAGATTTGGGGTTATGTTTAGATTTTAGGTTTAGATTTGGGGTTAGGTTTAGATTTGGGGTTAGGTTTAGATTTTAGGTTTAGATTTGGTTTTAGGTTTAGATTTTAGGTTTAGATTTGGGGTTAGGTTTAGATTTGGGGTTAGATTTAGATTTTAGGTTTAGATTTGGGGTTAGGTTTGGATTTGGGGTTAGGTTTAGATTTTAGGTTTAGAATTGGGGTTAGGTTTAGATTTTAGGTTTAGATTTGGGGTTAGGTTTAGATTTGGGGTTAGGTTTAGATTTTAGGTTTAGATTTGGTGTTAGGTTTAGATTTTAGGTTTAGATTTGGGGTTAGGTTTAGATTTGGGGTTAGGTTTAGATTTTAGGTTTAGATTTGGGTTAGGTTTAGATTTTAGGCTTAGATTTGGGGTTAGGTACAGATTTGGGGTTAGGTTTAGATTTTAGGTTTAGATTTGGGGTTAGGTTTAGATTTTAGGTTTAGATTTGGGGTTAGGTTTAGATTTGGGGTTAGGTTTAGATTTTAGATTTAGATTTGGGGTTAGGTTTAGATTTTAGGTTTAGAATTGGGGTTAGGTTTAGATTTGGGGTTAGGTTTAGATTTTAGTTTTAGATTTGGGGTTAGGTTTAGATTTTAGGTTTAGATTTGGGGTTAGGTTTAGATTTGGGGTTAGGTTTAGATTTTAGGTTTAGATTTGGGGTTAGGTTTAGATTTTAGGTTTAGATTTGGGGCTAGGTTTAGATTTGGGGTTAGGTTTAGATTTTACGTTTAGATTTGGGGTTAGGTTTAGATTTTAGGTTTAGATTTGGGCTTAGGTTTAGATTTGGGGTTAGGTTTAGATTTTAGGTTTAGATTTGGGGTTAGGTTTAGATTTTAGGTTTAGATTTGGGGTTAGGTTTAGATTTTAGGTTTAGATTTGGGGTTAGGTTTAGATTTTAGGTTTAGATTTGGGGTTAGGTTTAGATTTGGGGTTAAGTTTAGATTTTAGGTTTAGATTTGGGGTTATGTTTAGATTTTAGGTTCAGATTTGGGGTTAGGTTTAGATTTTAGGTTTAGATTTGGGGTTAGGTTTAAATTTGGGGTTAGGTTTAGATTTGGGGTTAGGGGTTGGGGTTAGGTTTAGATTTGGGGTTAGGTTTAGATTTTAGGTTTAGATTTGGGGTTAGGTTTAGATTTGGGGTTAGGTTTAGATTTGGGGTTTAGATTTTGGGTTAGGTTTAGATTTGGGGTTAGGTTTAGATTTTAGGTTTAGATTTGGGGTTAGGTTTAGATTTTAGTTTTAGATTTAGGGTTAAGTTTAGATTTTAGGTTTAGATTTTAGGTTTAGATTTGGGGTTAGGTTTAGATTTTAGGTTTAGATTTGGGGTTAGGTTTAGATTTTAGGTTTAGATTTTAGGTTTAGATTTGGGGTTAGGTTTAGATTTTAGGTTTAGATTTGGGGTTAGGTTTAGATTTGGGGTTAGGTTTAGATTTTAGGTTTAGATTTGGTGTTAGGTTTAGATTTTAGGTTTAGATTTGGGGTTAGGTTTAGATTTTAGGTTTAGATTTGGGGTTAGGTTTAGATTTTAGGTTCAGATTTTAGGTTTATATTTCGGGTTAGGTTTAGATTTTAGGTTTAGATGTGGGGTTAGGTTTAGATTTTAGTTTTAGATTTGGTGTTAGGTTTAGACTTTAGGTTTAGATTTGGGATTAGGTTTAGATTTGGGGTTAGGTTTAGATTTTAGGTTTAGATTTGGGGTTAGGTTTAGATTTTAGGTTTAGATTTGGGGTTAGGTTTAGATTTTAGGTTTAGATTTGGGGTTAGGTTTAGATTTGGGGTTAGGTTTAGATTTTAGGTTTTGATTTGGGGTTAGGTTTAGATTTGGTGTTAGGTTTAGATTTTAGGTTTAGATTTGGGGTTAGGTTTAGATTTGGGGTTAGGTTTAGATTTTAGGTTTAGATTTGGGGTTAGGTTTAGATTTTAGGTTTAGATTTGGGGTTAGGTTTAGATTTGGGGTTAGGTTTAGATTTTAGGTTTAGAATTGGGGTTAGGTTTAGATTTTAGGTTTAGATTTGGGGTTAGGTTTAGATTTGGGGTTAGGTTTAGATTTTAGGTTTAGATTTGGGGTTAGGTTTAGATTTTAGGTTCAGATTTGGGGTTAGGTTTAGATTTTAGGTTTAGATTTGGGGTTAGGTTTAGATTTTAGGTTTATATTTGGGGTTAGGTTTAGTTTTTAGGTTTAGATTTGGGGTTAGGTTTAGATTTGGGGTTAGGTTTAGATTTTAGGTTTATATTTGGGGTTAGGTTTAGTTTTTAGGTTTAGATTTGGGGTTAGGTTCAGATTTGGGGTTAGGTTTAGATTTTAGGTTTAGATTTGGGGTTAGGTTTAGATTTGAGGCTAGGTTTAGATTTGGGGTTAGGTTTAGATTTTAGGTTTATATTTGGGGTTAGGTTTAGATTTAGGGTTAGATTTGGAGTTAGGTTTAGATTGGGGGTTAGGTTTAGATTTTTGGTTTAGATTTGGTGTTAGGTTTAGATTTTAGGTTTAGATTTGGGGTTAGGTTTAGATTTTAGGTTTAGATTTGGGGTTAGGTTTAGATTTGGGGTTAAGTTTAGATTTTAGGTTTAGATTTGGGGTTATGTTTAGATTTTAGGTTCAGATTTGGGGTTAGGTTTAGATTTTAGGTTTAGATTTGGGGTTAGGTTTAAATTTGGGGTTAGGTTTAGATTTGGGGTTAGGGGTTGGGGTTAGGTTTAGATTTGGGGTTAGGTTTAGATTTTAGGTTTAGATTTGGGGTTAGGTTTAGATTTGGGTTTAGGTTTAGATTTGGGGTTTAGATTTTGGGTTAGGTTTAGATTTGGGGTTAGGTTTAGATTTTAGGTTTAGATTTGGGGTTAGGTTTAGATTTTAGTTTTAGATTTAGGGTTAAGTTTAGATTTTAGGTTTAGATTTTAGGTTTAGATTTGGGGTTAGGTTTAGATTTTAGGTTTAGATTTGGGGTTAGGTTTAGATTTTAGGTTTATATTTTAGGTTTAGATTTGGGGTTAGGTTTAGATTTTAGGTTTAGATTTGGGGTTAGGTTTAGATTTTAGGTTTAGATTTGGGGTTAGGTTTAGATTTGGGGTTAGGTTTAGATTTTAGGTTTAGATTTGGTGTTAGGTTTAGATTTTAGGTTTAGATTTGGGGTTAGGTTTAGATTTTAGGTTTAGATTTGGGGTTAGGTTTAGATTTTAGGTTTAGATTTGGGGTTAGGTTTAGATTTTAGGTTTAGATTTGGGGTTAGGTTTAGATTTGGGGTTAGGTTTAGATTTTAGGTTTTGATTTGGGGTTAGGTTTAGATTTGGTGTTAGGTTTAGATTTTAGGTTTAGATTTGGGGTTAGGTTTAGATTTGGGGTTAGGTTTAGATTTTAGGTTTAGATTTGGGGTTAGGTTTAGATTTTAGGTTTAGATTTGGGGTTAGGTTTAGATTTGGGGTTAGGTTTAGATTTTAGGTTTAGAATTGGGGTTAGGTTTAGATTTTAGGTTTAGATTTGGGGTTAGGTTTAGATTTGGGGTTAGGTTTAGATTTTAGGTTTAGATTTGGGGTTAGGTTTAGATTTTAGGTTCAGATTTGGGGTTAGGTTTAGATTTTAGGTTTAGATTTGGGGTTAGGTTTAGATTTTAGGTTTATATTTGGGGTTAGGTTTAGTTTTTAGGTTTAGATTTGGGGTTAGGTTTAGATTTGGGGTTAGGTTTAGATTTTAGGTTTAGATTTGGGGTTAGGTTTATTTTTTAGGTTTAGATTTGGGGTTAGGTTCAGATTTGGGGTTAGGTTTAGATTTTAGGTTTAGATTTGGGGTTAGGTTTAGATTTTAGGTTTAGATTTGAGGCTAGGTTTAGATTTGGGGTTAGGTTTAGATTTTAGGTTTAGATTTGGGGTTAGGTTTAGATTTGGGGTTAGGTTTAGATTTTAGGTTTTGATTTGGGGTTAGGTTTAGATTTGGTGTTAGGTTTAGATTTTAGGTTTAGATTTGGGGTTAGGTTTAGATTTAAGGTTTCGATTTGGGGTTAGGTTTAGATTTTAGGTTTAGATTTGGGGGTTAGGTTTACATTTGGGGTTAGGTTTAGATTTTAGGTTTAGATTTGGGATTAGGTTTAGATTTGGGGTTAGGTTTAGATTTTAGGTTTAGATTAGGGGTTAGGTTTAGATTTTAGGTTTAGATTTGGGGTTAGTTTTAGATTTGGGGTTAGGTTTAGATTTTAGGTTTAGATTTGGGGTTAGGTTTAGATTTTAGGTTTAGATTTGGGGTTAGGTTTAGATTTAAGGTTTAGATTTGGGGTTAGGTTTAGATTTTAGGTTTAGATTTGGGGTTAGGTTTAGATTTTAGGTTTAGATTTGCGGTTAGGTTTAGATTTGGGGTTATGTTTAGATTTTAGGTTTAGATTTGGGGTTATGTTTAGATTTTAGGTTTAGATTTGGGGTTAGGTTTAGATTTGGGGTTAGGTTTAGATTTTAGGTTTAGATTTGGTTTTAGGTTTAGATTTTAGGTTTAGATTTGGGGTTAGGTTTAGATTTGGGGTTAGATTTAGATTTTAGGTTTAGATTTGGGGTTAGGTTTGGATTTGGGGTTAGGTTTAGATTTTAGGTTTAGAATTGGGGTTAGGTTTAGATTTTAGGTTTAGATTTGGGGTTAGGTTTAGATTTGGGGTTAGGTTTAGATTTTAGGTTTAGATTTGGTGTTAGGTTTAGATTTTAGGTTTAGATTTGGGGTTAGGTTTAGATTTGGGGTTAGGTTTAGATTTTAGGTTTAGATTTGGGTTAGGTTTAGATTTTAGGCTTAGATTTGGGGTTAGGTACAGATTTGGGGTTAGGTTTAGATTTTAGGTTTAGATTTGGGGTTAGGTTTAGATTTTAGGTTTAGATTTGGGGTTAGGTTTAGATTTGGGGTTAGGTTTAGATTTTAGATTTAGATTTGGGGTTAGGTTTAGATTTTAGGTTTAGAATTGGGGTTAGGTTTAGATTTGGGGTTAGGTTTAGATTTTAGTTTTAGATTTGGGGTTAGGTTTAGATTTTAGGTTTAGATTTGGGGTTAGGTTTAGATTTGGGGTTAGGTTTAGATTTTAGGTTTAGATTTGGGGTTAGGTTTAGATTTTAGGTTTAGATTTGGGGCTAGGTTTAGATTTGGGGTTAGGTTTAGATTTTACGTTTAGATTTGGGGTTAGGTTTAGATTTTAGGTTTAGATTTGGGCTTAGGTTTAGATTTGGGGTTAGGTTTAGATTTTAGGTTTAGATTTGGGGTTAGGTTTAGATTTTAGGTTTAGATTTGGGGTTAGGTTTAGATTTTAGGTTTAGATTTGGGGTTAGGTTTAGATTTTAGGTTTAGATTTGGGGTTAGGTTTAGATTTGGGGTTAAGTTTAGATTTTAGGTTTAGATTTGGGGTTATGTTTAGATTTTAGGTTCAGATTTGGGGTTAGGTTTAGATTTTAGGTTTAGATTTGGGGTTAGGTTTAAATTTGGGGTTAGGTTTAGATTTGGGGTTAGGGGTTGGGGTTAGGTTTAGATTTGGGGTTAGGTTTAGATTTTAGGTTTAGATTTGGGGTTAGGTTTAGATTTGGGGTTAGGTTTAGATTTGGGGTTTAGATTTTGGGTTAGGTTTAGATTTGGGGTTAGGTTTAGATTTTAGGTTTAGATTTGGGGTTAGGTTTAGATTTTAGTTTTAGATTTAGGGTTAAGTTTAGATTTTAGGTTTAGATTTTAGGTTTAGATTTGGGGTTAGGTTTAGATTTTAGGTTTAGATTTGGGGTTAGGTTTAGATTTTAGGTTTATATTTTAGGTTTAGATTTGGGGTTAGGTTTAGATTTTAGGTTTAGATTTGGGGTTAGGTTTAGATTTGGGGTTAGGTTTAGATTTTAGGTTTAGATTTGGTGTTAGGTTTAGATTTTAGGTTTAGATTTGGGGTTAGGTTTAGATTTTAGGTTTAGATTTGGGGTTAGGTTTAGATTTTAGGTTCAGATTTTAGGTTTATATTTCGGGTTAGGTTTAGATTTTAGGTTTAGATGTGGGGTTAGGTTTAGATTTTAGTTTTAGATTTGGTGTTAGGTTTAGACTTTAGGTTTAGATTTGGGATTAGGTTTAGATTTGGGGTTAGGTTTAGATTTTAGGTTTAGATTTGGGGTTAGGTTTAGATTTTAGGTTTAGATTTGGGGTTAGGTTTAGATTTTAGGTTTAGATTTGGGGTTAGGTTTAGATTTGGGGTTAGGTTTAGATTTTAGGTTTTGATTTGGGGTTAGGTTTAGATTTGGTGTTAGGTTTAGATTTTAGGTTTAGATTTGGGGTTAGGTTTAGATTTGGGGTTAGGTTTAGATTTGGGGTTAGGTTTAGATTTGGGGTTAGGTTTAGATTTTAGGTTTAGATTTGGGGTTAGGTTTAGATTTGGGGTTAGGTTTAGATTTTAGGTTTAGAATTGGGGTTAGGTTTAGATTTTAGGTTTAGATTTGGGGTTAGGTTTAGATTTGGGGTTAGGTTTAGATTTTAGGTTTAGATTTGGGGTTAGGTTTAGATTTTAGGTTCAGATTTGGGGTTAGGTTTAGATTTTAGGTTTAGATTTGGGGTTAGGTTTAGATTTTAGGTTTATATTTGGGGTTAGGTTTAGTTTTTAGGTTTAGATTTGGGGTTAGGTTTAGATTTGGGGTTAGGTTTAGATTTTAGGTTTATATTTGGGGTTAGGTTTAGTTTTTAGGTTTAGATTTGGGGTTAGGTTCAGATTTGGGGTTAGGTTTAGATTTTAGGTTTAGATTTGGGGTTAGGTTTAGATTTGAGGCTAGGTTTAGATTTGGGGTTAGGTTTAGATTTTAGGTTTAGATTTGGGGTTAGGTTTAGATTTAGGGTTAGATTTGGAGTTAGGTTTAGATTGGGGGTTAGGTTTAGATTTTTGGTTTAGATTTGGTGTTAGGTTTAGATTTTAGGTTTAGATTTGGGGTTAGGTTTAGATTTTAGGTTTAGATTTGGGGTTAGGTTTAGATTTGGGGTTAAGTTTAGATTTTAGGTTTAGATTTGGGGTTATGTTTAGATTTTAGGTTCAGATTTGGGGTTAGGTTTAGATTTTAGGTTTAGATTTGGGGTTAGGTTTAAATTTGGGGTTAGGTTTAGATTTGGGGTTAGGGGTTGGGGTTAGGTTTAGATTTGGGGTTAGGTTTAGATTTTAGGTTTAGATTTGGGGTTAGGTTTAGATTTGGGTTTAGGTTTAGATTTGGGGTTTAGATTTTGGGTTAGGTTTAGATTTGGGGTTAGGTTTAGATTTTAGGTTTAGATTTGGGGTTAGGTTTAGATTTTAGTTTTAGATTTAGGGTTAAGTTTAGATTTTAGGTTTAGATTTTAGGTTTAGATTTGGGGTTAGGTTTAGATTTTAGGTTTAGATTTGGGGTTAGGTTTAGATTTTAGGTTTATATTTTAGGTTTAGATTTGGGGTTAGGTTTAGATTTTAGGTTTAGATTTGGGGTTAGGTTTAGATTTTAGGTTTAGATTTGGGGTTAGGTTTAGATTTGGGGTTAGGTTTAGATTTTAGGTTTAGATTTGGTGTTAGGTTTAGATTTTAGGTTTAGATTTGGGGTTAGGTTTAGATTTTAGGTTTAGATTTGGGGTTAGGTTTAGATTTTAGGTTTAGATTTGGGGTTAGGTTTAGATTTTAGGTTTAGATTTGGGGTTAGGTTTAGATTTGGGGTTAGGTTTAGATTTTAGGTTTTGATTTGGGGTTAGGTTTAGATTTGGTGTTAGGTTTAGATTTTAGGTTTAGATTTGGGGTTAGGTTTAGATTTGGGGTTAGGTTTAGATTTTAGGTTTAGATTTGGGGTTAGGTTTAGATTTTAGGTTTAGATTTGGGGTTAGGTTTAGATTTGGGGTTAGGTTTAGATTTTAGGTTTAGAATTGGGGTTAGGTTTAGATTTTAGGTTTAGATTTGGGGTTAGGTTTAGATTTGGGGTTAGGTTTAGATTTTAGGTTTAGATTTGGGGTTAGGTTTAGATTTTAGGTTCAGATTTGGGGTTAGGTTTAGATTTTAGGTTTAGATTTGGGGTTAGGTTTAGATTTTAGGTTTATATTTGGGGTTAGGTTTAGTTTTTAGGTTTAGATTTGGGGTTAGGTTTAGATTTGGGGTTAGGTTTAGATTTTAGGTTTAGATTTGGGGTTAGGTTTATTTTTTAGGTTTAGATTTGGGGTTAGGTTCAGATTTGGGGTTAGGTTTAGATTTTAGGTTTAGATTTGGGGTTAGGTTTAGATTTTAGGTTTAGATTTGAGGCTAGGTTTAGATTTGGGGTTAGGTTTAGATTTTAGGTTTAGATTTGGGGTTAGGTTTAGATTTAGGGTTAGATTTGGAGTTAGGTTTAGATTGGGGGTTAGGTTTAGATTTTAGGTTTAGATTTGGTGTTAGGTTTAGATTTTAGGTTTAGATTTGGGGTTAGGTTTAGATTTTAGGATTAGATTTGGGGTTAGGTTTAGATTTGGGGTTAGGTTTAGATTTTAGGTTTAGATTTGGGGGTTAGGTTTAGATTTGGGGTTAGGTTTAGATTTTAGGTTTAGATTTGGGATTAGGTTTAGATTTGGGGTTAGGTTTAGATTTGGGTTTAGGTTTAGATTTGGGGTTTAGATTTTGGGTTAGGTTTAGATTTGGGGTTAGGTTTAGATTTTAGGTTTAGATTTGGGGTTAGGTTTAGATTTTAGTTTTAGATTTAGGGTTAAGTTTAGATTTTAGGTTTAGATTTTAGGTTTAGATTTGGGGTTAGGTTTAGATTTTAGGTTTAGATTTGGGGTTAGGTTTAGATTTTAGGTTTATATTTTAGGTTTAGATTTGGGGTTAGGTTTAGATTTTAGGTTTAGATTTGGGGTTAGGTTTAGATTTTAGGTTTAGATTTGGGGTTAGGTTTAGATTTGGGGTTAGGTTTAGATTTTAGGTTTAGATTTGGTGTTAGGTTTAGATTTTAGGTTTAGATTTGGGGTTAGGTTTAGATTTTAGGTTTAGATTTGGGGTTAGGTTTAGATTTTAGGTTCAGATTTTAGGTTTATATTTCGGGTTAGGTTTAGATTTTAGGTTTAGATTTGGGGTTAGGTTTAGATTTTAGTTTTAGATTTGGTGTTAGGTTTAGACTTTAGGTTTAGATTTGGGATTAGGTTTAGATTTGGGGTTAGGTTTAGATTTTAGGTTTAGATTTGGGGTTAGGTTTAGATTTTAGGTTTAGATTTGGGGTTAGGTTTAGATTTTAGGTTTAGATTTGGGGTTAGGTTTAGATTTGGGGTTAGGTTTAGATTTTAGGTTTTGATTTGGGGTTAGGTTTAGATTTGGTGTTAGGTTTAGATTTTAGGTTTAGATTTGGGGTTAGGTTTAGATTTGGGGTTAGGTTTAGATTTTAGGTTTAGATTTGGGGTTAGGTTTAGATTTTAGGTTTAGATTTGGGGTTAGGTTTAGATTTGGGGTTAGGTTTAGATTTTAGGTTTAGAATTGGGGTTAGGTTTAGATTTTAGGTTTAGATTTGGGGTTAGGTTTAGATTTGGGGTTAGGTTTAGATTTTAGGTTTAGATTTGGGGTTAGGTTTAGATTTTAGGTTCAGATTTGGGGTTAGGTTTAGATTTTAGGTTTAGATTTGGGGTTAGGTTTAGATTTTAGGTTTATATTTGGGGTTAGGTTTAGTTTTTAGGTTTAGATTTGGGGTTAGGTTTAGATTTGGGGTTAGGTTTAGATTTTAGGTTTAGATTTGGGGTTAGGTTTAGATTTTAGGTTTAGATTTTAGGTTTAGATTTGGGGTTAGGTTTAGATTTTAGGTTTAGATTTGAGGCTAGGTTTAGATTTGGGGTTAGGTTTAGATTTTAGGTTTAGATTTGGGGTTAGGTTTAGATTTAGGGTTAGATTTGGAGTTAGGTTTAGATTGGGGGTTAGGTTTAGATTTTTGGTTTAGATTTGGTGTTAGGTTTAGATTTTAGGTTTAGATTTGGGGTTAGGTTTAGATTTTAGGATTAGATTTGGGGTTAGGTTTAGATTTGGGGTTAGGTTTAGATTTTAGGTTTAGATTTGGGGGTTAGGTTTAGATTTGGGGTTAGGTTTAGATTTTAGGTTTAGATTTGGGATTAGGTTTAGATTTGGGGTTAGGTTTAGATTTTAGGTTTAGATTAGGGGTTAGGTTTAGATTTTAGGTTTAGATTTGGGGTTAGGTTCAGATTTGGGGTTAGGTTTAGATTTTAGGTTTAGATTTGGGGTTAGGTTTAGATTTTAGGTTTAGATTTGGGGTTAGGTTTGGATTTGGGGTTAGGTTTAGATTTGGGGTTAGGTTTAGATTTTAGGTTTAGATTTGGGGTTAGGTTTAGATTTTAGGTTTAGATTTGGGGTTAGGTTTAGATTTTAGGTTTAGATTTGGGGTTAGGTTTAGATTTAAGGTTTAGATTTGGGGTTAGGTTTAGATTTTAGGTTTAGATTTGGGGTTAGGTTTAGATTTTATGTTTAGATTTGCGGTTAGGTTTAGATTTGGGGTTATGTTTAGATTTTAGGTTTAGATTTGGGGTTAGGTTTAGATTTTAGGTTTAGATTTGGGGTTAGGTTTAGATTTGGGGTTAGGTTTAGATTTTAGGTTTAGATTTGGTGTTAGGTTTAGATTTTAGGTTTAGATTTGGGGTTAGGTTTAGATTTGGGGTTAGATTTAGATTTTAGGTTTAGATTTGGGGTTAGGTTTGGATTTGGGGTTAGGTTTAGATTTTAGGTTTAGAATTGGGGTTAGGTTTAGATTTTAGGTTTAGATTTGGGGTTAGGTTTAGATTTGGGGTTAGGTTTAGATTTTAGGTTTTGATTTGGGGTTAGGTTTAGATTTGGTGTTAGGTTTAGATTTTAGGTTTAGATTTGGGGTTAGGTTTAGATTTGGGGTTAGGTTTAGATTTTAGGTTTAGATTTGGGTTAGGTTTAGATCTTAGGCTTAGATTTGGGGTTAGGTACAGATTTGGGGTTAGGTTTAGATTTTAGGTTTAGATTTGGGGTTAGGTTTAGATTTTAGGTTTAGATTTGGGGTTAGGTTTAGATTTGGGGTTAGGTTTAGATTTTAGGTTTAGATTTGGGGTTAGGTTTAGATTTTAGGTTTAGATTTGGGGTTAGGTTTAGATTTGGGGTTAGGTTTAGATTTTAGTTTTAGATTTGGGGTTAGGTTTAGATTTTAGGTTTAGATTTGGGGTTAGGTTTAGATTTGGGGTTAGGTTTAGATTTTAGGTTTAGATTTGGGGTTAGGTTTAGATTTTAGGTTTAGATTTGGGGTTAGGTTTAGATTTTAGGTTTAGATTTGGGGCTAAGTTTAGATTTGGGGTTAGGTTTAGATTTTACGTTTAGATTTGGGGTTAGGTTTAGATTTGGGGTTAGGTTTAGATTTTAGGTTTAGATTTGGGGTTAGGTTTAGATTTGGGGTTAGGTTTAGATTTTAGGTTTAGATTTGGGGTTAGGTTTAGATTTTAGGTTTAGATTTGGGGTTAGGTTTAGATTTTAGGTTTAGATTTGGGGTTAGGTTTAGATTTGGGGTTAGGTTTAGATTTTAGGTTTAGATTTGGGGTTAGGTTTAGATTTTAGGTTCAGATTTGGGGTTAGGTTTAGATCTTAGGTTTAGATTTGGGGTTAGGTTTAGATTTGGGGTTAGGTTTAGATTTGGGGTTAGGGGTTGGGGTTAGGTTTAGATTTGGGGTTAGGTTTAGATTTTAGGTTTAGATTTGGGGTTAGGTTTAGATTTGGGGTTAGGTTTAGATTTGGGGTTTAGATTTGGGGTTAGGTTTAGATTTGGGGTTAGGTTTAGATTTTAGGTTTAGATTTGGGGTTAGGTTTAGATTTTAGTTTTAGATTTAGGGTTAAGTTTAGATTTTAGGTTTAGATTTTAGGTTTAGATTTGGGGTTAGGTTTAGATTTTAGGTTTAGATTTGGGGTTAGGTTTAGATTTTAGGTTTAGATTTTAGGTTTAGATTTGGGGTTAGGTTTAGATTTTAGGTTTAGATTTGGGGTTAGGTTTAGATTTAAGGTTTAGATTTGGGGTTAGGTTTAGATTTTAGGTTTAGATTTGGGGTTAGGTTTAGATTTTATGTTTAGATTTGCGGTTAGGTTTAGATTTGGGGTTAGGTTTGGATTTGGGGTTAGGTTTAGATTTTAGGTTTAGAATTGGGGTTAGGTTTAGATTTTAGGTTTAGATTTGGGGTTAGGTTTAGATTTGGGGTTAGGTTTAGATTTTAGGTTTTGATTTGGGGTTAGGTTTAGATTTGGGGTTAGGTTTAGATTTTAGGTTTAGATTTGGGGTTAGGTTTAGATTTGGGGTTAGGTTTAGATTTTAGGTTTAGATTTGGGTTAGGTTTAGATTTTAGGCTTAGATTTGGGGTTAGGTACAGATTTGGGGTTAGGTTTAGATTTTAGGTTTAGATTTGGGGTTAGGTTTAGATTTTAGGTTTAGATTTTGGGTTAGGTTTAGATTTGGGGTTAGGTTTAGATTTTAGGTTTAGATTTGGGGTTAGGTTTAGATTTTAGGTTTAGATTTGGGGTTAGGTTTAGATTTGGGGTTAGGTTTAGATTTTAGTTTTAGATTTGGGGTGAGGTTTAGATTTTAGGTTTAGATTTGGGGTTAGGTTTAGATTTGGGGTTAGGTTTAGATTTTAGGTTTAGATTTGGGGTTAGGTTTAGATTTTAGGTTTAGATTTGGGGTTAGGTTTAGATTTTAGGTTTAGATTTGGGGCTAGGTTTAGATTTGGGGTTAGGTTTAGATTTTACGTTTAGATTTGGGGTTAGGTTTAGATTTGGGGTTAGGTTTAGATTTTAGGTTTAGATTTGGGGTTAGGTTTTGATTTGGGGTTAGGTTTAGATTTTAGGTTTAGATTTGGGGTTAGGTTTAGATTTTAGGTTTAGATTTGGGGTTAGGTTTAGATTTGGGGTTAGGTTTAGATTTTAGGTTTAGATTTGGGGTTAGGTTTAGATTTTAGGTTTAGATTTGGGGTTAGGTTTAGATTTGGGGTTAGGTTTAGATTTTAGGTTTAGATTTGGGGTTAGGTTTAGATTTTAGGTTCAGATTTGGGGTTAGGTTTAGATTTGGGGTTAGGTTTAGATTTGGGGTTAGGGGTTGGGGTTAGGTTTAGATTTGGGGTTAGGTTTAGATTTTAGGTTTAGATTTGGGGTTAGGTTTAGATTTGGGGTTAGGTTTAGATTTGGGGTTTAGATTTGGGGTTAGGTTTAGATTTGGGGTTAGGTTTAGATTTTAGGTTTAGATTTGGGGTTAGGTTTAGATTTTAGTTTTAGATTTAGGGTTAAGTTTAGATTTTAGGTTTAGATTTTAGGTTTATATTTGGGGTTAGGTTTAGATTTTAGGTTTAGATTTTCGGTTTAGATTTGGGGTTAGGTTTAGATTTTAGGTTTAGATTTGGGGTTAGGTTTAGATTTGGGGTTAGGTTTAGATTTTAGGTTTAGATTTGGGGTTAGGTTTAGATTTTAGGTTTAGATTTGGGGTTAGGTTTAGATTTTAGGTTTAGATTTGGGGTTAGGTTTAGATTTGGGGTTATGTTTAGATTTTAGGTTTAGATTTGGGGTTAGGTTTAGATTTTAGGTTTAGATTTGGGTTAGGTTTAGATTTTAGTTTTAGATTTGGTGTTAGGTTTAGATTTTAGGTTTAGATTTGGGATTAGGTTTAGATTTGGGGTTAGGTTTAGATTTTAGGTTTAGATTTGGGGTTAGGTTTAGATTTTTGGTTTAGATTTGGGGTTAGGTTTAGATTTTAGGTTTAGATTTGGGGTTAGGTTTAGATTTGGGGTTAGGTTTAGATTTTAGGTTTTGATTTGGGGTTAGGTTTAGATTTGGTGTTAGGTTTAGATTTTAGGTTTAGATTTGGGATTAGGTTTAGATTTGGTGTTAGGTTTAGATTTTAGGTTTAGATTTGGGGTTAGGTTTAGATTTTAGGCTTAGATTTGGGGTTAGGTTCAGATTTGGGGTTAGGTTTAGATTTT
The DNA here is from genome assembly GCF_037038585.1 of Patagioenas fasciata. Classification (NCBI taxonomy): domain Eukaryota; kingdom Metazoa; phylum Chordata; class Aves; order Columbiformes; family Columbidae; genus Patagioenas; species Patagioenas fasciata. The sequence goes on from NC_092528.1 coordinate 882,750, forward strand.
AGGTTTAGATTTGGGGTTAGGTTTAGATTTTAGGTTTAGATTTGGGGTTAGGTTTAGATTTGGGGTTAGGTTTAGATTTTAGGTTTAGATTTGGGGTTAGGTTTAGATTTGGGGTTAGGTTTAGATTTTAGGTTTAGATTTGGGTTTAGGTTTAGATTTTAGGTTTAGATTTGGGGTTAGGTTTAGATTTGTGGTTAGGTTTAGATTTTAGGTTTAGAATTGGGGTTAGGTTTAGATTTTAGGTTTAGATTTGGGGTTAGGTTTAGATTTGGGGTTAGGTTTAGATTTTAGGTTTAGATTTGGGGTTAGGTTTAGATTTTAGGTTCAGATTTGGGGTTAGGTTTAGATTTTAGGTTTAGATTTGGGGTTAGGTTTAGATTTGGGGTTAGGTTTAGATTTTAGGTTCAGATTTGGGGTTAGGTTTAGATTTTAGGTTTAGATTTGGGGTTAGGTTTGGATTTGGGGTTAGGTTTAGATTTGGGGTTAGGTTTAGATTTTAGGTTTAGATTTGGGGTTAGGTTTAGATTTTAGGTTTAGATTTTAGGTTTAGATTTGGGGTTAGGTTTAGATTTTAGGTTTAGATTTGGGGTTAGGTTTAGATTTTAGGTTTAGATTTGGGGTTAGGTTTAGATTTTAGGTTTAGATTTGGGATTAGGTTTAGATTTTATGTTTAGATTTGCGGTTAGGTTTAGATTTGGGGTTATGTTTAGATTTTAGGTTTAGATTTGGGGTTATGTTTAGATTTTAGGTTTAGATTTGGGGTTAGGTTTAGATTTGGGGTTAGGTTTAGATTTTAGGTTCAGATTTGGTGTTAGGTTTAGATTTTAGGTTTAGATTTGGGGTTAGGTTTAGATTTGGGGTTAGTTTTAGATTTTAGGTTTAGATTTGGGGTTAGGTGTAGATTTGGGGTTAGGTTTAGATTTTAGGTTTAGAATTGGGGTTAGGTTTAGATTTTAGGTTTACATTTGGGGTTAGGTTTAGATTTGGGGTTAGGTTTAGATTTTAGGTTTTGATTTGGGGTTAGGTTTAGATTTGGTGTTAGGTTTAGATTTTAGGTTTAGATTTGGGGTTAGGTTTAGATTTGGGGTTAGGTTTAGTTTTTAGGTTTAGATTTGGGTTAGGTTTAGATTTTAGGCTTAGATTTGGGGTTAGGTACAGATTTGGGGTTAGGTTTAGATTTTAGGTTTAGATTTGGGGTTAGGTTTAGATTTTAGGTTTAGATTTGGGGTTAGGTTTAGATTTGGGGTTAGGTTTAGATTTTAGGTTTAGATTTGGGGTTAGGTTTAGATTTTAGGTTTAGATTTGGGGTTAGGTTTAGATTTGGGGTTAGGTTTAGATTTTAGGTTTAGATTTGGGGTGAGGTTTAGATTTTAGGTTTAGATTTGGGGTTAGGTTTAGATTTGGGGTTAGGTTTAGATTTTAGGTTTAGATTTGGGGTTAGGTTTAGATTTTAGGTTTAGATTTGGGGTTAGGTTTAGATTTTAGGTTTAGATTTTAGGTTTAGATTTGGGGTTAGGTTTAGATTTTAGGTTTAGATTTGGGGTTAGGTTTAGATTTGGGGTTAGGTTTAGATTTTAGGTTTAGATTTGGGGTTAGGTTTAGATTTGGGGTTAGGTTTAGATTTTAGGTTTAGATTTGGGGTTAGGTTTAGATTTTAGGTTTAGATTTGGGGTTAGGTTTAGATTTGGGGTTAGGTTTAGATTTTAGGTTTAGATTTGGGGTTAGGTTTAGATTTTAGGTTTAGATTTGGGGTTAGGTTTAGATTTGGGGTTAGGTTTAGATTTTAGGTTTAGATTTGGGGTTAGGTTTAGATTTTAGGTTCAGATTTGGGGTTAGGATTAGATTTTAGGTTTAGATTTGGGGTTAGGTTTGGATTTGGGGTTAGGTTTAGATTTGGGGTTAGGTTTAGATTTTAGGTTTAGATTTGGGGTTAGGTTTAGATTTTAGGTTTAGATTTTAGGTTTAGATTTGGGGTTAGGTTTAGATTTTAGGTTTAGATTTGGGGTTAGGTTTAGATTTAAGGTTTAGATTTGGGGTTAGGTTTAGATTTTATGTTTAGATTTGGGATTAGGTTTAGATTTTATGTTTAGATTTGCGGTTAGGTTTAGATTTGGGGTTATGTTTAGATTTTAGGTTTAGATTTGGGGTTATGTTTAGATTTTAGGTTTAGATTTGGGGTTAGGTTTAGATTTGGGGTTAGGTTTAGATTTTAGGTTTAGATTTGGTGTTAGGTTTAGATTTTAGGTTTAGATTTGGGGTTAGGTTTAGATTTGGGGTTAGGTTTAGATTTTAGGTTTAGATTTGGGGTTAGGTTTAGATTTGGGGTTAGGTTTAGATTTTAGGTTTAGAATTGGGGTTAGCTTTAGATTTTAGGTTTAGATTTGGGGTTAGGTTTAGATTTGGGGTTAGGTTTAGATTTTAGGTTTTGATTCGGGGTTAGGTTTAGATTTGGTGTTAGGTTTAGATTTTAGGTTTAGATTTGGGGTTAGGTTTAGATTTGGGGTTAGGTTTAGATTTTAGGTTTAGATTTGGGTTAGGTTTAGATTTTAGGCTTAGATTTGGGGTTAGGTACAGATTTGGGGTTAGGTTTAGATTTTAGGTTTAGATTTGGGGTTAAGTTTAGATTTTAGGTTTAGATTTGGGGTTAGGTTTAGATTTGGGGTTAGGTTTAGATTTTAGGTTTAGATTTGGGGTTAGGTTTAGATTTTAGGTTTAGATTTGGGGTTAGGTTTAGATTTGGGGTTAGGTTTAGATTTTAGGTTTAGATTTGGGGTTAGGTTTAGATTTTAGGTTTAGATTTGGGGTTAGGTTTAGATTTGGGGTTAGGTTTAGATTTTAGGTTTAGATTTGAGGTTAGGTTTAGATTTTAGGTTTAGATTTGGGGTTAGGTTTAGATTTTAGGTTTAGATTTGGGGCTAGGTTTAGATTTGGGGTTAGGTTTAGATTTTACGTTTAGATTTGGGGTTAGGTTTAGATTTGGGGTTAGGTTTAGATTTTAGGTTTAGATTTGGGGTTAGGTTTAGATTTGGGGTTAGGTTTAGATTTTAGGTTTAGATTTGGGGTTAGGTTTAGATTTTAGGTTTAGATTTGGGGTTAGGTTTAGATTTGGGGTTAGGTTTAGATTTTAGGTTTAGATTTGGGGTTAGGTTTAGATTTTAGGTTTAGATTTTAGGTTTAGATTTGGGGTTAGGTTTAGATTTTAGGTTTAGATTTGGGGTTAGGTTTAGATTTTAGGTTCAGATTTGTGGTTAGGTTTAGATTTTAGGTTTAGATTTGGGGTTAGGTTTAGATTTGGGGTTAGGTTTAGATTTTAGGTTTAGATTTGGGGTTAGGTTTAGATTTTAGGTTTAGATTTGGGGTTAGGTTTATATTTGGGGTTAGGTTTAGATTTTAGGTTTAGATTTGGGGTTAGGTTTAGATTTTAGGTTTAGATTTGGGGTTAGGTTCAGATTTGGTGTTAGGTTTAGATTTTAGGTTTAGATTTGGGGTTAGGTTTAGATTTGGGGTTCAGATTTGGGGTTAGGTTTAGATTTTAGTTTAGATTTGGGGTTAGGTTTAGATTTTAGGTTTAGATTTGAGGCTAGGTTTAGATTTGGGGTTAGGTTTAGATTTTAGGTTTAGATTTGGGATTAGGTTTAGATTTGGGGTTAGGTTTAGATTTTAGGTTTAGATTAGGGGTTAGGTTTAGATTTTAGGTTTAGATTTGGGGTTAGCTCCAGATTTGGGGTTAGGTTTAGATTTTAGGTTTAGATTTTAGGTTTAGATTTGGGGTTAGGTTTAGATTTTAGGTTTAGATTTGGGGTTAGGTTTAGATTTGGGGTTAGGTTTAGATTTTAGGTTTAGATTTGGGGTTAGGTTTAGATTTTAGGTTTAGATTTTAGGTTTAGATTTGGGGTTAGGTTTAGATTTTAGGTTTAGATTTGGGGTTAGGTTTAGATTTTAGGTTTAGATTTGGGGTTAGGTTTAGATTTTAGGTTTAGATTTGGGATTAGGTTTAGATTTTATGTTTAGATTTGCGGTTAGGTTTAGATTTGGGGTTATGTTTAGATTTTAGGTTTAGATTTGGGGTTATGTTTAGATTTTAGGTTTAGATTTGGGGTTAGGTTTAGATTTGGGGTTAGGTTTAGATTTTAGGTTCAGATTTGGTGTTAGGTTTAGATTTTAGGTTTAGATTTGGGGTTAGGTTTAGATTTGGGGTTAGTTTTAGATTTTAGGTTTAGATTTGGGGTTAGGTTTAGATTTGGGGTTAGGTTTAGATTTTAGGTTTAGAATTGGGGTTAGGTTTAGATTTTAGGTTTAGATTTGGGGTTAGGTTTAGATTTGGGGTTAGGTTTAGATTTTAGGTTTTGATTTGGGGTTAGGTTTAGATTTGGTGTTAGGTTTAGATTTTAGGTTTAGATTTGGGGTTAGGTTTAGATTTGGGGTTAGGTTTAGATTTTAGGTTTAGATTTGGGTTAGGTTTAGATTTTAGGCTTAGATTTGGGGTTAGGTACAGATTTGGGGTTAGGTTTAGATTTTAGGTTTAGATTTGGGGTTAGGTTTAGATTTGGGGTTAGGTTTAGATTTTAGGTTTAGATTTGGGGTTAGGTTTAGATTTGGGGTTAGGTTTAGATTTTAGGTTTAGATTTGGGGTTAGGTTTAGATTTTAGGTTTAGATTTGGGGTTAGGTTTAGATTTGGGGTTAGGTTTAGATTTTAGGTTTAGATTTGGGGTTAGGTTTAGATTTTAGGTTTAGATTTGGGGTTAGGTTTAGATTTTAGGTTTAGATTTTAGGTTTAGATTTGGGGTTAGGTTTAGATTTTAGGTTTAGATTTGGGGTTAGGTTTAGAATTGGGGTTAGGTTTAGATTTTAGGTTTAGATTTGGGGTTAGGTTTAGATTTGGGGTTAGGTTTAGATTTTAGGTTTAGAATTGGGGTTAGGTTTAGATTTTAGGTTTAGATTTGGGGTTAGGTTTAGATTTGGGGTTAGGTTTAGATTTTAGGTTTAGATTTGGGGTTAGGTTTAGATTTTAGGTTCAGATTTGGGGTTAGGATTAGATTTTAGGTTTAGATTTGGGGTTAGGTTTGGATTTGGGGTTAGGTTTAGATTTGGGGTTAGGTTTAGATTTTAGGTTTAGATTTGGGGTTAGGTTTAGATTTTAGGTTTAGATTTTAGGTTTAGATTTGGGGTTAGGTTTAGATTTTAGGTTTAGATTTGGGGTTAGGTTTAGATTTAAGGTTTAGATTTGGGGTTAGGTTTAGATTTTAGGTTTAGATTTGGGATTAGGTTCAGATTTTATGTTTAGATTTGCGGTTAGGTTTAGATTTGGGGTTATGTTTAGATTTTAGGTTTAGATTTGGGGTTATGTTTAGATTTTAGGTTTAGATTTGGGGTTAGGTTTAGATTTGGGGTTAGGTTTAGATTTTAGGTTTAGATTTGGTGTTAGGTTTAGATTTTAGGTTTAGATTTGGGGTTAGGTTTAGATTTGGGGTTAGTTTTAGATTTTAGGTTTAGATTTGGGGTTAGGTTTAGATTTTAGGTTTAGAATTGGGGTTAGGTTTAGATTTTAGGTTTAGATTTGGGGTTAGGTTTAGATTTGGGGTTAGGTTTAGATTTTAGGTTTTGATTTGGGGTTAGGTTTAGATTTGGTGTTAGGTTTAGATTTTAGGTTTAGATTTGGGGTTAGGTTTAGATTTGGGGTTAGGTTTAGATTTTAGGTTTAGATTTGGGTTAGGTTTAGATTTTAGGCTTAGATTTGGGGTTAGGTACAGATTTGGGGTTAGGTTTAGATTTTAGGTTTAGATTTGGGGTTAGGTTTAGATTTTAGGTTTAGATTTTAGGTTTAGATTTGGGGTTAGGTTTAGATTTTAGGTTTAGATTTGGGGTTAGGTTTAGATTTTAGGTTTAGATTTGGGGTTAGGTTTAGATTTTAGGTTTAGATTTGGGATTAGGTTTAGATTTTATGTTTAGATTTGCGGTTAGGTTTAGATTTGGGGTTATGTTTAGATTTTAGGTTTAGATTTGGGGTTAGGTTTAGATTTTAGGTTTAGATTTGGGGTTAGGTTTAGATTTGGGGTTAGGTTTAGATTTTAGGTTCAGATTTGGTGTTAGGTTTAGATTTTAGGTTTAGATTTGGGGTTAGGTTTAGATTTGGGGTTAGTTTTAGATTTTAGGTTTAGATTTGGGGTTAGGTTTAGATTTGGGGTTAGGTTTAGATTTTAGGTTTAGATTTGGGGTTAGGTTTAGATTTTAGGTTTAGATTTGGGGTTAGGTTTAGATTTGGGGTTAGGTTTAGATTTTAGGTTTTGATTTGGGGTTAGGTTTAGATTTGGTGTTAGGTTTAGATTTTAGGTTTAGATTTGGGGTTAGGTTTAGATTTGGGGTTAGGTTTAGATTTTAGGTTTAGATTTGGCTTAGGTTTAGATTTTAGGCTTAGTTTTGGGGTTAGGTACAGATTTGGGGTTAGGTTTAGATTTTAGGTTTAGATTTGGGGTTAGGTTTAGATTTTAGGTTTAGATTTGGGGTTAGGTTTAGATTTGGGGTTAGGTTTAGATTTTAGGTTTAGATTTGGGGTTAGGTTTAGATTTTAGGTTTAGATTTGGGGTTAGGTTTAGATTTGGGGTTAGGTTTAGATTTGGGGTTAGGTTTAGATTTTAGGTTTAGATTTGGGGTTAGGTTTAGATTTTAGGTTTAGATTTGGGGTTAGGTTTAGATTTTAGGTTTAGATTTTAGGTTTAGATTTGGGGTTAGGTTTAGATTTTACGTTTAGATTTGGGGTTAGGTTTAGATTTGGGGTTAGGTTTAGATTTTAGGTTTAGATTTGGGGTTAGGTTTAGATTTGGGGTTAGGTTTAGATTTTAGGTTTAGATTTGGGGTTAGGTTTAGATTTTAGGTTTAGATTTGGGGTTAGGTTTAGATTTGGGGTTAGGTTTAGATTTTAGGTTTAGATTTGGGGTTAGGTTTAGATTTTAGGTTCAGATTTGGGGTTAGGATTAGATTTTAGGTTTAGATTTGGGGTTAGGTTTGGATTTGGGGTTAGGTTTAGATTTGGGGTTAGGTTTAGATTTTAGGTTTAGATTTGGGGTTAGGTTTAGATTTTAGGTTTAGATTTTAGGTTTAGATTTGGGGTTAGGTTTAGATTTTAGGTTTAGATTTGGATTTAGGTTTAGATTTAAGGTTTAGATTTGGGGTTAGGTTTAGATTTTAGGTTTAGATTTGGGATTAGGTTTAGATTTTATGTTTAGATTTGCGGTTAGGTTTAGATTTGGGGTTATGTTTAGATTTTAGGTTTAGATTTGGGGTTATGTTTAGATTTTAGGTTTAGATTTGGGGTTAGGTTTAGATTTGGGGTTAGGTTTAGATTTTAGGTTTAGATTTGGTGTTAGGTTTAGATTTTAGGTTTAGATTTGGGGTTAGGTTTAGATTTGGGGTTAGTTTTAGATTTTAGGTTTAGATTTGGGGTTAGGTTTAGATTTGGGGTTAGGTTTAGATTTTAGGTTTAGAATTGGGGTTAGGTTTAGATTTTAGGTTTAGATTTGGGGTTAGGTTTAGATTTGGGGTTAGGTTTAGATTTTAGGTTTTGATTTGGGGTTAGGTTTAGATTTGGTGTTAGGTTTAGATTTTAGGTTTAGATTTGGGGTTAGGTTTAGATTTGGGGTTAGGTTTAGATTTTAGGTTTAGATTTGGGTTAGGTTTAGATTTTAGGCTTAGATTTGGGGTTAGGTACAGATTTGGGGTTAGGTTTAGATTTTAGGTTTAGATTTGGGGTTAAGTTTAGATTTTAGGTTTAGATTTGGGGTTAGGTTTAGATTTGGGGTTAGGTTTAGATTTTAGGTTTATATTTGGGGTTAGGTTTAGATTTTAGGTTTAGATTTGGGGTTAGGTTTAGATTTGGGGTTAGGTTTAGATTTTAGGTTTAGATTTGGGGTTAGGTTTAGATTTTAGGTTTAGATTTGGGGTTAGGTTTAGATTTGGGGTTAGGTTTAGATTTTAGGTTTAGATTTGAGGTTAGGTTTAGATTTTAGGTTTAGATTTGGGGTTAGGTTTAGATTTTAGGTTTAGATTTGGGGCTAGGTTTAGATTTGGGGTTAGGTTTAGATTTTACGTTTAGATTTGGGGTTAGGTTTAGATTTGGGGTTAGGTTTAGATTTTAGGTTTAGATTTGGGGTTAGGTTTAGATTTGGGGTTAGGTTTAGATTTTAGGTTTAGATTTGGGGTTAGGTTTAGATTTTAGGTTTAGATTTGGGGTTAGGTTTAGATTTGGGGTTAGGTTTAGATTTTAGGTTTAGATTTGGGGTTAGGTTTAGATTTTAGGTTTAGATTTGGGGTTAGGTTTAGATTTGGGGTTAGGTTTAGATTTTAGGTTTAGATTTGGGGTTAGGTTTAGATTTTAGGTTCAGATTTGGGGTTAGGTTTAGATTTTAGGTTTAGATTTGGGGTAAGGTTTAGATTTGGGGTTAGGTTTAGATTTTAGGTTTAGATTTGGGGTTAGGTTTAGATTTTAGGTTTAGATTTGGGGTTAGGTTTAGATTTGGGGTTAGGTTTAGATTTTAGGTTTAGATTTGGGGTTAGGTTTAGATTTTAGGTTTAGATTTGGGGTTAGGTTCAGATTTGGTGTTAGGTTTAGATTTTAGGTTTAGATTTGGGGTTAGGTTTAGATTTGGGGTTCAGATTTGGGGTTAGGTTTAGATTTTAGGTTTAGATTTGGGGTTAGGTTTAGATTTTAGGTTTAGATTTGAGGCTAGGTTTAGATTTGGGGTTAGGTTTAGATTTTAGGTTTAGATTTGGGGTTAGGTTTAGATTTAGGGTTAGATTTGGAGTTAGGTTTAGATTGGGGGTTAGGTTTAGACTTTTGGTTTAGATTTGGTGTTAGGTTTAGATTTTAGGTTTAGATTTGGGGTTAGGTTTAGATTTTAGGATTAGATTTGGGGTTAGGTTTAGATTTGGGGTTAGGTTTAGATTTTAGGTTTAGATTTGGGGGTTAGGTTTAGATTTGGGGTTAGGTTTAGATTTTAGGTTTAGATTTGGGGTTAGGTTTAGATTTGGGGTTAGGTTTAGATTTTAGGTTTTGATTTGGGGTTAGGTTTAGATTTTACGTTTAGATTTGGGGTTAGGTTTAGATTTGGGGTTAGGTTTAGATTTTAGGTTTAGATTTGGGGTTAGGTTTAGATTTTAGGTTTAGATTTGGGGTTAGGTTTAGATTTGGGGTTAGGTTTAGATTTTAGGTTTAGATTTGGGGTTAGGTTTAGATTTTAGGTTTAGATTTGGGGTTAGGTTTAGATTTTAGGTTTAGATTTGTGGTTAGGTTTAGATTTTAGGTTTAGATTTGGGGTTAGGTTTAGATTTGGGGTTAGGTTTAGATTTTAGGTTTAGATTTGGGGTTAGGTTTAGATTTTAGGTTTAGATTTGGGGTTAGGTTCATATTTGGTGTTAGGTTTAGATTTTAGGTTTAGATTTGGGGTTAGGTTTAGATTTGGGGTTCAGATTTGGGGTTAGGTTTAGATTTTAGGTTTAGATTTGGGGTTAGGTTTAGATTTTAGGTTTAGATTTGAGGCTAGGTTTAGATTTGGGGTTAGGTTTAGATTTTAGGTTTAGATTTGGGGTTAGGTTTAGATTTTAGGATTAGATTTGGGGTTAGGTTTAGATTTGGGGTTAGGTTTAGATTTTAGGTTTAGATTTGGGGGTTAGGTTTAGATTTGGGGTTAGGTTTAGATTTTAGGTTTAGATTTGGGATTAGGTTTAGATTTGGGGTTAGGTTTAGATTTTAGGTTTAGATTAGGGGTTAGGTTTAGATTTTAGGTTTAGATTTGGGGTTAGCTCCAGATTTGGGGTTAGGTTTAGATTTTAGGTTTAGATTTGGGGTTAGGTTTAGATTTTAGGTTTAGATTTGGGGTTAGGTTTGGATTTGGGGTTAGGTTTAGATTTGGGGTTAGGTTTAGATTTTAGGTTTAGATTTGGGGTTAGGTTTAGATTTGGGGTTAGGTTTAGATTTTAGGTTTAGATTTGGGGTTAGGTTTAGATTTTAGGTTTAGATTTGGGGTTAGGTTTAGATTTTAGGTTTAGATTTGGGGTTAGGTTTAGATTTTAGGTTTAGATTTGGGATTAGGTTTAGATTTTATGTTTAGATTTGCGGTTAGGTTTAGATTTGGGGTTATGTTTAGATTTTAGGTTTAGATTTGGGGTTATGTTTAGATTTTAGGTTTAGATTTGGGGTTAGGTTTAGATTTGTGGTTAGGTTTAGATTTTAGGTTTAAATTTGGGGTTAGGTTTAGATTTTAGGTTTAGATTTGGGGTTAGGTTTAGATTTGGGGTTAGGTTTAGATTTTAGGTTTAGATTTGGTGTTAGGTTTAGATTTGGGGTTAGGTTTAGATTTTAGGTTTAGATTTGGGGTTAGGTTTAGATTTTAGGTTTAGATTTGGGGTTAGGTTTAGATTTGGGGTTAGGTTTAGATTTTAGGTTTTGATTTGGGGTTAGGTTTAGATTTGGTGTTAGGTTTAGATTTTAGGTTTAGATTTGGGGTTAGGTTTAGATTTGGGGTTAGGTTTAGATTTTAGGTTTAGATTTGGGTTAGGTTTAGATTTTAGGCTTAGATTTGGGGTTAGGTACAGATTTGGGGTTAGGTTTAGATTTTAGGTTTAGATTTGGGGTTAGGTTTAGATTTTAGGTTTAGATTTGGGGTTAGGTTTAGATTTGGGGTTAGGTTTAGATTTTAGGTTTATATTTGGGGTTAGGTTTAGATTTTAGGTTTAGATTTGGGGTTAGGTTTAGATTTGGCGTTAGGTTTAGATTTTAGGTTTAGATTTGGGGTTAGGTTTAGATTTTAGGTTTAGATTTGGGGTTAGGTTTAGATTTGGGGTTAGGTTTAGATTTTAGGTTTAGATTTGGGGTTAGGTTTAGATTTTAGGTTTAGATTTGGGGTTAGGTTTAGATTTTAGGTTTAGATTTTAGGTTTAGATTTGGGGTTAGGTTTAGATTTTACGTTTAGATTTGGGGTTAGGTTTAGATTTGGGGTTAGGTTTAGATTTTAGGTTTAGATTTGGGGTTAGGTTTAGATTTGGGGTTAGGTTTAGATTTTAGGTTTAGATTTGGGGTTAGGTTTAGATTTTAGGTTTAGATTTGGGGTTAGGTTTAGATTTGGGGTTAGGTTTAGATTTTAGGTTTAGATTTGGGGTTAGGTTTAGATTTTAGGTTTAGATTTGGGGTTAGGTTTAGATTTGGGGTTAGGTTTAGATTTTAGGTTTAGATTTGGGGTTAGGTTTAGATTTTAGGTTCAGATTTGGGGTTAGGATTAGATTTTAGGTTTAGATTTGGGGTTAGGTTTGGATTTGGGGTTAGGTTTAGATTTGGGGTTAGGTTTAGATTTTAGGTTTAGATTTGGGGTTAGGTTTAGATTTTAGGTTTAGATTTTAGGTTTAGATTTGGGGTTAGGTTTAGATTTTAGGTTTAGATTTGGGGTTAGGTTTAGATTTAAGGTTTAGATTTGGGGTTAGGTTTAGATTTTAGGTTTAGATTTGGGGTTAGGTTTAGATTTTATGTTTAGATTTGCGGTTAGGTTTAGATTTGGGGTTATGTTTAGATTTTAGGTTTAGATTTGGGGTTATGTTTAGATTTTAGGTTTAGATTTGGGGTTAGGTTTAGATTTGGGGTTAGGTTTAGATTTTAGGTTTAGATTTGGTGTTAGGTTTAGATTTTAGGTTTAGATTTGGGGTTAGGTTTAGATTTGGGGTTAGTTTTAGATTTTAGGTTTAGATTTGGGGTTAGGTTTAGATTTGGGGTTAGGTTTAGATTTTAGGTTTAGAATTGGGGTTAGGTTTAGATTTTAGGTTTAGATTTGGGGTTAGGTTTAGATTTGGGGTTAGGTTTAGATTTTAGGTTTTGATTTGGGGTTAGGTTTAGATTTGGTGTTAGGTTTAGATTTTAGGTTTAGATTTGGGGTTAGGTTTAGATTTGGGGTTAGGTTTAGATTTTAGGTTTAGATTTGGGTTAGGTTTAGATTTTAGGCTTAGATTTGGGGTTAGGTACAGATTTGGGGTTAGGTTTAGATTTTAGGTTTAGATTTGGGGTTAAGTTTAGATTTTAGGTTTAGATTTGGGGTTAGGTTTAGATTTGGGGTTAGGTTTAGATTTTAGGTTTAGATTTGGGGTTAGGTTTAGATTTTAGGTTTAGATTTGGGGTTAGGTTTAGATTTGGGGTTAGGTTTAGATTTTAGGTTTAGATTTGGGGTTAGGTTTAGATTTTAGGTTTAGATTTGGGGTTAGGTTTAGATTTGGGGTTAGGTTTAGATTTTAGGTTTAGATTTGAGGTTAGGTTTAGATTTTAGGTTTAGATTTGGGGTTAGGTTTAGATTTTAGGTTTAGATTTGGGGCTAGGTTTAGATTTGGGGTTAGGTTTAGATTTTACGTTTAGATTTGGGGTTAGGTTTAGATTTGGGGTTAGGTTTAGATTTTAGGTTTCGATTTGGGGTTAGGTTTAGATTTGGTGTTAGGTTTAGATTTTAGGTTTAGATTTGGGGTTAGGTTTAGATTTTAGGTTTAGATTTGGGGTTAGGTTTAGATTTGGGGTTAGGTTTAGATTTTAGGTTTAGATTTGGGGTTAGGTTTAGATTTTAGGTTTAGATTTGGGGTTAGGTTTAGATTTTAGGTTTAGATTTGGGGTTAGGTTTAGATTTGGGGTTAGGTTTAGATTTTAGGTTTAGATTTGGGGTTAGGTTTAGATTTTAGGTTCAGATTTGGGGTTAGGTTTAGATTTTAGGTTTAGATTTGGGGTTAGGTTTAGATTTGGGGTTAGGTTTAGATTTTAGGTTTAGATTTGGGGTTAGGTTTAGATTTTAGGTTTAGATTTGGGGTTAGGTTTAGATTTGGGGTTAGGTTTAGATTTTAGGTTTAGATTTGGGGTTAGGTTTAGATTTTAGGTTTAGATTTGGGGTTAGGTTCAGATTTGGTGTTAGGTTTAGATTTTAGGTTTAGATTTGGGGTTAGGTTTAGATTTGGGGTTCAGATTTGGGGTTAGGTTTAGATTTTAGGTTTAGATTTGGGGTTAGGTTTAGATTTTAGGTTTAGATTTGAGGCTAGGTTTAGATTTGGGGTTAGGTTTATATTTTAGGTTTAGATTTGGGATTAGGTTTAGATTTGGGGTTAGGTTTAGATTTTAGGTTTAGATTAGGGGTTAGGTTTAGATTTTAGGTTTAGATTTGGGGTTAGCTCCAGATTTGGGGTTAGGTTTAGATTTTAGGTTTAGATTTGGGGTTAGGTTTAGATTTTAGGTTTAGATTTGGGGTTAGGTTTGGATTTGGGGTTAGGTTTAGATTTGGGGTTAGGTTTAGATTTTAGGTTTAGATTTGGGGTTAGGTTTAGATTTTAGGTTTAGATTTTAGGTTTAGATTTGGGGTTAGGTTTAGATTTTAGGTTTAGATTTGGGGTTAGGTTTAGATTTTAGGTTTAGATTTGGGGTTAGGTTTAGATTTTAGGTTTAGATTTGGGATTAGGTTTAGATTTTAGGTTTAGATTTGCGGTTAGGTTTAGATTTGGGGTTATGTTTAGATTTTAGGTTTAGATTTGGGGTTATGTTTAGATTTTAGGTTTAGATTTGGGGTTAGGTTTAGATTTGGGGTTAGGTTTAGATTTTAGGTTCAGATTTGGTGTTAGGTTTAGAATTTAGTTTTAGATTTGGGGTTAGGTTTAGATTTGGGGTTAGTTTTAGATTTTAGGTTTAGATTTGGGGTTAGGTTTAGATTTGGGGTTAGGTTTAGATTTTAGGTTTAGAATTGGGGTTAGGTTTAGATTTTAGGTTTAGATTTGGGGTTAGGTTTAGATTTGGGGTTAGGTTTAGATTTTAGGTTTTGATTTGGGGTTAGGTTTAGATTTGGTGTTAGGTTTAGATTTTAGGTTTAGATTTGGGGTTAGGTTTAGATTTGGGGTTAGGTTTAGATTTTAGGTTTAGATTTGGGTTAGGTTTAGATTTTAGGCTTAGATTTGGGGTTAGGTACAGATTTGGGGTTAGGTTTAGATTTTAGGTTTAGATTTGGGGTTAGGTTTAGATTTTAGGTTTAGATTTGGGGTTAGGTTTAGATTTAAGGTTTAGATTTGGGGTTAGGTTTAGATTTTAGGTTTAGATTTGGGATTAGGTTTAGATTTTATGTTTAGATTTGCGGTTAGGTTTAGATTTGGGGTTATGTTTAGATTTTAGGTTTAGATTTGGGGTTATGTTTAGATTTTAGGTTTAGATTTGGGGTTAGGTTTAGATTTGGGGTTAGGTTTAGATTTTAGGTTTAGATTTGGTGTTAGGTTTAGATTTTAGGTTTAGATTTGGGGTTAGGTTTAGATTTGGGGTTAGTTTTAGATTTTAGGTTTAGATTTGGGTTTAGGTTTAGATTTGGGGTTAGGTTTAGATTTTAGGTTTAGAATTGGGGTTAGGTTTAGATTTTAGGTTTAGATTTGGGGTTAGGTTTAGATTTGGGGTTAGGTTTAGATTTTAGGTTTTGATTTGGGGTTAGGTTTAGATTTGGGGTTAGGTTTAGATTTTAGGTTTAGATTTGGGTTAGGTTTAGATTTTAGGCTTAGATTTGGGGTTAGGTACAGATTTGGGGTTAGGTTTAGATTTTAGGTTTAGATTTGGGGTTAAGTTTAGATTTTAGGTTTAGATTTGGGGTTAGGTTTAGATTTGGGGTTAGGTTTAGATTTTAGGTTTAGATTTGGGGTTAGGTTTAGATTTTAGGTTTAGATTTGGGGTTAGGTTTAGATTTGGGGTTAGGTTTAGATTTTAGGTTTAGATTTGGGGTTAGGTTTAGATTTTAGGTTTAGATTTGGGGTTAGGTTTAGATTTGGGGTTAGGTTTAGATTTTAGGTTTAGATTTGAGGTTAGGTTTAGATTTTAGGTTTAGATTTGGGGTTAGGTTTAGATTTTAGGTTTAGATTTGGGGCTAGGTTTAGATTTGGGGTTAGGTTTAGATTTTACGTTTAGATTTGGGGTTAGGTTTAGATTTGGGGTTAGGTTTAGATTTTAGGTTTAGATTTGGGGTTAGGTTTAGATTTGGTGTTAGGTTTAGATTTTAGGTTTAGATTTGGGGTTAGGTTTAGATTTTAGGTTTAGATTTGGGGTTAGGTTTAGATTTGTGGTTAGGTTTAGATTTTAGGTTTAGATTTGGGGTTAGGTTTAGATTTTAGGTTTAGATTTGGGGTTAGGTTTAGATTTGGGGTTAGGTTTAGATTTTAGGTTTAGATTTGGGGTTAGGTTTAGATTTTAGGTTCAGATTTGGGGTTAGGTTTAGATTTTAGGTTTAGATTTGGGGTTAGGTTTAGATTTGGGGTTAGGTTTAGATTTTAGGTTTAGATTTGGGGTTAGGTTTAGATTTTAGGTTTAGATTTGGGGTTAGGTTTAGATTTGGGGTTAGGTTTAGATTTTAGGTTTAGATTTGGGGTTAGGTTTAGATTTTAGGTTTAGATTTGGGGTTAGGTTTAGATTTTAGGTTTAGATTTGGGGTTAGGTTTAGATTTGGGGTTAGGTTTAGATTTTAGGTTTAGATTTGGGGTTAGGTTTAGATTTTAGGTTTAGATTTGGGGTTAGGTTCAGATTTGGTGTTAGGTTTAGATTTTAGGTTTAGATTTGGGGTTAGGTTTAGATTTGGGGTTCAGATTTGGGGTTAGGTTTAGATTTTAGGTTTAGATTTGGGGTTAGGTTTAGATTTTAGGTTTAGATTTGAGGCTAGGTTTAGATTTGGGGTTAGGTTTATATTTTAGGTTTAGATTTGGGATTAGGTTTAGATTTGGGGTTAGGTTTAGATTTTAGGTTTAGATTAGGGGTTAGGTTTAGATTTTAGGTTTAGATTTGGGGTTAGCTCCAGATTTGGGGTTAGGTTTAGATTTTAGGTTTAGATTTGGGGTTAGGTTTGGATTTGGGGTTAGGTTTAGATTAGGGGTTAGGTTTAGATTTTAGGTTTAGATTTGGGGTTAGGTTTAGATTTTAGGTTTAGATTTGGGGTTAGGTTTAGATTTTAGGTTTAGATTTGGGGTTAGGTTTAGATTTTAGGTTTAGATTTGGGATTAGGTTTAGATTTTATGTTTAGATTTGCGGTTAGGTTTAGATTTGGGGTTATGTTTAGATTTTAGGTTTAGATTTGGGGTTATGTTTAGATTTTAGGTTTAGATTTGGGGTTAGGTTTAGATTTGGGGTTAGGTTTAGATTTTAGGTTCAGATTTGGTGTTAGGTTTAGATTTTAGGTTTAGATTTGGGGTTAGGTTTAGATTTGGGGTTAGTTTTAGATTTTAGGTTTAGATTTGGGGTTAGGTTTAGATTTGGGGTTAGGTTTAGATTTTAGGTTTAGAATTGGGGTTAGGTTTAGATTTTAGGTTTAGATTTGGGGTTAGGTTTAGATTTGGGGTTAGGTTTAGATTTTAGGTTTTGATTTGGGGTTAGGTTTAGATTTGGTGTTAGGTTTAGATTTTAGGTTTAGATTTGGGGTTAGGTTTAGATTTGGGGTTAGGTTTAGATTTTAGGTTTAGATTTGGGTTAGGTTTAGATTTTAGGCTTAGATTTGGGGTTAGGTACAGATTTGGGGTTAGGTTTAGATTTTAGGTTTAGATTTGGGGTTAGGTTTAGATTTTAGGTTTAGATTTGGGGTTAGGTTTAGATTTGGGGTTAGGTTTAGATTTTAGGTTTAGATTTGGGGTTAGGTTTAGATTTTAGGTTTAGATTTGGGGTTAGGTTTAGATTTGGGGTTAGGTTTAGATTTTAGGTTTAGATTTGGGGTTAGGTTTAGATTTTAGGTTTAGATTTGGGGTTAGGTTTAGATTTGGGGTTAGGTTTAGATTTTAGGTTTAGATTTGGGGTTAGGTTTAGATTTTAGGTTTAGATTTTAGGTTTAGATTTGGGGTTAGGTTTAGATTTTACGTTTAGATTTGGGGTTAGGTTTAGATTTGGGGTTAGGTTTAGATTTTAGGTTTAGATTTGGGGTTAGGTTTAGATTTGGGGTTAGGTTTAGATTTTAGGTTTAGATTTGGGGTTAGGTTTAGATTTTAGGTTTAGATTTGGGGTTAGGTTTAGATTTGGGGTTAGGTTTAGATTTTAGGTTTAGATTTGGGGTTAGGTTTAGATTTTAGGTTTAGATTTGGGGTTAGGTTTAGATTTGGGGTTAGGTTTAGATTTTAGGTTTAGATTTGGGGTTAGGTTTAGATTTTAGGTTCAGATTTGGGGTTAGGATTAGATTTTAGGTTTAGATTTGGGGTTAGGTTTGGATTTGGGGTTAGGTTTAGATTTGGGGTTAGGTTTAGATTTTAGGTTTAGATTTGGGGTTAGGTTTAGATTTTAGGTTTAGATTTTAGGTTTAGATTTGGGGTTAGGTTTAGATTTTAGGTTTAGATTTGGGGTTAGGTTTAGATTTAAGGTTTAGATTTGGGGTTAGGTTTAGATTTTAGGTTTAGATTTGGGATTAGGTTTAGATTTTATGTTTAGATTTGCGGTTAGGTTTAGATTTGGGGTTATGTTTAGATTTTAGGTTTAGATTTGGGGTTATGTTTAGATTTTAGGTTTAGATTTGGGGTTAGGTTTAGATTTGGGGTTAGGTTTAGATTTTAGGTTTAGATTTGGTGTTAGGTTTAGATTTTAGGTTTAGATTTGGGGTTAGGTTTAGATTTGGGGTTAGTTTTAGATTTTAGGTTTAGATTTGGGGTTAGGTTTAGATTTGGGGTTAGGTTTAGATTTTAGGTTTAGAATTGGGGTTAGGTTTAGATTTTAGGTTTAGATTTGGGGTTAGGTTTAGATTTGGGGTTAGGTTTAGATTTTAGGTTTAGATTTGGGGTTAGGTTTAGATTTTAGGATTAGATTTGGGGTTAGGTTTAGATTTTAGGTTTAGATTTGGGGTTAGGTTTAGATTTTAGGTTTAGATTTTAGGTTTAGATTTGGGGTTAGGTTTAGATTTTAGGTTTAGATTTGGGGTTAGGTTTAGATTTAAGGTTTAGATTTGGGGTTAGGTTTAGATTTTAGGTTTAGATTTGGGATTAGGTTTAGATTTTATGTTTAGATTTGCGGTTAGGTTTAGATTTGGGGTTATGTTTAGATTTTAGGTTTAGATTTGGGGTTATGTTTAGATTTTAGGTTTAGATTTGGGGTTAGGTTTAGATTTGGGGTTAGGTTTAGATTTTAGGTTTAGATTTGGTGTTAGGTTTAGATTTTAGGTTTAGATTTGGGGTTAGGTTTAGATTTGGGGTTAGTTTTAGATTTTAGGTTTAGATTTGGGGTTAGGTTTAGATTTGGGGTTAGGTTTAGATTTTAGGTTTAGAATTGGGGTTAGGTTTAGATTTTAGGTTTAGATTTGGGGTTATGTTTAGATTTGGGGTTAGGTTTAGATTTTAGGTTTTGATTTGGGGTTAGGTTTAGATTTGGTGTTAGGTTTAGATTTTAGGTTTAGATTTGGGGTTAGGTTTAGATTTGGGGTTAGGTTTAGATTTTAGGTTTAGATTTGGGTTAGGTTTAGATTTTAGGCTTAGATTTGGGGTTAGGTACAGATTTGGGGTTAGGTTTAGATTTTAGGTTTAGATTTGGGGTTAAGTTTAGATTTTAGGTTTAGATTTGGTGTTAGTTTTAGATTTTAGGTTTAGATTTGGGGTTAGGTTTAGATTTGGGGTTAGGTTTAGATTTTAGGTTTATATTTGGGTTAGGTTTAGATTTTAGGCTTAGATTTGGGGTTAGTTACAGATTTGGGGTTAGGTTTAGATTTTAGGTTTAGATTTGGGGTTAAGTTTAGATTTTAGGTTTAGATTTGGGGTTAGGTTTAGATTTGGGGTTAGTTTTAGATTTTAGGTTTAGATTTGGGGTTAGGTTTAGATTTGGGGTTAGGTTTAGATTTTAGGTTTAGATTTGGGGTTAGGTTTAGATTTTAGGTTTAGATTTTAGGTTTAGATTTGGGGTTAGGTTTAGATTTTAGGTTTAGATTTGGGGTTAGGTTTAGATTTGGGGTTAGGTTTAGATTTTAGGTTTAGATTTGGGGTTAGGTTTAGATTTGGGGTTAGGTTTAGATTTTAGGTTTAGATTTGGGGTTAGGTTTAGATTTTAGGTTTAGATTTGGGGTTAGGTTTAGATTTGGGGTTAGGTTTAGATTTTAGGTTTAGATTTGGGGTTAGGTTTAGATTTTAGGTTTAGATTTGGGGTTAGGTTTAGATTTGGGGTTAGGTTTAGATTTTAGGTTTAGATTTGGGGTTAGGTTTAGATTTTAGGTTCAGATTTGGGGTTAGGATTAGATTTTAGGTTTAGATTTGGGGTTAGGTTTGGATTTGGGGTTAGGTTTAGATTTGGGGTTAGGTTTAGATTTTAGGTTTAGATTTGGGGTTAGGTTTAGATTTTAGGTTTAGATTTTAGGTTTAGATTTGGGGTTAGGTTTAGATTTTAGGTTTAGATTTGGGGTTAGGTTTAGATTTAAGGTTTAGATTTGGGGTTAGGTTTAGATTTTAGGTTTAGATTTGGGATTAGGTTTAGATTTTATGTTTAGATTTGCGGTTAGGTTTAGATTTGGGGTTATGTTTAGATTTTAGGTTTAGATTTGGGGTTATGTTTAGATTTTAGGTTTAGATTTGGGGTTAGGTTTAGATTTGGGGTTAGGTTTAGATTTTAGGTTTAGATTTGGTGTTAGGTTTAGATTTTAGGTTTAGATTTGGGGTTAGGTTTAGATTTGGGGTTAGTTTTAGATTTTAGGTTTAGATTTGGGGTTAGGTTTAGATTTGGGGTTAGGTTTAGATTTTAGGTTTAGAATTGGGGTTAGGTTTAGATTTTAGGTTTAGATTTGGGGTTAGGTTTAGATTTGGGGTTAGGTTTAGATTTTAGGTTTTGATTTGGGGTTAGGTTTAGATTTGGTGTTAGGTTTAGATTTTAGGTTTAGATTTGGGGTTAGGTTTAGATTTGGGGTTAGGTTTAGATTTTAGGTTTAGATTTGGGGTTAGGTTTAGATTTTAGGTTTAGATTTGGGGTTAGGTTTAGATTTTAGGTTTAGATTTTAGGTTTAGATTTGGGGTTAGGTTTAGATTTTAGGTTTAGATTTGGGGTTAGGTTTAGATTTAAGGTTTAGATTTGGGGTTAGGTTTAGATTTTAGGTTTAGATTTGGGATTAGGTTTAGATTTTATGTTTAGATTTGCGGTTAGGTTTAGATTTGGGGTTATGTTTAGATTTTAGGTTTAGATTTGGGGTTATGTTTAGATTTTAGGTTTAGATTTGGAATTAGGTTTAGATTTGGGGTTAGGTTTAGATTTTAGGTTTAGATTTGGTGTTAGGTTTAGATTTTAGGTTTAGATTTGGGGTTAGGTTTAGATTTGGGGTTAGTTTTAGATTTTAGGTTTAGATTTGGGGTTAGGTTTAGATTTGGGGTTAGGTTTAGATTTTAGGTTTAGAATTGGGGTTAGGTTTAGATTTTAGGTTTAGATTTGGGGTTATGTTTAGATTTGGGGTTAGGTTTAGATTTTAGGTTTTGATTTGGGGTTAGGTTTAGATTTGGTGTTAGGTTTAGATTTTAGGTTTAGATTTGGGGTTAGGTTTAGATTTGGGGTTAGGTTTAGATTTTAGGTTTAGATTTGGGTTAGGTTTAGATTTTAGGCTTAGATTTGGGGTTAGGTACAGATTTGGGGTTAGGTTTAGATTTTAGGTTTAGATTTGGGGTTAAGTTTAGATTTTAGGTTTAGATTTGGTGTTAGTTTTAGATTTTAGGTTTAGATTTGGGGTTAGGTTTAGATTTGGGGTTAGGTTTAGATTTTAGGTTTATATTTGGGTTAGGTTTAGATTTTAGGCTTAGATTTGGGGTTAGTTACAGATTTGGGGTTAGGTTTAGATTTTAGGTTTAGATTTGGGGTTAAGTTTAGATTTTAGGTTTAGATTTGGGGTTAGGTTTAGATTTGGGGTTAGGTTTAGATTTTAGGTTTAGATTTGGGGTTAGGTTTAGATTTTAGGTTTAGATTTGGGGTTAGGTTTAGATTTGGGGTTAGGTTTAGATTTTAGGTTTAGATTTGGGGTTAGGTTTAGATTTTAGGTTTAGATTTGGGGTTAGGTTTAGATTTGGGGTTAGGTTTAGATTTTAGGTTTAGATTTGAGGTTAGGTTTAGATTTTAGGTTTAGATTTGGGGTTAGGTTTAGATTTTAGGTTTAGATTTGGGGCTAGGTTTAGATTTGGGGTTAGGTTTAGATTTTACGTTTAGATTTGGGGTTAGGTTTAGATTTGGGGTTAGGTTTAGATTTTAGGTTTAGATTTGGGGTTAGGTTTAGATTTGGGGTTAGGTTTAGATTTTAGGTTTAGATTTGGGGTTAGGTTTAGATTTTAGGTTTAGATTTGGGGTTAGGTTTATATTTGGGGTTAGGTTTAGATTTTAGGTTTAGATTTGGGGTTAGGTTTAGATTTTAGGTTTAGATTTGGGGTTAGGTTTAGATTTGGGGTTAGGTTTAGATTTTACGTTTAGATTTGGGGTTAGGTTTAGATTTTAGGTTCAGATTTGGGGTTAGGTTTAGATTTTAGGTTTAGATTTGGGGTTAGGTTTAGATTTGGGGTTAGGTTTAGATTTTAGGTTTAGATTTGGGGTTAGGTTTAGATTTTAGGTTTAGATTTGGGGTTAGGTTTAGATTTGGGGTTAGGTTTAGATTTTAGGTTTAGATTTGGGGTTAGGTTTAGATTTTAGGTTTAGATTTGGGGTTAGGTTTAGATTTGGGGTTAGGTTTAGATTTTAGGTTTAGATTTGGGGTTAGGTTTAGATTTTAGGTTTAGATTTGGGGTTAGGTTTAGATTTTAGGTTTAGATTTTAGGTTTAGATTTGGGGTTAGGTTTAGATTTTACGTTTAGATTTGGGGTTAGGTTTAGATTTGGGGTTAGGTTTAGATTTTAGGTTTAGATTTGGGGTTAGGTTTAGATTTGGGGTTAGGTTTAGATTTGGGGTTAGGTTTAGATTTTAGGTTTAGATTTGGGGTTAGGTTTAGATTTTAGGTTTAGATTTGGGGTTAGGTTTAGATTTTAGGTTTAGATTTTAGGTTTAGATTTGGGGTTAGGTTTAGATTTTAGGTTTAGATTTGGGGTTAGGTTTAGATTTAAGGTTTAGATTTGGGGTTAGGTTTAGATTTTAGGTTTAGATTTGGGATTAGGTTTAGATTTTATGTTTAGATTTGCGGTTAGGTTTAGATTTGGGGTTATGTTTAGATTTTAGGTTTAGATTTGGGGTTAGGTTTAGATTTGGGGTTAGGTTTAGATTTTAGGTTTAGATTTGGTGTTAGGTTTAGATTTTAGGTTTAGATTTGGGGTTAGGTTTAGATTTTAGGTTTTGATTTGGGGTTAGGTTTAGATTTGGTGTTAGGTTTAGATTTTAGGTTTAGATTTGGGGTTAGGTTTAGATTTGGGGTTAGGTTTAGATTTTAGGTTTAGATTTGGGTTAGGTTTAGATTTTAGGCTTAGATTTGGGGTTAGGTACAGATTTGGGGTTAGGTTTAGATTTTAGGTTTAGATTTGGGGTTAAGTTTAGATTTTAGGTTTAGATTTGGTGTTAGTTTTAGATTTTAGGTTTAGATTTGGGGTTAGGTTTAGATTTGGGGTTAGGTTTAGATTTTAGGTTTATATTTGGGTTAGGTTTAGATTTTAGGCTTAGATTTGGGGTTAGGTTTAGATTTGGGGTTAGGTTTAGATTTTAGGTTTAGATTTGGGGTTAGGTTTAGATTTTAGGTTTAGATTTGGGGTTAGGTTTAGATTTGGGGTTAGGTTTAGATTTTAGGTTTAGATTTGAGGTTAGGTTTAGATTTTAGGTTTAGATTTGGGGTTAGGTTTAGATTTTAGGTTTAGATTTGGGGCTAGGTTTAGATTTGGGGTTAGGTTTAGATTTTACGTTTAGATTTGGGGTTAGGTTTAGATTTGGTGTTAGGTTTAGATTTTAGGTTTAGATTTGGGGTTAGGTTTAGATTTGGGGTTAGGTTTAGATTTTAGGTTTAGATTTGGGGTTAGGTTTAGATTTTAGGTTTAGATTTGGGGTTAGGTTTAGATTTGGGGTTAGGTTTAGATTTTAGGTTTAGATTTGGGGTTAGGTTTAGATTTTAGGTTTAGATTTGGGGTTAGGTTTAGATTTGGAGTTAGGTTTAGATTTTAGGTTTAGATTTGGGGTTAGGTTTAGATTTTAGGTTCAGATTTGGGGTTAGGTTTAGATTTTAGGTTTAGATTTGGGGTTAGGTTTAGAATTGGGGTTAGGGTTAGATTTTAGGTTTAGATTTGGGGTTAGGTTTAGATTTTAGGTTTAGAATTGGGGTTAGGTTTAGATTTGGGGTTAGGTTTAGATTTTAGGTTTAGATTTGGGGTTAGGTTTAGATTTTAGGTTTAGATTTGGGGTTAGGTTCAGATTTGGTGTTAGGTTTAGATTTTAGGTTTAGATTTGGGGTTAGGTTTAGATTTGGGGTTCAGATTTGGGGTTAGGTTTAGATTTTAGGTTTAGATTTGGGGTTAGGTTTAGATTTTAGGTTTAGATTTGAGGCTAGGTTTAGATTTGGGGTTAGGTTTAGATTTTAGGTTTAGATTTGGGGTTAGGTTTAGATTTAGGGTTAGATTTGGAGTTAGGTTTAGATTGGGGGTTAGGTTTAGACTTTTGGTTTAGATTTGGTGTTAGGTTTAGATTTTAGGTTTAGATTTGGGGTTAGGTTTAGATTTTAGGATTAGATTTGGGGTTAGGTTTAGATTTGGGGTTAGGTTTAGATTTTAGGTTTAGATTTGGGGGTTAGGTTTAGATTTGGGGTTAGGTTTAGATTTTAGGTTTAGATTTGGGGTTAGGTTTAGATTTTAGGTTTAGATTTGGGGCTAGGTTTAGATTTGGGGTTAGGTTTAGATTTTACGTTTAGATTTGGGGTTAGGTTTAGATTTGGGGTTAGGTTTAGATTTTAGGTTTAGATTTGGGGTTAGGTTTAGATTTTAGGTTTAGATTTGGGGTTAGGTTTAGATTTGGGGTTAGGTTTAGATTTTAGGTTTAGATTTGGGGTTAGGTTTAGATTTGGGGTTAGGTTTAGATTTTAGGTTTATATTTGGGTTAGGTTTAGATTTTAGGCTTAGATTTGGGGTTAGTTACAGATTTGGGGTTAGGTTTAGATTTTAGGTTTAGATTTGGGGTTAAGTTTAGATTTTAGGTTTAGATTTGGGGTTAGGTTTAGATTTGGGGTTAGGTTTAGATTTTAGGTTTAGATTTGGGGTTAGGTTTAGATTTTAGGTTTAGATTTGGGGTTAGGTTTAGATTTGGGGTTAGGTTTAGATTTTAGGTTTAGATTTGGGGTTAGGTTTAGATTTTAGGTTTAGATTTGGGGTTAGGTTTAGATTTGGGGTTAGGTTTAGATTTTAGGTTTAGATTTGAGGTTAGGTTTAGATTTTAGGTTTAGATTTGGGGTTAGGTTTAGATTTTAGGTTTAGATTTGGGGCTAGGTTTAGATTTGGGGTAAGGTTTAGATTTGGGGTTAGGTTTAGATTTTACGTTTAGATTTGGGGTTAGGTTTAGATTTGGGGTTAGGTTTAGATTTTAGGTTTAGATTTGGGGTTAGGTTTAGATTTGGGGTTAGGTTTAGATTTTAGGTTTAGATTTGGGGTTAGGTTTAGATTTGGGGTTAGGTTTAGATTTTAGGTTTAGATTTGGGGTTAGGTTTAGATTTTAGGTTTAGATTTGGGGTTAGGTTTAGATTTGGGGTTAGGTTTAGATTTTAGGTTTAGATTTGGGGTTAGGTTTAGATTTTAGGTTTAGATTTGGGGTTAGGTTTAGATTTGGGGTTAGGTTTAGATTTTAGGTTTAGATTTGGGGTTAGGTTTAGATTTTAGGTTCAGATTTGGGGTTAGGTTTAGATTTTAGGTTTAGATTTGGGGTTAGGTTTAGATTTGGGGTTAGGTTTAGATTTTAGGTTTAGATTTGGGGTTAGGTTTAGATTTTAGGTTTAGATTTGGGGTTAGGTTTAGATTTTAGGTTTAGATTTGGGGTTAGGTTTAGATTTTAGGTTTAGATTTGGGGTTAGGTTTAGATTTGGGGTTAGGTTTAGATTTTAGGTTTAGATTTGGGGTTAGGTTTAGATTTTAGGTTTAGATTTGGGGTTAGGTTTAGATTTGGGGTTAGGTTTAGATTTTAGGTTTAGATTTGGGGTTAGGTTTAGATTTTAGGTTTAGATTTGGGGTTAGGTTTAGATTTTAGGTTTAGATTTTAGGTTTAGATTTGGGGTTAGGTTTAGATTTTACGTTTAGATTTGGGGTTAGGTTTAGATTTGGGGTTAGGTTTAGATTTTAGGTTTAGATTTGGGGTTAGGTTTAGATTTGGGGTTAGGTTTAGATTTGGGGTTAGGTTTAGATTTTAGGTTTAGATTTGGGGTTAGGTTTAGATTTTAGGTTTAGATTTGGGGTTAGGTTTAGAATTGGGGTTAGGGTTAGATTTTAGGTTTAGATTTGGGGTTAGGTTTAGATTTTAGGTTTAGAATTGGGGTTAGGTTTAGATTTGGGGTTAGGTTTAGATTTTAGGTTTAGATTTGGGGTTAGGTTTAGATTTTAGGTTTAGATTTGGGGTTAGGTTCAGATTTGGTGTTAGGTTTAGATTTTAGGTTTAGATTTGGGGTTAGGTTTAGATTTGGGGTTCAGATTTGGGGTTAGGTTTAGATTTTAGGTTTAGATTTGGGGTTAGGTTTAGATTTTAGGTTTAGATTTGAGGCTAGGTTTAGATTTGGGGTTAGGTTTAGATTTTAGGTTTAGATTTGGGGTTAGGTTTAGATTTAGGGTTAGATTTGGAGTTAGGTTTAGATTGGGGGTTAGGTTTAGACTTTTGGTTTAGATTTGGTGTTAGGTTTAGATTTTAGGTTTAGATTTGGGGTTAGGTTTAGATTTTAGGATTAGATTTGGGGTTAGGTTTAGATTTGGGGTTAGGTTTAGATTTTAGGTTTAGATTTGGGGGTTAGGTTTAGATTTGGGGTTAGGTTTAGATTTTAGGTTTAGATTTGGGGTTAGGTTTAGATTTTAGGTTTAGATTTGGGGCTAGGTTTAGATTTGGGGTTAGGTTTAGATTTTACGTTTAGATTTGGGGTTAGGTTTAGATTTGGGGTTAGGTTTAGATTTTAGGTTTAGATTTGGGGTTAGGTTTAGATTTTAGGTTTAGATTTGGGGTTAGGTTTAGATTTGGGGTTAGGTTTAGATTTTAGGTTTAGATTTGGGGTTAGGTTTAGATTTGGGGTTAGGTTTAGATTTTAGGTTTATATTTGGGTTAGGTTTAGATTTTAGGCTTAGATTTGGGGTTAGTTACAGATTTGGGGTTAGGTTTAGATTTTAGGTTTAGATTTGGGGTTAAGTTTAGATTTTAGGTTTAGATTTGGGGTTAGGTTTAGATTTGGGGTTAGGTTTAGATTTTAGGTTTAGATTTGGGGTTAGGTTTAGATTTTAGGTTTAGATTTGGGGTTAGGTTTAGATTTGGGGTTAGGTTTAGATTTTAGGTTTAGATTTGGGGTTAGGTTTAGATTTTAGGTTTAGATTTGGGGTTAGGTTTAGATTTGGGGTTAGGTTTAGATTTTAGGTTTAGATTTGAGGTTAGGTTTAGATTTTAGGTTTAGATTTGGGGTTAGGTTTAGATTTTAGGTTTAGATTTGGGGCTAGGTTTAGATTTGGGGTAAGGTTTAGATTTGGGGTTAGGTTTAGATTTTACGTTTAGATTTGGGGTTAGGTTTAGATTTGGGGTTAGGTTTAGATTTTAGGTTTAGATTTGGGGTTAGGTTTAGATTTGGGGTTAGGTTTAGATTTTAGGTTTAGATTTGGGGTTAGGTTTAGATTTTAGGTTTAGATTTGGGGTTAGGTTTAGATTTGGGGTTAGGTTTAGATTTTAGGTTTAGATTTGGGGTTAGGTTTAGATTTTAGGTTTAGATTTGGGGTTAGGTTTAGATTTGGGGTTAGGTTTAGATTTTAGGTTTAGATTTGGGGTTAGGTTTAGATTTTAGGTTCAGATTTGGGGTTAGGTTTAGATTTTAGGTTTAGATTTGGGGTTAGGTTTAGATTTGGGGTTAGGTTTAGATTTTAGGTTTAGATTTGGGGTTAGGTTTAGATTTTAGGTTTAGATTTGGGGTTAGGTTTAGATTTGGGGTTAGGTTTAGATTTTAGGTTTAGATTTGGGGTTAGGTTTAGATTTTAGGTTTAGATTTGGGGTTAGGTTTAGATTTGGGGTTAGGTTTAGATTTTAGGTTTAGATTTGGGGTTAGGTTTAGATTTTAGGTTTAGATTTGGGGTTAGGTTTAGATTTTAGGTTTAGATTTTAGGTTTAGATTTGGGGTTAGGTTTAGATTTTACGTTTAGATTTGGGGTTAGGTTTAGATTTGGGGTTAGGTTTAGATTTTAGGTTTAGATTTGGGGTTAGGTTTAGATTTGGGGTTAGGTTTAGATTTGGGGTTAGGTTTAGATTTTAGGTTTAGATTTGGGGTTAGGTTTAGATTTTAGGTTTAGATTTGGGGTTAGGTTTAGATTTTAGGTTTAGATTTTAGGTTTAGATTTGGGGTTAGGTTTAGATTTTAGGTTTAGATTTGGGGTTAGGTTTAGATTTAAGGTTTAGATTTGGGGTTAGGTTTAGATTTTAGGTTTAGATTTGGGATTAGGTTTAGATTTTATGTTTAGATTTGCGGTTAGGTTTAGATTTGGGGTTATGTTTAGATTTTAGGTTTAGATTTGGGGTTAGGTTTAGATTTGGGGTTAGGTTTAGATTTTAGGTTTAGATTTGGTGTTAGGTTTAGATTTTAGGTTTAGATTTGGGGTTAGGTTTAGATTTTAGGTTTTGATTTGGGGTTAGGTTTAGATTTGGTGTTAGGTTTAGATTTTAGGTTTAGATTTGGGGTTAGGTTTAGATTTGGGGTTAGGTTTAGATTTTAGGTTTAGATTTGGGTTAGGTTTAGATTTTAGGCTTAGATTTGGGGTTAGGTACAGATTTGGGGTTAGGTTTAGATTTTAGGTTTAGATTTGGGGTTAAGTTTAGATTTTAGGTTTAGATTTGGTGTTAGTTTTAGATTTTAGGTTTAGATTTGGGGTTAGGTTTAGATTTGGGGTTAGGTTTAGATTTTAGGTTTATATTTGGGTTAGGTTTAGATTTTAGGCTTAGATTTGGGGTTAGGTTTAGATTTGGGGTTAGGTTTAGATTTTAGGTTTAGATTTGGGGTTAGGTTTAGATTTTAGGTTTAGATTTGGGGTTAGGTTTAGATTTGGGGTTAGGTTTAGATTTTAGGTTTAGATTTGAGGTTAGGTTTAGATTTTAGGTTTAGATTTGGGGTTAGGTTTAGATTTTAGGTTTAGATTTGGGGCTAGGTTTAGATTTGGGGTTAGGTTTAGATTTTACGTTTAGATTTGGGGTTAGGTTTAGATTTGGGGTTAGGTTTAGATTTTAGGTTTAGATTTGGGGTTAGGTTTAGATTTGGGGTTAGGTTTAGATTTTAGGTTTAGATTTGGGGTTAGGTTTAGATTTTAGGTTTAGATTTGGGGTTAGGTTTAGATTTGGGGTTAGGTTTAGATTTTAGGTTTAGATTTGGGGTTAGGTTTAGATTTTAGGTTTAGATTTGGGGTTAGGTTTAGATTTGGGGTTAGGTTTAGATTTTAGGTTTAGATTTGGGGTTAGGTTTAGATTTTAGGTTCAGATTTGGGGTTAGGTTTAGATTTTAGGTTTAGATTTGGGGTTAGGTTTAGAATTGGGGTTAGGTTTAGATTTTAGGTTTAGATTTGGGGTTAGGTTTAGATTTTAGGTTTAGAATTGGGGTTAGGTTTAGATTTGGGGTTAGGTTTAGATTTTAGGTTTAGATTTGGGGTTAGGTTTAGATTTTAGGTTTAGATTTGGGGTTAGGTTCAGATTTGGTGTTAGGTTTAGATTTGGGGTTTAGATTTGGGGTTAGGTTTAGATTTGGGGTTCAGATTTGGGGTTAGTTTTAGATTTTAGGTTTAGATTTGGGGTTAGGTTTAGATTTTAGGTTTAGATTTGAGGCTAGGTTTAGATTTGGGGTTAGGTTTAGATTTTAGGTTTAGATTTGGGGTTAGGTTTAGATTTAGGGTTAGATTTGGAGTTAGGTTTAGATTGGGGGTTAGGTTTAGACTTTTGGTTTAGATTTGGTGTTAGGTTTAGATTTTAGGTTTAGATTTGGGGTTAGGTTTAGATTTTAGGATTAGATTTGGGGTTAGGTTTAGATTTGGGGTTAGGTTTAGATTTTAGGTTTAGATTTGGGGGTTAGGTTTAGATTTGGGGTTAGGTTTAGATTTTAGGTTTAGATTTGGGGTTAGGTTTAGATTTTAGGTTTAGATTTGGGGCTAGGTTTAGATTTGGGTATAGGTTTAGATTTTACGTTTAGATTTGGGGTTAGGTTTAGATTTGGGGTTAGGTTTAGATTTTAGGTTTAGATTTGGGGTTAGGTTTAGATTTTAGGTTTAGATTTGGGGTTAGGTTTAGATTTGGGGTTAGGTTTAGATTTTAGGTTTAGATTTGGGGTTAGGTTTAGATTTTAGGTTTAGATTTGGGGTTAGGTTTAGATTTTAGGTTTAGATTTGGGGTTAGGTTTAGATTTTAGGTTTAGATTTGGGGTTAGGTTTAGATTTGGGGTTAGGTTTAGATTTTAGGTTTAGATTTGGGGTTAGGTTTAGATTTTAGGTTTAGATTTGGGGTTAGGTTCAGATTTGGTGTTAGGTTTAGATTTTAGGTTTAGATTTGGGGTTAGGTTTAGATTTGGGGTTCAGATTTGGGGTTAGGTTTAGATTTTAGGTTTAGATTTGGGGTTAGGTTTAGATTTTAGGTTTAGATTTGAGGCTAGGTTTAGATTTGGGGTTAGGTTTAGATTTTAGGTTTAGATTTGGGGTTAGGTTTAGATTTTAGGTTTAGATTTGAGGCTAGGTTTAGATTGGGGGTTAGGTTTAGATGTTTGGTTTAGATTTGGTGTTAGGTTTAGATTTTAGGTTTAGATTTGGGGTTAGGTTTAGATTTAGGGTTAGATTTGGAGTTAGGTTTAGATTGGGGGTTAGGTTTAGATTTTTGGTTTAGATTTGGTGTTAGGTTTTGATTTTAGGTTTAGATTTGGGGTTAGGTTTAGATTTTAGATTAGATTTGGGGTTAGGTTTAGATTTGGGTTTAGGTTTAGATTTTAGGTTTAGATTTGGGGGTTAGGTTTAGATTTGGGGTTAGGTTTAGATTTTAGGTTTAGATTTGGGATTAGGTTTAGATTTGGGGTTAGGTTTAGATTTTAGGTTTAGATTTGGGGTTAGGTTTAGATTTTAGGTTTAGTTTTGGGGTTAGGTTCAGATTTGGGGTTAGGTTTAGATTTTAGGTTTAGATTTGGGGTTAGGTTTAGATTTTATGTTTAGATTTGCGGTTAGGTTTAGATTTGGGGTTATGTTTAGATTTTAGGTTTAGATTTGGGGTTAGGTTTAGATTTTAGGTTTAGATTTGGGGTTAGGTTTAGATTTGGGGTTAGGTTTAGATTTCAGGTTTAGATTTGGTGTTAGGTTTAGATTTTAGGTTTAGATTTGGGGTTAGGTTTAGATTTGGGGTTAGGTTTAGATTTTAGGTTTAGATTTGGGGTTAGGTTTAGATTTTAGGTTTAGATTTGTGGTTAGGTTTAGATTTTAGGTTTAGAATTGGGGTTAGGTTTAGATTTTAGGTTTAGATTTGGGGTTAGGTTTAGATTTGGGGTTAGGTTTAGATTTTAGGTTTTGATTTGGGGTTAGGTTTAGATTTGGTGTTAGGTTTAGATTTTAGGTTTAGATTTGGGGTTAGGTTTAGATTTGGGGTTAGGTTTAGATTTTAGGTTTAGATTTGGGGTTAGGTTTAGATTTTAGGCTTAGATTTGGGGTTAGGTACAGATTTGGGGTTAGGTTTAGATTTTAGGTTTAGATTTGGGGTTAGGTTTAGATTTTAGGTTTAGATTTGGGGTTAGGTTTAGATTTGGGGTTAGGTTTAGATTTTAGGTTTAGATTTGGGGTTAGGTTTAGATTTTAGGTTTAGATTTGGGGTTAGGTTTAGATTTGGGGTTAGGTTTAGATTTTAGGTTTAGATTTGGGGTTAGGTTTAGATTTTAGGTTCAGATTTGGGGTTAGGTTTAGATTTTAGGTTTAGATTTGGGGTTAGGTTTAGATTTGGGGTTAGGTTTAGATTTTAGGTTTAGATTTGGGGTTAGGTTTAGATTTTAGGTTTAGATTTTAGGTTTAGATTTGGGGTTAGGTTTAGATTTTAGGTTTAGATTTGGGGTTAGGTTTAGATTTTAGGTTTAGATTTGAGGTTAGGTTCAGATTTGGTGTTAGGTTTAGATTTTAGGTTTAGATTTGGGGTTAGGTTTAGATTTGGGGTTCAGATTTGGGGTTAGGTTTAGATTTTAGGTTTAGATTTGGGGTTAGGTTTAGATTTTAGGTTTAGATTTGAGGCTAGGTTTAGATTTGGGGTTAGGTTTAGATTTTAGGTTTAGATTTGGGGTTAGGTTTAGATTTAGGGTTAGATTTGGGGTTAGGTTTAGATTTTAGGATTAGATTTGGGGTTAGGTTTAGATTTGGGGTTAGGTTTAGATTTTAGGTTTAGATTTGGGGGTTAGGTTTAGATTTGGGGTTAGGTTTAGATTTTAGGTTTAGATTTGGGGTTAGGTTTAGATTTTAGGTTTAGATTTGGGGCTAGGTTTAGATTTGGGGTTAGGTTTAGATTTTACGTTTAGATTTGGGGTTAGGTTTAGATTTGGGGTTAGGTTTAGATTTTAGGTTTAGATTTGGGGTTAGGTTTAGATTTGGGGTTAGGTTTAGATTTTAGGTTTAGATTTGGGGTTAGGTTTAGATTTTAGGTTTAGATTTGGGGTTAGGTTTAGATTTGGGGTTAGGTTTAGATTTTAGGTTTAGATTTGGGGTTAGGTTTAGATTTTAGGTTTAGATTTGGGGTTAGGTTTAGATTTTAGGTTTAGATTTGGGGTTAGGTTTAGATTTTAGGTTCAGATTTGGGGTTAGGTTTAGATTTTAGGTTTAGATTTGGGGTTAGGTTTAGATTTGGTGTTAGGTTTAGATTTTAGGTTTAGATTTGGGGTTAGGTTTAGATTTTAGGTTTAGATTTGGGGTTAGGTTTAGATTTGGGGTTAGGTTTAGATTTTAGGTTTAGATTTGGGGTTAGGTTTAGATTTTAGGTTTAGATTTGGGGTTAGGTTTAGATTTGGGGTTAGGTTTAGATTTTAGGTTTAGATTTGGGGTTAGGTTTAGATTTGGGGTTCAGATTTGGGGTTAGGTTTAGATTTTAGGTTTAGATTTGGGGTTAGGTTTAGATTTTAGGTTTAGATTTGAGGCTAGGTTTAGATTTGGGGTTAGGTTTAGATTTTAGGTTTAGATTTGGGGTTAGGTTTAGATTTAGGGTTAGATTTGGAGTTAGGTTTAGATTGGGGGTTAGGTTTAGATTTTTGGTTTAGATTTGGTGTTAGGTTTAGATTTTAGGTTTAGATTTGGGGTTAGGTTTAGATTTTAGGATTAGATTTGGGGTTAGGTTTAGATTTGGGGTTAGGTTTAGATTTTAGGTTTAGATTTGGGGGTTAGGTTTAGATTTGGGGTTAGGTTTAGATTTTAGGTTTAGATTTGGGGTTAGGTTTAGATTTTAGGTTTAGATTTGGGGCTAGGTTTAGATTTGGGGTTAGGTTTAGATTTTACGTTTAGATTTGGGGTTAGGTTTAGATTTGGGGTTAGGTTTAGATTTTAGGTTTAGATTTGAGGTTAGGTTTAGATTTTAGGTTTAGATTTGGGGTTAGGTTTAGATTTGGGGTTAGGTTTAGATTTTAGGTTTAGATTTGGGGTTAGGTTTAGATTTGGGGTTAGGTTTAGATTTTAGGTTTAGATTTGGGGTTAGGTTTAGATTTTAGGATTAGATTTGGGGTTAGGTTTAGATTTGGGGTTAGGTTTAGATTTTAGGTTTAGATTTGGGGTTAGGTTTAGATTTTAGGTTCAGATTTGGGGTTAGGTTTAGATTTTAGGTTTAGATTTGGGGTTAGGTTTAGATTTGGGGTTAGTTTTAGATTTTAGGTTTAGATTTGGGGTTAGGTTTAGATTTTAGGTTTAGATTTGGGGTTAGGTTTAGATTTGGGGTTAGGTTTAGATTTTAGGTTTAGATTTGGGGTTAGGTTTAGATTTTAGGTTTAGATTTGGGGTTAGGTTCAGATTTGGTGTTAGGTTTAGATTTTAGGTTTAGATTTGGGGTTAGGTTTAGATTTGGGGTTCAGATTTGGGGTTAGGTTTAGATTTTAGGTTTAGATTTGGGGTTAGGTTTAGATTTTAGGTTTAGATTTGAGGCTAGGTTTAGATTTGGGGTTAGGTTTAGATTTTAGGTTTAGATTTGGGGTTAGGTTTAGATTTAGGGTTAGATTTGGAGTTAGGTTTAGATTTGGGGTTAGGTTTAGATTTTTGGTTTAGATTTGGTGTTAGGTTTAGATTTTAGGTTTAGATTTGGGGTTAGGTTTAGATTTTAGGATTAGATTTGGGGTTAGGTTTAGATTTGGGGTTAGGTTTAGATTTTAGGTTTAGATTTGGGGTTAGGTTTAGATTTAGGGTTAGATTTGGAGTTAGGTTTAGATTGGGGGTTAGGTTTAGATTTTTGGTTTAGATTTGGTGTTAGGTTTTGATTTTAGGTTTAGATTTGGGGTTAGGTTTAGATTTTAGGATTAGATTTGGGGTTAGGTTTAGATTTGGGGTTAGGTTTAGATTTTAGGTTTAGATTTGGGGGTTAGGTTTAGATTTGGGGTTAGGTTTAGATTTTAGGTTTAGATTTGGGGTTAGGTTTAGATTTGGGGTTAGGTTTAGATTTTAGGTTTAGATTTGGGGTTAGGTTTAGATTTTAGGTTTAGATTTGGGGTTAGGTTCAGATTTGGGGTTAGGTTTAGATTTTAGGTTTAGATTTGGGGTTAGGTTTAGATTTAAGGTTTAGATTTGGGGTTAGGTTTAGATTTTATATTTAGATTTGCGGTTAGGTTTAGATTTGGGGTTATGTTTAGATTTTAGGTTTAGATTTGGGGTTATGTTTAGATTTTAGGTTTAGATTTGGGGTTAGGTTTAGATTTGGGGTTAGGTTTAGATTTCAGGTTTAGATTTGGGGTTAGGTTTAGATTTGGGGTTAGGTTTAGATTTTAGGTTTAGATTTGGGGTTAGGTTTAGATTTGGGGTTAGGTTTAGATTTTAGGTTTAGATTTGGGGTTAGGTTTAGATTTTAGGTTTAGATTTGGGGTTAGGTTTAGATTTTAGGTTTAGATTTGGGGTTAGGTTTAGATTTTAGGTTTAGATTTGGGGTTAGGTTTAGATTTGGGGTTAGGTTTAGATTTTAGGTTTAGATTTGGGGTTAGGTTTAGATTTTAGGTTCAGATTTGCGGTTAGGTTTAGATTTTAGGTTTAGATTTGGGGTTAGGTTTAGATTTGGGGTTAGGTTTAGATTTTAGGTTTAGATTTGGGGTTAGGTTTAGATTTTAGGTTTAGATTTGGGGTTAGGTTTAGATTTGGGGTTAGGTTTAGATTTTAGGTTTAGATTTGGGGTTAGGTTTAGATTTTAGGTTTAGATTTGGGGTTAGGTTCAGATTTGGTGTTAGGTTTAGATTTTAGGTTTAGATTTGGGGTTAGGTTTAGATTTGGGGTTCAGATTTGGGGTTAGGTTTAGATTTTAGGTTTAGATTTGGGGTTAGGTTTAGAATTTAGGTTTAGATTTGAGGCTAGGTTTAGATTTGGGGTTAGGTTTAGATTTTAGGTTTAGATTTGGTGTTAGGTTTAGATTTTAGGTTTAGATTTGGGGTTAGGTTTAGATTTTAGGATTAGATTTGGGGTTAGGTTTAGATTTGGGGTTAGGTTTAGATTTTAGGTTTAGATTTGGGGTTAGGTTTAGATTTGGGGTTAGATTTGGAGTTAGGTTTAGATTGGGGGTTAGGTTTAGATTTTTGGTTTAGATTTGGTGTTAGGTTTTGATTTTAGGTTTAGATTTGGGGTTAGGTTTAGATTTTAGGATTAGATTTGGGGTTAGGTTTAGATTTGGGGTTAGGTTTAGATTTTAGGTTTAGATTTGGGGGTTAGGTTTAGATTTGGGGTTAGGTTTAGATTTTAGGTTTAGATTTGGGATTAGGTTTAGATTTGGGGTTAGGTTTAGATTTTAGGTTTAGATTTGGGGTTAGGTTTAGATTTTAGGTTTAGATTTGGGGTTAGGTTCAGATTTGGGGTTAGGTTTAGATTTTAGGTTTAGATTTGGGGTTAGGTTTAGATTTAAGGTTTAGATTTGGGGTTAGGTTTAGATTTTATGTTTAGATTTGCGGTTAGGTTTAGATTTGGGGTTATGTTTAGATTTTAGGTTTAGATTTGGGGTTATGTTTAGATTTTAGGTTTAGATTTGGGGTTAGGTTTAGATTTGGGGTTAGGTTTAGATTTCAGGTTTAGATTTGGTGTTAGGTTTAGATTTTAGGTTTAGATTTGTGGTTAGGTTTAGATTTGGGGTTAGGTTTAGATTTTAGGTTTAGATTTGGGGTTAGGTTTAGATTTTAGGTTTAGATTTGTGGTTAGGTTTAGATTTTAGGTTTAGAATTGGGGTTAGGTTTAGATTTTAGGTTTAGATTTGGGGTTAGGTTCAGATTTGGGGTTAGGTTTAGATTTTAGGTTTAGATTTGGGGTTAGGTTTAGATTTAAGGTTTAGATTTGGGGTTAGGTTTAGATTTTATGTTTAGATTTGCGGTTAGGTTTAGATTTGGGGTTATGTTTAGATTTTAGGTTTAGATTTGGGGTTATGTTTAGATTTTAGGTTTAGATTTGGGGTTAGGTTTAGATTTGGGGTTAGGTTTAGATTTCAGGTTTAGATTTGGTGTTAGGTTTAGATTTTAGGTTTAGATTTGGGGTTAGGTTTAGATTTGGGGTTAGGTTTAGATTTTAGGTTTAGATTTGGGGTTAGGTTTAGATTTTAGGTTTAGATTTGTGGTTAGGTTTAGATTTTAGGTTTAGAATTGGGGTTAGGTTTAGATTTTAGGTTTAGATTTGGGGTTAGGTTTAGATTTGGGGTTAGGTTTAGATTTTAGGTTTTGATTTGGGGTTAGGTTTAGATTTGGTGTTAGGTTTAGATTTTAGGTTTAGATTTGGGGTTAGGTTTAGATTTGGGGTTAGGTTTAGATTTTAGGTTTAGATTTGGGGTTAGGTTTAGATTTTAGGGTTAGATTTGGGGTTAGGTACAGATTTGGGGTTAGGTTTAGATTTTAGGTTTAGATTTGGGGTTAGGTTTAGATTTTAGGTTTAGATTTGGGGTTAGGTTTAGATTTGGGGTTAGGTTTAGATTTTAGGTTTAGATTTGGGGTTAGGTTTAGATTTGGGTTTAGGTTTAGATTTTAGGTTTAGATTTGGGGTTAGGTTTAGATTTTAGGTTTAGATTTGGGGTTAGGTTTAGATTTTAGGTTTAGATTTGGGGTTAGGTTTAGATTTTAGGTTTAGATTTGGGGTTAGGTTTAGATTTTAGGTTTAGAATTGGGGTTAGGTTTAGATTTTAGGTTTAGATTTGGGGTTAGGTTTAGATTTTAGGTTTAGATTTGGGGTTAGGTTTAGATTTTAGGTTTAGATTTGGGGTTAGGTTTAGATTTTAGGTTTAGATTTGGGGTTAGGTTTAGATTTGGGGTTAGGTTTAGATTTTAGGTTTAGATTTGGGGTTAGGTTTAGATTTTAGGTTTAGATTTGGGGTTAGGTTTAGATTTGGGGTTAGGTTTAGATTTTAGGTTTAGATTTGGGGTTAGGTTTAGATTTTAGGTTTAGATTTGGGGTTAGGTTTAGATTTTAGGTTTAGA
Organism: Patagioenas fasciata; assembly: GCF_037038585.1. Taxonomy (NCBI): domain Eukaryota; kingdom Metazoa; phylum Chordata; class Aves; order Columbiformes; family Columbidae; genus Patagioenas; species Patagioenas fasciata. The sequence continues at coordinate 919,473 of NC_092528.1, forward strand.
TTTGGGGCTAGGTTTAGATTTGGGGTTAGGTTTAGATTTTACGTTTAGATTTGGGGTTAGGTTTAGATTTAGGGTTAGATTTGGAGTTAGGTTTAGATTTGGGGTTAGGTTTAGATTTTTGGTTTAGATTTGGGGTTAGGTTTAGATTTTAGGTTTAGATTTGGGGTTAGGTTTAGATTTTAGGATTAGATTTGGGGTTAGGTTTAGATTTGGGGTTAGGTTTAGATTTTAGGTTTAGATTTGGGGTTAGGTTTAGATTTGGTGTTAGGTTTAGATTTTAGGTTTAGATTTGGGGTTAGGTTTAGATTTGGGGTTAGGTTTAGATTTTAGGTTTAGATTTGGGGTTAGGTTTAGATTTTAGGTTTAGATTTGGGGTTAGGTTCAGATTTGGGGTTAGGTTTAGATTTTAGGTTTAGATTTGGGGTTAGGTTTAGATTTTAGGTTTAGATTTGGGGTTAGGTTTGGATTTGGGGTTAGGTTTAGATTTTAGGTTTAGATTTGGGGTTAGGTTTAGATTTTTGGTTTAGATTTGGGGTTAGGTTTAGATTTTAGGTTTAGATTTGGGGTTAGGCTTAGATTTGGGGTTCAGATTTGGGGTTAGGTTTAGATTTTAGGTTTAGATTTGGGGTTAGGTTTAGATTTTAGGTTTAGATTTGGGGTTAGGTTTAGATTTGGGGTTAGGTTTAGATTTTAGGTTTAGATTTGGGGTTAGGTTTAGATTTGGGGTTTAGATATGGGGTTAGGTTTAAATTTGGGGTTTAGATTTGGTGTTAGGTTTAGATTTTAGGTTTAGATGTGGGGTTAGGTTTAGATTTGGGGTTAGGTTTAGATTTTAGGTTTAGATTTGAGGTTAGGTTTAGATTTGGGGTTAGGTTTAGATTTTAGGTTTAGATTTGGGGTTAGGTTTAGATTTTAGGTTTAGATTTGGGGTTAGGTTTAGATTTGGGGTTAGGTTTAGATTTTAGGTTTAGATTTGGGGTTAGGTTTAGATTTGGGGTTAGGTTTAGATTTGGGGTTAGGGGTTGGGGTTAGGTTTAGATTTGGGGTTAGGTTTAGATTTGGGGTTTAGATTTGGGGTTAGGTTTAGATTTGGGGTTATGCTTAGATTTTAGGTTTATATTTAGGGTTAGGTTTAGATTTTAGGTTTAGATTTGAGGCTAGGTTTAGATTTTAGGTTTAGATTTGGGGTTAGGTTTAGATTTTAGGTTTAGAATTGGGGTTAGGTTTAGATTTTAGGTTTAGATTTGGGGTTAGGTTTAGATTTGGGGTTAGGTTTAGATTTTAGGTTTAGATTTGGGGTTAGGTTTAGATTTTAGGTTCAGATTTGGGGTTAGGTTTAGATTTTAGGTTCAGATTTGGGGTTAGGTTTAGATTTTAGGTTTAGATTTGAGGTTAGGTTTAGATTTGGGGTTAGGTTTAGATTTTAGGTTTAGATTTGGGGTTAGGTTTAGATTTGGGGTTAGGTTTAGATTTTAGGTTTAGATTTGGGGTTAGGTTTAGATTTTAGGTTTAGATTTGGGGTTAGGTTTAGATTTGGGGTTAGGTTTAGATTTGGGGTTAGGTTTAGATTTTTGGTTTAGATTTGGGGTTAGGTTTAGATTTGGGGTTAGGTTTAGATTTTAGGTTTAGATTTGGGGTTAGGTTTAGATTTTAGGTTCAGATTTGGGGTTAGGTTTAGATTTTAGGTTCAGATTTGGGGTTAGGTTTAGATTTTAGGTTTAGATTTGGGGTTAGGTTTAGATTTGGGGTTAGGTTTAGATTTTAGGTTTAGATTTGGGGTTAGTTTTAGATTTTAGGTTTAGATTTGGGGCTAGGTTTAGATTTGGGGTTAGGTTTAGATTTTAGGTTTAGATTTGGGGTTAGGTTTAGATTTAGGGTTAGATTTGGAGTTAGGTTTAGATTTGGGGTTAGGTTTAGATTTTAGGTTTAGATTTGGGGTTAGGTTTAGATTTTAGGATTAGATTTGGGGTTAGGTTTAGATTTGGGGTTAGGTTTAGATTTTAGGTTTAGATTTGGGGTTAGGTTTAGATTTGGGGTTAGGTTTAGATTTTAGGTTTAGATTTGGGATTACGTTTAGGTTTGGGGTTAGGTTTAGATTTTAGGTTTAGATTTGGGGTTAGGTTTAGATTTTAGTTTTAGATTTGGGGTTAGGTTTGGATTTGGGGTTAGGTTTAGATTTGGGGTTAGGTTTAGATTTTAGGTTTAGATTTGGGGTTAGGTTTAGATTTTTGGTTTAGATTTGGGGTTAGGTTTAGATTTTAGGTTTAGATTTGGGGTTAGGTTTAGATTTTAGGTTTAGATTTGGGGTTAGGTTTTGATTTGGGGTTAGGTTTAGATTTTAGGTTTAGATTTGGGGTTAGGTTTAGATTTAGGGTTAGATTTGGAGTTAGGATTAGATTTGGGGTTAGGTTTAGATTTGGTGTTAGGTTTAGATTTTAGGTTTAGATTTGGGGTTAGGTTTAGATTTTAGGTTTAGATTTGGGGTTAGGTTTAGATTTGGGGTTTAGATTTGGGGTTAGGTTTAGATTTGGGGTTAGGTTTAGATTTTTGGTTTAGATTTGGGGTTAGGTTTAGATTTGGGGTTAGGTTTAGATTTTAGGTTTAGATTTGGGGTTAGGTTTAGATTTTAGGTTTAGATTTGGGGTTAGGTTTAGATTTGGGGTTAGGTTTAGATTTTAGGTTTAGATTTGGGGTTAGGTTTAGATGTTAGGTTTAGATTTGGGGTTAGGTTTAGATTTGAGGTTAGGTTTAGATTTTAGGTTTAGATTTGGGGTTAGGTTTAGATTTTAGTTTCAGATTTGGGGTTAGGTTTAGATTTTAGGTTCAGATTTGGGGTTAGGTTTAGATTTTAGGTTTAGATTTGGGGCTAGGTTTAGATTTGGGGTTAGGTTTAGATTTTAGGTTTAGATTTGGGGTTAGGTTTAGATTTAGGGTTAGATTTGGAGTTAGGTTTAGATTTGGGGTTAGGTTTAGATTTTAGTTTTAGATTTGGGGTTAGGTTTAGATTTTAGGTTTAGATTTGGGGTTAGGTTTAGATTTTAGGATTAGATTTGGGGTTAGGTTTAGATTTGGGGTTAGGTTTAGATTTTAGGTTTAGATTTGGGATTACGTTTAGGTTTGGGGTTAGGTTTAGATTTTAGGTTTAGATTTGGGGTTAGGTTTAGATTTTAGGTTTAGATTTGGGGTTAGGTTCAGATTTGGGGTTAGGTTTCGATTTTAGGTTTAGATTTGGGGTTAGGTTTAGATTTTAGTTTTAGATTTGGGGTTAGGTTTGGATTTGGGGTTAGGTTTAGATTTGGGGTTAGGTTTAGATTTTTGCTTTAGATTTGGGGTTAGGTTTAGATTTTTGCTTTAGATTTGGGGTTAGGTTTAGATTTTAGGTTTAGATTTGGGGTTAGGTTTAGATTTTAGGTTTAGATTTGGGGTTAGGTTTAGATTTTAGGTTTAGATTTGGGGTTAGGTTTTGATTTGGGGTTAGGTTTAGATTTTAGGTTTAGATTTGGGGTTAGGTTTAGATTTAGGGTTAGATTTGGAGTTAGGATTAGATTTGGGGTTAGGTTTAGATTTGGTGTTAGGTTTAGATTTTAGGTTTAGATTTGGGGTTAGGTTTAGATTTTAGGTTTAGATTTGGGGTTAGGTTTAGATTTGGGGTTTAGATTTGGGGTTATGTTTAGATTTGGGGTTTAGATTTGGGGTTAGGTTTAGATTTTAGGTTTAGATTTGGGGTTAGGTTTAGATTTGGGGTTAGGTTTAGATTTTAGGTTTAGATTTGGGGTTAGGTTTAGATTTGGGGTTAGGTTTAGTGTAGTGGCAGAGCCCACCCCACCCCAGGGGGATGGGGTTGTCGCCAGCCTGGCTGAGAGGTGAAGCCAGAGACAAAAGAGACTAAAGGAGCACCATTGGAAGGTAATAATGAGTGAGCAATCGCCGGACACATGCATGCAGAGTGCGTGGACAGCACATGCAGCCTATCATGTTGTTGTATAACACGAGTTGCGGCCAATCACGTTGTTGTGGGGCGCGTGGACAGGGCAGCTTTGCTATAAAGCTAGCCCAGTCCGACAATAAAGCGAACTCTGTGAACATCATATTGGTGTGTCAGGTTCCGTGGCTCGCATGGATAAAGCAACACTTTGGTGACCCCGACGTGATACTTCGTATCGAAGCAAGATCGCCGGAAGTGAAGACGCGAGGACGCCACCTGGGGGCGACACCAGCCCGGTGCTCAATCATAGCGGAAAGTAGGCCTACGAGGAAGCAGGTGGCATGGGAAACACGGCATCCGTGGAAGAAAAAATAATAGTGAGAAGTATTCTGCAGCTGGCTGCAAGAACAGGAAGAATTTTGCAAAAAGACGCGGTGGAGCGCCTTTTACTATTCGCCCAGCGTAAGGGCTGTGTTCGTTCGACGGACGAATTTTTTTCTCCCGGTACATGGGAGGACATAGGGACCGAACTATGGGAAGCGGTTACAAGGGGGAGCCGCGAGGCTTGCGATCTCGCCGGACCCTGGCGGGAGGTCAGGCAGCTAATGCAGGAAGTCTCAGAGGAGCCGGAGCTGTGTGCCGTCCCCTCGGAGCCGCCCGCCGCGAGCTGCCCACCCTCCGAGGACTCCGAAGAATCAACACCGCTGGTATGTCCCGTATCAGATCTGGAGTTCTGGGGCGGAGAGCAAATTATACCCTCTGCACCCGTTGAGCCATTGCCTGGCTCCGACGACGAATGGCAGCAACCGGCAAGTTTCAACAAGCCAGGACAAGTTAATCCAGCCGACGTGCCTTTGCCGGAGGACCCGATGGAACACCAGGACGGAGCACCGCAGAATCGCCCTGACTTCCAGGAGGAGAGCCACGTGCAGAGCCTTAAGGACTTACTGAGACGGCAGGAGAGCCAGATGCAAGAAGTTCTAGAAGCTATGAAACGACTAGATGGTGGTAACAGTAAAACTTCGCGGTTAATAGCATATAAAAAGGCGTCAGATGCAATTAAGGACGGGCTGGAGGCAATTGGCAGGGAATGTGAAAAACGGGGAAAACAGGAAAGGGAGGGGGTGGAATTAGACCTCACTCCCGAGGAGCTCCGTATCAAAAGGGAGCGAATACAAAAATGGGCTAGACAATGTGTTGAAGATGGGATGTGGTCTGTAAGAGAAGCAGATGAATATTTGAGAGCGCGATATGGAAAAGGGCTGGAGACTGGGTTAGCAGATCGGTTTGCAAATATGCGTCGACTTACTGATCCACAGGGAAACACAAGGGAATTGTATAGCAGTGATAATAATGATAATTTGGGTGCTGCCCCTGTGCATCAGGGTAGAGATATTCCTCGAGATCATTCTTATAATGCAGGGCAACATTGGCAAGGGGTAATCAGAGATGCAACTATTGAAGGGATCATGTTACCTGGTAGTATTACAGCAATGCCAGTGCACATAGATAATAGAGGACAAAGGCAGTGGTCGCCTTTTGATTGGAAAACGGTTAAGCAATTGCAAAGTGCAGTTATGCAATATGGTATGGATAATAAGCATGTGATGCAGCTAATCAATTCATTTTTCAAGGGGCAAGTACTAACTCAAACAGATATTAGGGCATTGATGGAGTTATTGCTTCCTCCAACGGGGTATTTGCTGTTCTTGGACAAGTGGCAGGGGAAAGTGGAATTGGCAGTATTAGAAAATGTTCGTTTACCAGCTGATGATCCGTTGCGGTTAGCTAGCATGGACCAGTTACTGGGTCGTGGGCAATATGCGGATGGTGCTACTCAGGCAGCACTTCATCCAAGGATTTTGCAGCAAACGCAAGGGCTTGCCTTGGCAGCAGTGAAAGAATTGCCAAATATAGGTAACCCTGTGCCACCCTATTCTACAATAAAGCAGGATCCTGGGGAACCATATATGAAGTTTGTAGATCGTTTGAAAGAAGCTATAGATGCCTCTCCTAACTTGACTCCAGAGGCAAAAGCTGCTGTGGGGAAAGATTTGGCTATGATGAATGCAAACACCCAATGCCAACAGATATTAGCCGGTTTGGGAAAAAGTGCTTCTTTAGCAGAGATGGTGGAAGCTTGCACACAGGTACCAATTATGCAACAGGAGGTAGAAAAAGCAAAAATACATGCTCAAGCCCACGCTGCGGCCTTGGCTGCAGCACTTAAGCCTGCAATGAAAGGCCGAAGCCCTTCTTCTTGTTCTTGCATGTTTTACTTGCAAACAGACAGGACATATTAAAAGAAACTGCCCTCAATATGCTTAGCAGCATTGCAAAAATGGCATAACTCTCCAGTTAATGTGGTAACAGATTCTCTTTATGTTGTGGGAATTGTACAAAGAATACATAGAGCACTTTTGCAGCGAGTTTCCAATTCCTTATTGTTTGAAGCATTGTTAGATTTGTGGAACGTATTGGATTATAGGACAGCACCAGTATTTATCATGCATATAAAAAGCCATACTAACATACCAGGTGGTCTAGTAGAGGGAAACAGCATCATAGACAAACTTGTGGCAGTAGCAGATATATCCCCTTTTGAACAAGCCAGACAAGCTCATGAATTCTTTCATCAATCCTCAGCAGCACTCCGAAAGCAGTTTACAATTACAAAGGAACAAGCTCGAGCCATTATTGCAGCTTGTCCTGATTGTGCCCGCATAGTACCTCTCCAACAAAAGGGAGTAAATCCTCGGGGCTTGCAGCCAGGTCAGTTATGGCAAACTGATATTACTGAATTTGCACCATTTGGCCGACAAAAGTACATTCATGTCTCCATAGATACCTGTTCAGGACTGCTGTGGGCTACAGCCTTGACCTCAGCAAATGCAAAGGCAGTAAAACGTCATTTACTACAAGCTTTTGCTGTCATGGGTGTCCCTACACAAATCAAAACAGATGATGGTCCTGCATACCACTCTGACAGACTTGCAGCCTTCCTCACCCAGTGGAAGGTACAACACCTGTTTGGAGTCCCTTATAATTCTCCTGGCCAAGCAATTATTGAGCGTGCACACCGTACATTAAAAAATCTTTTGTCTGTTTTGAAAAAACAAGGGGGAATTGGTGTGAGCCCAGAAGAGGTATTGATGAAGGCATTGTATGTGCTGAACTGGCTTAATCCTAAAAGTGAAACTGAAATGGAACCAACACAACAATGGGAAGGTCCTATGTCACTAATAATCTGGGGAAGGGGATATGCTTGTGTTTCTACAGGTAACCACAAAAATTCGTGGATCCCAGCAAAGTGGGTGAGACCTTGGCTAGCTAACAGAGAAGAAACCGATTGCAGTGATGACAACCCTTAACCCCAGACATGTTATCGATTTAAGCAACGAATGTAGCCAATGTTGAGAATACCACTTTGTATAACAGAGCAGTAATTAATTTTTTGTTATTGGACATGTTCACAGATATGAAGAGTTTGATTGTATGTGTTGTTTGAACTTAAAAAGATAGAAGATTTGCAGAACAAGAAAATAACAGAAGATATTGGGTTTTTTGGGGTGAATGCCTTGTTTGGTTAAAAGGAATATTGAAAACAGGTTTGTTCTTGTTAATTGTAATTGTATTAGCCTTTATGTTCTTACCCTGTATTTCACACTGTATTTAAAGCATGATACGGCGTATTGTTAATATTAAATAAAAGAGAGGGAGATGTAGTGGCAGAGCCCCCCCCGCCCCAGGGGGATGGCGCTGTCACCAGCCTGGCTGAGAAGTGAAGCCAGAGGCAAAAGAAACTGAAGGAGCACCATTAGAAGGTAATAATGAGTGAGCAATCGCCGGACACATGCGTGCAGAGCGCTGGACAGTACATGCAGCCTGTCATGTTATTGTATAACACGAGTTACAACCAGTCACATTGTTGTAAGACACGTGGACAGGGCAGCTTTGCTATAAAGCCAGCCAGGTCCGACAATAAAGCGAACTCTGTGAACACCATATTGGTGTGTCAGGTTACGTGGCTCACATGGATAAAGCAACAAAAGGGATGATCACTTCTCTAGTCCTGCTAAAGCTCTGATTGAATCAAGGCTTGAACACCTTGGTGTGACCCAGTTGGTGACAGGTTGGACTGCAGACTCCTGAGGTCCCTTCAACCTCAGTTCTCCTATGATCCCATGGTGATGTTGGGCTCTGTTTCTAACTGGAGCAGAGCAGACGATTCTGGGGCGGGATCCACCTGTGCTGTAGGTGACCATCTAAACCAACATCTCAGCCAGGGAACCAGCCAACACCTCAGTGTGACTCGCTCTGGGCAAAGTGTGAGGAGTCCTGGGCAGGGAAGGTTGAGAGGGCATGGGGCACTATGCAAGACCAAAATGATCTTGGTGTAATGCCTGCAGACCCATCAGATGTCAGTTAATTTCAATGAAAATTAAAAGAAGAAGAACTGAAGACAAAGATCCAAAGCAAAGGATTCTGTCCACATACTTTTTATTAATTAAATTACTAATTTTAAAATCTTTGTAGGGGAGTTACTTTTCTTCGAAAAGGAGTTTTCCAGAACTGGGCATGGATTTAGGACACAAATGTCTTGAGCTCCAGGGACACGAACACCTGGTGCCAGTGTAGATGCCCTGGGAACCCCTGCCCAGGCTCCACCTGCATTGCAAGGTGCTCTGGTCTCCCTATGTCCTGCTGGGATCAGCTGTTTAGGTCCAGGGTGCTCTCTTCTTTTGGGCTGTCAGTTCAGCACAACTGCAGTTATGGGGGGGGATGGCACTGAGTATCATATATTTTACTTGATGTATATCTTAGTATAAGTATATTATTAGTAGTAGTGTATTACTTTTATTATTTTCATTTTCTTATTATTTTTTTTTTAAACTCACAAGTTTCTCCCTTCCCTTTCAGTTCTCTCCCTTACCCCACTTGTGGACTGGGAGCAGGATGTGAGCAGCTCTCATGGTCTTACTTGGTGGCTGTGGTAAAACCATGACAGGAAAGGGCAGTCATAGCTTCAAAAACCTGAAAATCACTTTCCAAGATGATGCCTTTTATTTTATTTTATTTTACTTTTTTTGGTAGAGGGAAGAGCAGGAGAAAAAAAAAACATCAGAAACTGCAGCTCTGGAGGTCCAGAGTGGAGCTCAGGATAAAGAAATGTCATTCTGAGCACAGTGCTGTCGTCATTCAGAGGGACCCTGGATCAGCCATGACTTTGTGTTCCAAGGAACAGCTGGTGAGGATGGAGAGACAGCAGCACAGGTGGGGACACACTAGGGTGAGAACAAGGTGGGGAAGCGCATGGGGTGTCTGCAGCCTGTGGGGAAACAGCCACAGGCCTGGGACAGTGTAGAATGGACCATGGTGGAGATGGCCAAGGGTGCTGGCAAGGCTGGATGTCCCTGCAAGAGCCAAGGTCTTTGTCCCCTTGGCTATGCCTGATGTTTCTGCCACCGAGGTCTAAGAGGAGACACATGGTTGTCATGGCCATGGCACCCATTGCCTCCTTGCACCCCCAGGGAGTGTCACACCATTGTCCTGCACTGGGCATTGCACTGCCCACATCCCCAGGAGGAGCCCTGAGCCACAGGTGAGGGACAGGATCTCCCTTCCTAGGGGCAGGGGCTCAAGGCTTGGCCATTGTCCTTCATCAAACAAACCAAGGGTTTTCTCAGCATCAGAGCTGCTGCACTTTGCCTTTGCCCGATGCAATCACTGCCTCCAATTATCTGCTCTAACGAGTCCCCGGGGAGGCTTTGTCAGTAACAGCCCTCAGTGGGGCCCATTAATGCTTCAAGGTACTTTGGAGTTTGCTTCTGACTTGGACTTCTTGAGCAGATTCTTCAGTCTGTGCTTGGTATCTGAGGTTCATGGACTCAGCACCAAATACACCATGGGGCTCGTTAAAACACAGAAAGCCCTAATGAGCAATGTTTCTTTCTCTAATTTTCTTACAATCTTCCAGACTTGTAGAACTAACTGGGGAGGTTTCAATGGGACACTTGCTGATGAAAATTTCAAAAAAGATCTCATAAAGGAGAGTTTTTTCTTTCAAGGGTGTTTTCTGCACAGGCAGGAGAACAGTCCCTGGAGGCTGGACACTGTATGGACAACCTCGCTCCTCACCCCCACCCCCAGTCTGCCGGTTCCCTCATTGACCACCAGAGACCGCATCACTTCTCCTCACATCAGACTTCTCCACTGAGCTCTGCAGGAGATGCTGCAGCTCCTGTGCACCAGCTCCACCTGCTCTCCTGTGCAAACACTGCACAGTTTAATAAACAGTAAAACACTTTCCTCAGCTGTGTGTGTAAGCTGGATCTGATGAGGTCCACCGTCCACAAGGGACATCCACACAAGAACTGGTTTAGACAGAGAGACAGGAAAGGACAGCAATAAACCCAATGAATGTGTTGACTGCCATGTTAATTAGAGCTCTGAAGAATGGGGCAAGTTTGTAACTCCCTGAAGCTCAAAGCAGAAACCAGACAGTTGAGAGGCAACAGAATGACCAAAGAGCAAGTGGAGGAGAAACCTGAGCGTGCTGGGAAGGGCAAAGGTCCAGACAGTCTGTTGGAAAGTTGTCCTTTGACAGGGACATTGAATCAGGAGAGGGGGGAACTCCTGAATGATGAGGGAGATGAAAAAATAGAGTGTTGGTAATAGAAGTACAGGGGAAGACCGATATTTCTTCTTCTACCCTTAGTACACTTCCCCATAATTCACTTTTTGGCCTTTTATTTTTTTTAATTAATATGTTAAAAAGAACAAACCACACTCAAACCCACACAAACAAACAAACAAACAAAAACCTAAACAAATAAAAAACAATAACTAAACAAAAATCTCCAATCAAACAAACAAAGAAAAAAAAAACAGGAGAAACAAATACCCCACAAAACCAAAGCAAAAATAACAAAAAAAACAAACCCAACAAAACAACAACCAAAACCAAAACCAAAACAGCAGGAACAACAACAACAAAACAAAGCAGACATCAGTCATCAGCTGTCTCATCATTAACAGCCAGTGCCAGTTTAGGGGCCCCAGTGTACCTGAGGTGCTGGCCTGGGATTGGCATCTATCACACAGGACCTGGGGAGACCAGAGCACCTTGCAATGCAGGTGGAGCCTGGGCAGGGCTTCCCAGGGCATCTACACTGGCACCAGGTGTTTGTGTCCCTGGAGCTGAAGACATCTGTGTCTTAAATCCATGCCCAGTTCTGGAAAACTCTTTCCTTTTCAAAGAAAAGAAAGCCCCCATAAAGAAAAATAAAGAGAAGTATGTTGACACCTTCCTTTGCTTTGGATCTTTGTCTTCAGTTCTTCTTATTTTAATTTTCATTGACATTAACTGACATCTGATGGGCCTACAATCATTAAGCCAAGATCATTTTGTGTCTTACATAGCGCCCCATGCCCTCTAAACCTTCCCTGCCCAGGACTCCTCACACTTTGCCCAGAGCGAGTCACACTGAGGTGTTGGCTGGTTCCCTGGCTGAGATGTTGGTTTAGATGGTCACCTACAGCACAGGTGGATTCTGCCCCAGAATCGTCTGCTCTGCTCCAGTTAGAAATAGAGCCCAACATCACCATGGGATCATAAGAGAACTGAGGTTGAAGGGACCTCAGGAGTCTGCAGTCCAACCTGTCACCAACTGGGTTACACCAAGGTGTTCAAGCCTTGATCCAATCCGAGCTTTAGCAGGACTAGAGAAGCGATCGTCCCTTTGTACTCGGCACTGGTGAGGCTGCATCTTCAATCCTGGGGTCAGTTTTAGGCCCCTCATGGCAAGGAAGACATTGAGGTGCTGGAGAGAGTTCAGAGGAGGGCGACAAGGCTGGTGAAGGGTCTGGAGCACCAGTCTTATAAGGAGCGGTTGAGGGAGCTGGGGCTGTTCAGCTTGAGAAAAGGAGGCTGAGGGGAGACCTTGTCGCTGTCCACAACCGCCTGAAAGGAGGTTCTGTCATGGTGGGTGTTGGTCTCTTCTCCCAAGTAGCAAGTGATAGGACAAGAGGAAATGGCCTCAAGCTGCACCCGGGGAAGTTTAGATTGGATATTAGGTAAAAAAATTCTTCAGGGAAAGGGTTTAGAAACAACAGAACAGACTGCCCAGCGAGGTTGTGGAGTCACCATCACTGAAAGTGTTTAAAAGACAGATAGATGATACTCTTAAGGACATGGTTTAGTGCCAGATTTAGGTTATGGTTGGAATGATGATCTTAAGGGTCTCTTCCAAACACAATTATTCTCTGATTCTGTGATAAGTCATTTATGATATTTTTCTCTCTCAGAGGACCACGCAACCTCCCTGAGAGCCAGGACTTTTCTGAGGTGTTGGAGAGATGTCTCACGGTCACACCAACCAGTTCCACCAGCACCTGTCTGTCCCTTCACAGACCAAACCTTTTCTCCATATCCCAACCTTCCAGGCGAATTTCTGGGACACAGCAAATGCTGTCCAGGTCCTCTGGGCCTGTTCAGAAGAGAGCAGCAGGCCAACATGTTGATGGACTCCCTGTGCATTTCAAAGCTTTCCTGACCATTTTTCTCAATGCTCCACTTACACCCAAACTTTCTGGTCCTTGAACTGTACATGAGGGCATTGAGCAGGGATGCGGGGATGGTGCAGGAAAAAGGCTTTGTCAAACTGTCTTGGGAGGGGTATTCTGGACATCCCACAGTCAAGGATGAGGTTGCTGGAGAAACCAGTAGCATTGGTGAGAGGCCCAGATGGAGAAGGCCTTGTGCCTGTCTACACTGGAGGAGAGCAGTGATGCATTCATGGGATGCCCATGTGAACAGGAAGGGAACAAATGGCTCCAGGGGACAAAATACCTTCGAGCCAGTTCTTTACCCATCACAGATACACCATCCAGGCCAGGAGCTGCAGCTTCTCCAGGAGATGCTGTGGGATACGGTGTCAAAGGCTTTACTGCAGTCTAAGGACACAACACCCACAGCCTGTGTGGCGGATTCACTCCCCACGACAGACTTTCCCTCATCTGCTCAGCCGGTCACCTTGTCATAGAAGGAGATCAGGCTGGTCAAGCAGGACCTGCCTTTCACAAAGCCATGCTGATTGGGCCCGATTGCTCGTCTCGTATGTGTGACCTCACAGTCCTTTCCCAGCCATGTTCCTGCTGTTGGCCTATCCCCTGCAGAGGCAGAAGTGACCTCACAGTCCCCTCCACAGCCATTGGCTTCCTGCTGGACTATGAGTTCCTGAGACACAAGTGACCACATGGCATCATACCCAGCCATCACCCTCCTTGTGGTCCAGTGTGTGAGCAGATCAAACTGAGCTGCTTTCATCAAATGTATCCAATAGATTTCCTATCAAGGGTTTGAGTGGAGAAACGTTCCTGAGAGGAGCTGTTGTGTTTACTCTGGGGCATTATATATCTCTCTTGATAGAGCTGTCCAAGGAAAAGATTCATGGAATCCTACAATAGCGCAGGTTGGAAGAGACCCCTGAACACCATCTCTTTCCCACTGACTTTTATGGCACCCCAAGGAATAGTTGACAGTGATAGTAATCAACCTTGCAAAATGTTTTTTTTCCATGGAACAGGACAGAATGGATCTTCCCTGAATATCGCTGGATCTGTTACAGTTGAATAAATATTAGGATAGCAACCAGCCCGGTAGCCATACAACTCTTGTAATCAGTAACCAAACTCTGTTCTTAAAGCTGACATAGATTTATGGTATATTCTTACAAGGCAGGTAGCTGTAACCGAGCCTTATTCTTAAGGTGGACATAGATTTACGATATATTCTTTTAAAGTTGGTAACGTAGAAAATAACTGATAATTATAGCATCTTTTAGATAGAAAGTTTGTGTTAGAATAGGTGTGGGATATGCTAATGGTTGTCAGGGCTGTAATGAATATGTATGTGACTGACTTGTATTACAAGGTATGGTCTGAATCAGCTGTTCGAAGCTTTGGGTGCGAACCCCTGGTTTCCCAGCGCTGAAATAAAGCACCGCATAGAACTACGCCCGTGGTTATGTGTCCTGATTGCGAACAACAGCATTTGTGCTCCCTTGGGTTCATCTCACCACATGCACACAGTGGACATGCACATGATGTGTGTGTTTACATCTCATCTGTACAATGAAAAAATGGACTTTTGACCTAGTGTTTCATAGAATCATAGAATTTTAGGGTTGGGAGGGGCACACGAGGATCATCGAGTCCAACTCCTGTCCCTGCACAGGACACCCCACAGGTCACCCCGTGTGTCTGAGGACGTTGTCCAGTCTCTTCTTGAACACTGTCAGGTTGGGGCTGTGACACCTCCCTGGGAACCTGTTCAGTGTCCAGCACCTCTGGGTGAAGAACCTTTTCCTCATGTCCAACCTGAACCTCCTGGCACATCTTCTGCCATTCCCTTGAGTTCTGTCATTGGTCACCAGAGAGAAGAGATCAGTACCTTCCCTTCCTTCTCCCCTCGTGAGGAAGCTGTAGCCACCGTGAGGTCTCCTTTTAGTCTTCTCTTCAGCTCTGATGCTGAGAAACCCCTTGGTTTGCTTTCTGAAGCAGAAAGGAGAAGCCATGACCTTCAGGCAATGGGAAGGGGGATCCTGTCCCTCACACACGGCTCAGGGCTCTTCCTGGGACCGTGGGATGTGGGTGTGCAAGGCCGAGGGAAGGACAACACTGGTACAACAACTTCCAGCTTCCCCATGGGGCTGCAAGGAGGCAACGAGGCCCCAGTGCCATGAGGACGACGTGGGTTCTCCTGGGCCTCAGTGGCAGAGACAACTGCCATGGTCAAGGGGACAGAGACCTGGGTTCTGTGGGTCCCTTCCAGCCTTACCAGCGCCCTTTGCCGTCTCCACCACAGGCTGTTCTACACGGTCCTACCCCTGCCCCTCTTTCCCTGCAGGCTGCAGACACCCATCTCGCTTCCCCACCTGCTCTCACCCCAGCATTTCTGCACCTTCACTGATGTGTCTGCACCCTCACTGGCTGCTCTTTGGAACACAAACCATGGGTTGATCCAGCTCCCTCTGGGTGAGCTCTTACACCACAGCACTGCCCTTTCAGAGACGTTTCTTCCTCTGATAATCAGTCCTCACTTTCCAAACTGCACTTTGTGCTATTTTTTTTTCCTTTTCTGCTTTTTCCCACTACAAAGGAAAGCTCAACCACCTCAGAAACTGCCCTTCATGCAGGGAACCCAACCCATTAGGCTTCTTGTGGTCTTTTACCTGACAGAAGACAAGTAACCTCACCATGATCTTATAAATCCCAGGACTGCTGCTGGCCTTTCAGCTTCTCTGACAGACACGACCATGTCCCTGCTGCTGTCTCGTCATGTTCTCAGGTGGGATGGACATGACAACCCATCTCCAAGGCCTCTTCCTGGGTAGGGCCTGTGGGCACTTAGGCAGAGGTTCTTTCCCAGCCATGTCCCTGCTGCCGGGCTGTCACCTCCAGAGACAGAACTGACCTCACTGCCCCTTCACAGCCACACGCTTCTGTCTGGATTATGAGTGTCTGAGACACAATTGACCTCATAATACCATAACCATCCATCACCGTTTGGTCCAGGACCCTATCAGATAACAGTATGATTTTTTTATCAAGTTTATCAAATATATTCCCTACTAGTAATTTGAGGGGAAAAACACTCTTCTGAGGCACTGCTGTATTTATGTTGACACCTTTACAACTCCTTTTCTGTCTCTTATTCTTCTTATTTTTCCTCTGCCTATTCTGTCTTCAAAATCCTCTTCAAGGGAAAGATTCATTGAATCGCAGAATAACTTGCGGTTTGAAGGGAGCCCTTGTCTCACTTGTCTCACTGTCGTGCTCAGGCAGGGTGAACCAGGTGAGGTTGTTCAAGGGTTCAAAGTGCACTCATCACATCATACAGAGGGAGAATAAAGACATCCAGCAGTGTTGGCCCAAGCGCTGGTCCCTGAGGGATTGCACTGGTAACCGGCTACACTGAGGGCTTTGTACCACTGATGACATTTGGTTCGATTGTCCAGCCAACCTCCCACCCAGCTTCCAGTTCTCCAGCCCAGAGATCACTGATCTGGCTACTAGGACACCTTGGAACACCATGTCTGTGACCTTGCAAAATTCCAGGCATGGAGGCAGGCTGACCAGCCATTAATTCTCCTTCATGCTTTTCTTGCAGATGGGTTTGACATTTGCTTTTCCCGAGGGCCTCAGAACCCTTCTGACTGTTTTGTCACTTTTGAGAGCACAGTCCAGAATCACAGGCAAGGGTGGCAGAGCAGACTGGAGCACTTGCAATGATCCTGTCCAAGGCAGCTGAGATCAATCTCACTGGGGCAGTGAGGTTTGTTCCTGGAGTCACATACAGAAATGTCAGGTTCTGTCAAGCATCCATGTCTGACCTGGACTCGTGAACTCCTTCTGTACCCAGGGGTGCTCAGAGACAGTGTCTGTCCCTTTTACACACAGAGGCTGTAGTCTCAGTTTCTCTCTGGCCTCCTGTGGCCACTCCCAAAGGATGGGAGGCACCTCAGCCCTGTGGTGTGTCAGCTGCTCTGCACTCATCTGAGATGTCCCCCATCATGAGGAATGGACACGGGGATCACAGCTGGAGGATGCACAACCCAGTGCTGCATTCAGGTGGTTTCCCAAAGAATGTTTCTTCCAGTATGAAGTGACCTCAAGAGCTTGTTTGTACCACAGGCCTTCACGGAATCCACAGGAACAACTGATGACGTTTGTCCTCACTTGGTTTCATCACATCTCGCATACATCTCTCATCTGTACAATGCAGACATGGATTTCCGACCTCCTCATTCAGTGTCAATTCATGGAGGGAAGAGCTGTGAGCTGGGGAGAGAGGCCAGGGCTGGAAATGGTGGTTATGAGGGGCGTGACGATGCCCTGGGACAGCTTCTGAGGGGTGTCCAGTGCATAGGGCACAGCGCAGCCCCTGCTCTGTTGGTCCTGCAGGTCTCTGGCAGTAGGCCTGGCTGTGAGAGGACACTGCTGTGTGCCAGCCCTGCACACACACACTGTTCCGATATACAATGGTGTTTCATCTGTGGGACACTTTTGTAGGAATAAGCTTGAGAGAAACATTGCAAGAAGATAGAAACCATCATGCACTGCCCAAAGAAGATCACTTTTCCTTGTGGAAGTACTGTTACTGAGGCCAGTTCTGTGACACAAGTGCCCATTGCCTGTCCCTGCCTGTGCTGACAGGAGTGACACAAAGCAGGACGGGGACCAAGCTGCAAGAGCACTCAGGCCTTGCACCAACACAAGGGATGAGAAGGAGACTGTGGGAGTGGAACCAGAACAGCTCTGGAAGACCAAGCGCTGGTGCTCACTGGCAGTGCTGCCATGCGAGAGCTCTTTTCCCCTCCACCCACCCACAGGAACTATCTCTGCAGTTCTAAAAAGCCCTTGCAGGATAGATATAGTGAAAAACAAGTCACTAAACAGCCCTTTATTCTGCTTAGAGACAAGAAGAGCACTGCAGCTCATTTAAAAAGCCAACAGTTATAAAAGAAAAGCCAACATGGAATTAGAAAGGGAATGACAACATTATCACAATAAGAAAACAACCAACAACACCAGACAATCCAGTTGACAGGCAGGGCCTGTAATTAGCTACATTAAAACTCCTATATAGAAGATGATGGCCAGTTTATTGCTTCAGAAAACTCTAGGAAATGAGTTTCCTAAGGGCATCCTTGAGCTCCTGGTTCCTCATGCTGTAGATGAGGGGGTTCACTGCTGGAGGCACCACCGAGTACAGAACAGACACCACCAGATCCAGGAATGGGGAGGAGATGGAGGGGGGCTTCAGGTAGGCAAACATGACAGTGCTGACAAACAGGGAGACCACGGCCAGGTGAGGGAGACAGGTGGAAAAGGCTTTGTGCCGTCCCTGCTCAGAGGGGATCCTCAGCACAGCTCTGAAGATCTGCACATAGGACACCACGATGAACACAAAACACCCCAATATTACTAATATACAAACCGCAAGAAGCCCAATTTCCCTGAGGTAGGAGTGTGAGCAGGAGAGCTTGAGGATCTGGGGGATCTCACAGAAGAACTGGCCCAGGGCATTGCCCTTGCACAGTGGCAGTGAAAACGTATTGGCCGTGTGCACCAGGGAATAGAGAAACCCAGTGGTCCAGGCAGCTGCTGCCATGTGGACACAAGCTCTGCTGCCCAGGAGGGTCCCGTAGTGCAGGGGTTTGCAGATGGCAACGTAGAGGTCGTAGGACATGATAGTCAGAAGACAAAATTCTGCTGAAGCTAAAAAGACAAACAGAAAGAGTTGTGTAGCACACCCTGCATAGGAAATGACCCTGGTATCCCACAGAGAGTTGGCCATGGATTTGGGGACAGTGGTGGAGATGGAGCCCAGGTCAAGGAGGGAGAGGTTGAGCAGGAAGAAGTACATGGGGGTGTGGAGGTGCTGGTCCCAGGCTATGGTGATGATGATGAGGCCGTTGCCCAGGAGGGCAGCCAGGTAGATGCCCAGGAAGAGCCAGAAGTGCAAGAGCTGCAGCTCCCGTGTGTCTGTGAACGGCAGGAGGAGGAACTGGGTGACTGAACTGCTGTTGGACATTTGCTGTCTGTGAACATGGGGACCTGCCATAGGAGAAAAAGACAGTGACAAATTAGGTGAGACTTCTCTGAGCAAAATAAACATGCTGTTTCTCATTAAAATCTCCTCCCTGAAAGAGGGATATGTCAGTTTATTTTGTTTCTACAAAATGAGAAACATGTTTCATCACAACTTAAAATACAGCTTAGGCACCTGGTTTCCATGAATCATCTCTGGGGCAAGACCTCCAGTGTTGGTGTCAGAACAAGAATGGAACCACACTCCCACGCCAATCCCATACAGCAAGAGCACCAGGGAGAGGTGGAACAACAGGGAAGGACACTGAAGTGTTCCTGAAAATTAAAGCAATAACAGAAAGGCAGACAGGCAAGCTGTGGAACCTTCTCCTTACCCGGCTGTGCTGCTGCCACTCACATAATGACACTGTTGGAGCAAGTACTTTCAGAATGTTTTGTGTTCCACGTTCCAGGAACCCTTCACCTGGAGGAGCAGCTGCTGAGGTGGAGATTCGTGACCTGGACCCCATGGCTTTGGGGCAGAGGCTCTGCTGGGGAGGAGAGGAGACCAGGGGTTGCACTGGGAAATGTGTCTGCACTGCAGGGGGTTCGTGAATCCCCTCCCCAGCATTTCTGGTCCATCTCCCTCTCCCTGCCCATGCCTGTGCTGCCTGCAGCTGTGTCTCTGTCCCTGGGTCTGCTCCCTGTCAGTGTCACAGACCCCGTCCCACCCGCTGTGTGCTCAGCTCTGTCCTGCTCACACCTCCTGGCACTGCCCAGGGGCAGCTCTGTGTGTGCAGGGGCTCAGGAGCAGCTCAGACAAGTCCTAACGAGAACTGGGGTCTCAGTGTCTTCTCCAAAGAGAGAAATAAATCCCCATCTCCCACTGCACACCCAGACAACCAAGAGTGGAAAACTGAAAGCACAGACTCCTTCCCTTGCAGCTGTTGCTGTCTTGATGTTGTTGTTCAGAAGGACCCTCTGCCATGTCTGTGGGGTTGATCTGGAGCTCAGAGCAGCCCTGACCCACACAGCACCCTTCAAGCCCACAAGTTCCCTGCCTGCCCTGCCGGGGGTCGCTCCTTCCACCCACAGCTGCTGCCATGGGATCTCCCCAGGCAGGCTGAGCACTGACCCTGGCAGGCGGCAGAGTCCCTGCCCCGGCACAGCCCTGGGGTGCAGGGACCCTGCTCTGCAGGACAGCCCTGGGCACCCCTGGGTGCTCACCCGGCTTCACAGCTGTTCAACATTGCCTGACAAGAGCCCCCTCCTTACAGATCCCACCAGCTGTGCCTGTGCCAGTTTTAGGAGATGCCTCCAGGAGCTACAGTTGCATTGCCCTGCACCCAGAGACTTACCATGGCAAGGACTGCAAAAGTTTCTCCTCCAGTGAGCTCTCAGTCATCCTCCCAGTCCTGACCACCTTTCATCTCTCTCTGCCTTGCTCGTCTCCCTGACATCCCCAGGCAGAGCCCTCAGCCCTGCTGCGCTGTGCAGAGGAGCTGCTCCTGGGCAGAGCTGTCTCTCTGCAGCGCTGCTGCTTGCCATGAGCTCCCTCTGTCCCAGGAGCCCAGCCCAGCTCAGTAGCACAGGAGCAGCCCAAGGTGCTTTAATGACCCCTCTGGTGGCTTTGGTGCTGAGTCCATGAACCTCAGACCCTGAGGGCAAGTTGAAGAAGTCAAACTCAGATCTAAACTTCAAAGTTTCTTGTAATGTTAATGAATCCCACTGAGGGACACAACTGAGAAACCATCCCCAGAGTCATTTGGGACAGAAAAATTGAAGCAGAACAAAGGGTAATGAAGCGGAAAGTAGCTCTGATGCTGAGTAAACCTGGATGTGTTTCATTAACCAAAGGGCCAAGCCCTGACCCCCAGCCCTGGGAAGGCAGATCCTGTCCCTCACACGTTGTCCAGGGCCCTTCCTGGACAGTGTGATGTGGGGCTGTGCAAGGCCAAGGGCAGGAATACGGTCCCACAGCTCCCAGGTTCCTGGCTGGGGACAAGGAGGCCATGAGGCCCCTGTGCTGGAAGGACAAGGTGTCTCCTCACAGGCATCAGAGGTGCAGACAACAGCCATAGCCAAGGGGAGAAGGAGCTCATGTCTGGTGGGGGCTTTCAGCCTCTTTACATCCCTTGATCATCTCCACCACAGCCTGTCCTGTGCTGTGGCATCCCCTGCACCTCTTTCCCTGCAGGCTGCAGACATCCCCCCTGCTGCCCCACCTTGCTCTTGTCTGAGCATCTTCCTTCATTTGCTGAGATCTCTGCATCCTCCCCAGCTGTTCCTTGAAGCACAAAGCCTTGGGCTGATGCAGACTCCCTCTGCTGACCTGCTCCACCAGAGCACTGCCCTTCCAGTCACATTCCTTTCTGCTCATGTCCAGCCTGGACCTCCCCAGCTGCACTTTGGGCCATTATTTCTTTCTCATGCTCTTTCCCACTATGCAGAAAACCTCCACCACCTCTGAAACCACCCTTCAAGCACTCTCAGGCTACTCCTGCACTGCTGCAGCCTCCACAGCACCACTCGGCCAAAGCAGCCCAGGTCCCTCAGCATCCCACACCATGTGCACAAGGTGCTGAACCTGACTTGGCAGAGCCCTGCACTCTCCAGTTCCTCCCTGCTTCTCCAAACTGGGAAGCCGCACACTGGCACACCCCCGTGTGTGTGGGGTCACAGCAGTGCTGAACCGAATGGGATGAGAACTCCAGGTGTCTGGGTCCCCACGCTCCTCCTCATGTAGCCCCGTGTGCAGCTGCCTTGTTCATGGTGAGCGTGCACCACGGGCTGGTGTGGGGACCTTGGAGTGCCCAGACCCTTCTCCCCAGTGTTACTGCTCAGCGTGTCAGGTCCTGCTCTGTCCTGATGGATGGGGTTATTGTCCCACCCTGATACAGAACTGGTCACTTTATCTTGTCAATATTCAGAGTTTTCTGATGGGTAAATACCAGATATGTGGAGCTGTGCCTGGGGATAGACAATGTCAGCTGAAGGTTGAGGAGTCACCATGAGAGGGCAGAACAACATGGGCAATGTAGTGGTGACTGGACATCAGTTGCAGACTCACTGATGAGGAAGAGGAATTAGATGAGGCCTCCTTCAGACGAATGAAAGATGCCTCATGTTTCCAGGGCCGTGTGCTTGTGGCAGACCTGAGATATCCCAATATCTGCAAGGTACCTGCCATCCAGGAGGGGCTGGAGCTCATTGACAACATCTTCCTGACACGGGTGACTGAGGAGTCAGTGAGGTGAGGTGCCCTGTGGGACTTCACACTTACAAACCACAAAGAGTTGGTCAGGATGGAACAGTCAGGGATGGGAAAGTGGAGTTGAGGCTCCTGGAAGATGATCACAAGGCCAAGAGCAGGATTTCAGGAGAGCAAGCTTTGGCCTGCTGAGGGACCTGCTTGGGTCCTATAGGATATGACCTTGGTGTCTGCAGTGCTTTTCTCTCACCTTTCCTCCCTCCTCTCTCCCACCTGCTGTTGTGCAGTGTTTTTTACCCTTTCTCAAATACAATATCTCAGAGCTGCTGCGAACAAATCTGAGTGGCTCAGATTTGGCAGGAGTGGGTCCATCTTGGAGCAGCTGAAATCAGCTCTGTCTGACATCGGTCAAACTCCTGTTGTCTTCTCAGAGAGGTGACAACTGTAGGGTTACAGGACAGCCTGCTCCAAGCACAAGAATGATGTCTCCACGTACCCATGAAAAGAACCATTTATGTCATGAGGCTGCTCGTCTGAACTGTTGGAGCTGCAAGGCACAAAGGCAGCACACAGGAGGTGGAAGCAGGGGAAGCTGCAAAGGAGGAATTTAGAAACCTTGTCCATGGGGCTGATGCCAAAGCTGCCCTGGACTTGATACCTGCAGGGGAGGCTGAGGGGAGGAAGATGACCTGATATAGCTTCATTTGCAGTAAAAGAATAGACAGGGCGATTGTGGACCTGCTGCTGAACTTCGTAAGAGTAGAATCAGTCAGGACTGAGGTTCTTCATGGCTTCTTTGCCTCCATCTTCACCAGCAAGGTCTCCTGGGACTTTGTTCCTGAAGGCAGGAGTCTGGAGAACACCCAGCAGTGGATGGGGCTCAAGTCAGGGGTGACCTGAGCAAACTCAGACACCATTACAGAACAGGAGATGGGTCACTTGACCACCTCCCTGAACACAAGTATCGCTGTGCTGTGGCATCTGAGATTCCCAAGAACTTCCACGTATTGGTCCAGAGTTGTGTGATTCCTCTTGAGGTGTCCTGGCCTATCTCCTCACTCACATGGTGATTTAGACACCCACTTTTCCAATACATTCAGTCTTATCCTGAGACGCTCCACATCAATATGAACAGGAGGCTGTCAATGCCACCTGTTCTGGAAAGGGAGGGAAGGGCGAACAGGGAAGAAAACAGAAGAAATTTGGCTTTATTGCTGTTTCTTGTGGAAATGCTCTCTGCTTGGCTGTTCCTGAAATCTCCCTAATCATCCACACCACACTCGAAGCCTTTAAGAAAATGATGCACAGAGCCTTGCTTGTAAGAGGATTTTCAATGTTAATGAGCCCGCTGCTGCCATGATCCTGAACTGCAGATACTGAGAGAATGAACAAACCTCTGATGAAGTGAAAGGCAGAAGCAAACCCCAAGTTTCTGAGGGTGTTTAGGACCCCATGAAGGGCCATCGCTGACACAGCTGTGAAGGAAACAACCAGTGCAGGTCCCTGTCCCTGGAGGCTGGTGAAGGAAAGACTTGGAGACACTGATTACAGGTGGTGAGGGCCATGTGGAGGTGGCTCTGATGCCATGTGAGCCCTTGATGATTTTATTACCAGAATGGCTGAGCTGGGGCCTGGTAAATTATTCTCAAATAGTTTTCAAGGCTTTTCCTGTGGTCAGTGTGAGCGTTTTGTGTTTTGAGGATGGGTTTTATGTAAAGTGCTCTTGCTTTAACGGCAAGGCTCGGTTTTCTGTAGAGTTGGAAATGTCTGTGAGTTCCTCACAACTCATCCAGTTTCTTTCACGCACCTGGCAATGGTCACCAATCACCTCAATGTCCCAGTCCCAAACTTGCTTGAATCCTCTGTTTGGATCCGTATCCCATCACTCCAAGAGGTCCATGCATCCACCAGGCTCATGGATGATTCCTGAGGACCACCCAAGTGTGGGCAGTGTAAGAGAGGAGCAGAGCAGGGTCAGCTCATGGGCCATGACTGAGCACAAACACCCCAGCAGCAGCCATTCCCCATCTCCCAGGCACAGCCATGCCCACAGCATGCAAATGGCACTGCCATACATGAGTAGCCCAAGAGAGGCCTTTCTTCCTTCCATATTCCCAGGAAAATCTTCCTCCCATTCCTCCTCCACCTGCAGACATCAACTGCTTTCCATTTCTGGGCTCAGACATGGCTGGAAGGGTTCACTGAAGCCATCAGCCATCTCATTGCTTCTCCCTGACATGCCCTGACCCTCTCCCACACCTACACATGGCCAATCATGGCTGCTCAGGGCCTGCCGCTCTTCAGAAGAGGCCTTGAGCATCTTGGTTCTTCATGGTGATAATAATAAACTTCTTTGCTCTCTCCAGAGAGCATTTCCCCTCTCTCTGCCTTGCTCGTCTCCTGTTGCAGGCAGAGCCCTCAGCCCTGCTGCGCTGTGCAGAGGAGCTGCTCCTGGGCAGAGCTGTCTCTCTGCAGCGCTGCCACTTGCCAGGAACTCCCTCTGTCCCAGGAGCCCAGCCCAGCTCAGCAGCATAGGAGCAGCCCAAGATGTCCCTTTCTCTGTCCCCTCTGGGCTCCCTCGTGGTGTTCCTGGATCTCCAGGGGAATGGCCCATGAAACAGGCTGAAATAATCAGGGATGTTTCTTCTCTCACCTCTACAGACACAGTTCTGTCCTGCAGTAGTTCTTTCATATTAGAAAATAATTTGGGCATGAGAAGCATCTTTTATTTTCCCATCATTAGACAAGACATCAGGAAGATTACAGCAAAGGATCTAAATTCTCGAAGCTTGGCAGAGGAATATCTTCAGCTGAATGAGTTTAGGGATTTTAGTCTGTTTTTGTAGTCCTAGGGCTAGAAAGACATTCAGCAATCTTTTGAATATGTCATTTATTTATTTTTTTTAATACGTCATTTTGCTCTGAATCAAAGCCTTTGCACACATGGTGTCTTGGACACTTGGTACCAGGTTTCTTGTGGCAGGTCAGAGCTGGGCTGGTGCCACAGCTGGGGTGGTTCAGCCCAGATGTGAGGCAATGGCCTCAACCAGGGACCTGACTGGGGAGCTGGAGCTGTCAGTGCTGCAGACAGAGCTGTGACACGGGTGGAATGAACTGCCAGGCAGGGTGGCAGAAGTGAGTTCATCTGGTCTGCAAGGACAGCAGCCTCCAAGCACAGAAACAGTCCAGACCAGAACTCAGTCCAGAACTCTAAGGCAATCAAGGGCCCCATAATGAACTGTTACTACTGCAGGAACAAATAACAAGAAACAGGGACACTGTGTGGCTACTGATGAATTTAATAAGGAAAAGAGGTGAGAATCCCTGTGTCCTCTTGTCCTCCATTTTCACCAGCAATGTGTCCCAGGTCTCTGTGACTGGAGGCAGAACAACCAGCAGTGGATGGGGATCAAGTCAGGGGTCACTGGAACTAACACAATCCTTTCCAGTCTATGGGACAGCAGGGGCAGCATCCCAGGACTGAGACAGCAGGACGATGTCACATTGAGGCCACTCTCCACCATCGTGGAAAGCTCACGGAGACTGGGGGGACTCCCTGATCACTGGCAGCTCTCACACAGTGTGTGCACTTTTCAGAATGGCCAATGGGTGAGCAGGGGAACTAAGGGCTGTGCCCCAGAACATGTCCACTGGGACCCCATTTCTGGGTGTCTGGAAGAGAAGGTGATGGGGTTTACCCAGGGCAGGTTGTGCCTGTCCATCCTCTGTTTTCTGTGAGGAAAGGACAGGGTTGTGGATGTGGGGAGAACATTGATGGTCTGTTACCTGGAAGTCAGCAAGGCATTCAGCGTCATCCCCCACAATGTGCTTGTGCCCAAGTTAGGATATTATGGTCTGTGTCAGTGTGCAAGTAGATGGGTAAAAGGCAATCTGGATGGTTTGGCTTAGAAGGACAGTACATAAAGGCAAAAACTTTCCATTCCTGAGGACAGTCGAGCACTGGAAGCTGTTTCCCAGGAGTGTGCATCCACTCTACATCAGAAAGTTACCACGATGTGTTTGTATAGACACCTCACTAATCTGGTCTGACTCTGCTTTTAGGAGGAGGTTGGTCAAGACACATCCTGAGGTGCCTTAGAGACTGAATGACACTGTCCTTCCTTCCTTCCCCTTCATGTTTCTGATTTGGAGAAAGCTCTCAAGTTCTCTCTGATCACAGAAATAATTCACATGGGGAGCAGGGCTGCTTTACAAATAACGGTAAACAGCCCTGATCACAACTTTTGTATCATCCTTTTTCATTTGCCCCAACCCAGCTGCTTCTTGTTTGCTGTCCATATATCCCTCCAGAAGGAACACACCACCTTGTTCATCCTTTCAGAGCAGGTTGCTCAAGAGGTGTCAGCATCCATGTACAGAGTCTGCACATCAGCCAGGCAGCAAAGCCACCGTTACAGAAATGCAGATGAGGCTCTTGACCAGCTCCTTGAACCCAGATATCAGCGTGACGTGTCTGCTGAGATTCCAGGGAACACCTGAACTTTAAGTTCAGGGCATGTGAGTGCTGGTTGGGTATCCTGGCTTGTCTCCTGAGCCATGTGGTGCTTCAGGCTGTGAAGAGAATCAAAACCAACTTTTTCACTGGGTTAATTAATTTTACAGACTGTCACACAGGGAGTTGAAGGGAGCTCAGAACTCCAGTCTCTGCTGTACTATAAGGCTTGATACCCCATCCACAGGTACATATCTAAATGGTCCAGATAGACGGTGATCTTGCAAAAGTCACTCTTTGTGTCCCCAGGTGCATGGACACTGCTCATGTGCCTCTGCAGAGAGTGGCAGGGGTTGGATCCCTTTCTCAGGAGAAACTTCTTGCTGGAAAGACACAGCTACGGGGTTGGCTCAACAAGGTTTTATTGCATTTCACTCGGCATCAGATTTGACATATTTGGTGCTTTTCTGTGATCACTTCTTCTGCACAGATGATCACAGAAGGACAACCATTTCATAAGAGTTGGTTACAAAGGCCCTGTCATGAACAAGAAATCTCACCGTGAGATCTGGAGGGAGTGAGGAAGATTATAACAAGCACCAGGAAGAGCCAAGAAGCTCAAGGCCTCTTCTGTAGAGCGCGAGGCCCTGAGCAGCAGTGACCGGCCATGTGTGGTGTGGGAGAGGGTCAGGAGATGTGGGGTAGAAAAGGGTGACGGTTGATGACTTCAGCAAATCCTTACAACCATGTCTGAGCCACAAGTGGAATGCGGCTGATATCTGGAGGTCAAAGAGGAATAGTAGAAAGATTGTTGTTGATTTTGGAAAGAAGGCAGGCTTTTTTGGACTAAGGATATATGGCAGTGCCATTTGCATGCTGTGGGCTTGGCTGTGCCTGGGAGATGGGGAATGGCTGCTGCTGGGGTGTTTGTGCTCAGTCACGGCCCATGAGCTGACCCTGCTCTGCTCCTCTCTTACACTGCCCACACTTGGATGGACCTCAGGACTCTTCCATGAACCTGGTGGATGCATGAACCTCCTGGAGTGATGGGTATGGATCCAAATAGAGGATTCAAGCAAGTGTGGGACTGGGACATTGAGGTGATTGGTGACCATTGCGAGGTGTATGAAAGAAGTTGAATGGGTTTGGGGGACCTCACAGGTTGCCAAGTCCTCAGAAAACCAGAGCCTTGTGGTTAAAGCAACAGCACTTGGCACCAAACCCACCCCCAAAACACAAAACACTCACAGTGACCACAGGCAGAGACTGAGAAACCTTTGACTGAAAGGGTCTCCTTTGTCAGGTCCTGGGGTCAGGGCTTGGCCATTCTGATGATGAACAAACGTCAAGGGCTGACGTGGCACCAGAGCCACCTCCACATTGCCTTTACCACCTCTGACCATTGTCTCCAGGCTTTTCCTTGAGCAATCTTCAGGGACAGGGATTATTTGTGTCAGCACTGGCCCTTCGTGGGGTCCCAAACACCCTCAGAAACTTGGGGTTTGTTTCTGCCCTTCAGTTCATGACAGGTTTGTTCATTCTTTCAGTAGCTGCAGTTCAGGATCATGGCAGCAGAGAGCTCAGTAACATGCAAAACGCCCTTACAAGACAATGCTGTCTGCAGCACTTTCCTAAAGGCATCAAGTGTGGTGTGGATGATTTCAGAGATTTCAGAATTGCAGCCAAACAGTGAGCATTTCCATAATAAAGAGTAATAAAACCAAAACTCTAATATTTCCGTCACCCTCCCAAAACCCTCATTTCCAGAACAGCTGGTATCAACAATCTCCAATATTGATCTAGAGAATCTCCTGATAACGACTGAATGTGTCAGA
Organism: Patagioenas fasciata; assembly: GCF_037038585.1. Lineage (NCBI taxonomy): Eukaryota > Metazoa > Chordata > Aves > Columbiformes > Columbidae > Patagioenas > Patagioenas fasciata. The sequence continues at coordinate 947,492 of NC_092528.1, forward strand.
GAAGTGGGTGCCTAAAGCATCACTTGACCGAGGATACAGGCCAGGACACCTCAAGAGGAATCACACAACTCTGGACCAAGAGGTGGGTGTTCCTGGGAATCTCAGGTGCCACAGCACAGTGAAACTTGTGTTCAGGGAGCTGTTCAAGTGACCCATCTCCTGTTCTGTAATGGTGTCTGAGTTTGCTCAGGTCACCCCTGACTTGAGCCCCATCCACTGCTGGGTGTTCTCCAGACTCCTGCCTTCAGGAACAAAGTCCCAGGAGACCTTGGTGGTGAAGACGGAGGCAAAGAAGCCATGAAGAACCTCAGTCCTCTCTGATTCTACTCTTAGGAAGTTCAGCAGCAGTTCCACATTCACCGTGTCTGTTCCTTTACTGTAAATGAAGCAGGGTCAGCTCATCTTACTGCCCTCAGCCTCCCCTGCAGGTATCAAGTCCAGGGCAGCTTTGGCATCATCCCCACATCCATGAACAAGCTTTCTAAATTCTTCCTTTGCAGCTTCCACTGCTTCCACCTCCTGTGTGCTGCCTTTTTGTTCTGGAGCTCCAACAGTTCAAATGGGCAGCCTCACAAGATAAATGCTTCTTTTCATGGGAACTCAGAGAGATCATTGTTGTGCTTGGAGCAGGCTGTCCTGTCAGGCTGATCAGATTTCCTGAGCTCCTTCACACTTCAGACCTACTTCCATGTCACCACCTCTTTCGGCTGCTGTCCCCCAGTATGTGAAAGTCTGGAGCCCACCAGACTGTGCTCTGTTGCTGGCCTTCCTCCCTCCCCTCTGGTGCCTGGGACCCCACTGTGTCCTGGTCACAAAAGCCAAGGTGGACACTGATGTTCACATCCCTCACCAGCTTTTCATTTTTTGCCAGATCCAGATCCAGGTGAGCATCACCCTTGTTGGCCCACCAGCAGACATGTTAAGCAGTTAGCCTAAGATCCTCTGGACTGTTGGCACATGCTGGTTTGCCTGGCCAGTGAATGTCAGGGCAATTACAGTTCCCCATAGGAACCTGGTCATTGACTGGAGACTTGAAAATGTTGCTGACAGAAGATCTCTACCATGATGCAGCAGTTTGCAAAACTCAACGCTCTGTCACCCTGTACTGGGTTTACATGGTAAAGTCTTGGAACTGGGGGTGAGTGTGGCTGTGCTACAGTTGTCACCTCTCTGAGAAGACAACAGGAGTTTGACCAGCGTCAGACAGAGCCCATTTCAGCTGCTCCAAGATGGACCCACTCCTGCCAAATCTGAGCGACTCGGTGATGCTGGCAGCACCTATTGGATATTGTATTTGAGAAAGGGTAAAAAACGCTGCACAACAGCAGGTGGGAGAGAAGATGGAGGAAATGTGAGAGAAAAGCACTGCAGACACCAAGGTCATATCCCATAGGACCCAAGCAGGTCCCTCAGCAGGTCCAAGCTTGCTCTCCTGAAATCCTGCTCTTGGCCTTGTTATCATCTCCCAGGAGCCTCAGCTCCACTTTCACATCCCTGACTGTTCCATCCTGACCAACTCTTTGTGGTTTGTAAGTGTGAAGTCCCACAGGGCACCTCACCCCACTGACTCCTCAGTCACCCGTGTCAGGAAGATGTTGTCAATGAGCTCAAACCCCTCCTGGATGGCTGGTACCATGCAGATATTGGGATATCTCAGGTCTGCCAGGAGGACACTGCCCTGGAAAGATGAGGCTTCTTTCATTTGTCTGAAGGAGGCCTCTTCTCATTCCTCTGACTGACCAGTGAGTCTGCAGCTGATGTCCAGTGACCACAACATTGCCCATGTTGTTCTGCCCTCTCATGCTGACTCAACCTTCAGCTGATATTGTCTGTCCCCAGGCAGAGCTCCACCCATTCCTACTGCACAAAGGAAAACTTCAGAAACTCCAGATCTCAGGCATTATGACTATCAGACCCCCAAGACCCCACAATTTCTCCGGGAGATGGTATTTATACTGTCCCCTAACTCCTCATGGTGTTATGTTGGGAGAAACAGCCTCATCAGGATAAGCCATCTACATGAAAACATTAACAGCTGATCAAATGGAGCTTCAGTCAAGGGAGAGTCCAGACCTTGAAAAACGTTTGCGAGTGGTCTCTGCCATGGTCACAATTGGAGGAGCTGCAGCTGCAGCAAACGGAGAGTCCAGACCTTGAGAAAATTTGGGGTTCCACCATCACAGATGCACAGGGCAGGAAAAAAACGTCATGCATCAGGACAGAGCAGGACCTGACACGCTGAGCAGTGACCCTGAGGAGAAGGGCCTGGGCACTCCAAGGTCCCCACACCAGCCCGTGGTGCACGCTCACCATGAACAAGGCAGCTGCACACGGGGCTGCATGAGGAGGAGCGTGGGGACCCAGACACCTGGAGTTCTCATCCCATTCGGTTCAGCACTGCTGTGACCCCACACACACGGGGGTGTGCCAGTGTGCGGCTTCCCAGTTTGGAGAAGCAGGGAGGAACTGGAGAGTGCAGGGCTCTGCCAAGGCAGGTTCAGCACCTTGTGCACATGGTGTGGGATGCTGAGGGACCTGGGCTGCTTTGGCCCAGCAGCGCTGGGGAGGCTGCAGCAGTGCAGGAGTAGCCTGAGAGTGCTTGAAGGGTGGTTTCAGAGGTGGTGGAGGTTTTCTGCATAGTGAGAAAGAGCTTGATAAAGAAATAATGGCCCAAAGTGCAGCTGGGGAGGTCCAGGCTGGACATGAGCAGAAAGGAATGTGACTGGAAGGGCAGTGCTGTGGTGGAGCAGGTCAGCAGAGGGAGTCTGCATCAGCCCAAGGCTTTGTGCTTCAAGGAACAGCTGGGGAGGATGCAGAGATCTCAGCAAAGGGAGGAAGATGCTCAGACAAGAGCAAGGTGGGGCAGCAGGGGGGATGTCTGCAGCCTGCAGGGAAAGAGGTGCAGGGGATGCCACAGCACAGGACAGGCTGTGGTGGAGATGATCATGGGATGTAAAGAGGCTGAAAGCCCCCAACAGACATGAGCTCCTTCTCCCCTTGGCTATGGCTGTTGTCTGCACCTCTGATGTCTGTGAGGAGACACCTTGTCCTTCCAGCACAGGGGCCTCATGGCCTCCTTGTCCCCAGCCAGGAACCTGGGAGCTGTGGGACCATAGTCCTGCCCTTGGCCTTGCACAGCCCCACATCACACTGTCCAGGAAGGGCCCTGGGCAATGTGGGAGGGACAGGATCTGCCTTCCCAGGGCTGGGAGTCAGGGCTTGGCCCTTTGGCTAATGAAACACATCCAGGTTTACTGATCATCAGAGACATCTTTTCTTTTCTGACCTTCAGTTTTCTTCTCTAACCGAACCTGGATATAGTTTCTCAGTAGGTTCCCTCAGTGGGACCCATTAACAGTACAAGAAACTTTGTGGTTTGAATCTGACTTTGACTTCTTGAGAGTTTTCTTCAACTGCCCCTCAGGGTCTGAGGTTCATGAACACAGCAACAAACCCACCAGAGGGGTCATTAAAGCGCCTTGGGCTGCTCCTGTGCTGCTGGGCTGGGCTGGGCTCCTGGGACAGAGGGAGCTCCTGGCAAGCGGCAGCGCTGCAGAGAGACAGCTCTGCCCAGGAGCAGCTCCTCTGCACAGTGCAGCAGGGCTGAGGGCTCTGCCTGGGGATCCCAGGGAGTTGAGCAAGGCAGAGAGAGATTAAAGGTGGTCAGGACTGGGAAGATGACTGAGAGCTCACTGGAGGAGAAACCTTTTCAGCCCTTGCCATGGTAAGTCTCTGGGTGCAGGGCAATGCAGCTGTGGCTTCTGGAGGCATCTCCTAAAACTGGCACAGGCACAGCTGGTGGGATTTGTAAGGAGAGGGCTCTTGTGAGGCAATGTTGAACAGCTGTGAAGCCAGGTGAGCACCCAGGGGTGCCCAGGGCTGTCCTGCAGAGCAGGGTCCCTGCACCCCAGGGCTGTGCCGGGGCAGGGACTCTGCCGCCTGCCAGGGTCAGCGCTCAGCCTGCCTGGGGAGATCCAATGGCAGCAGCTGTGGGTGGAAGGAGCAACCCCCAGCAGGGCAGGCAAGGAGCTTTTGGGGTTTAAGGGTGCTGTGTGGGTCAGGGCTGCTCAGAGCTCCAGATCAACCCCACAGACATGGCAGAGGGTCCTTCTGAACAACAACATCAAGACAGCAACAGCTGCAACGGAAGGAGTCTGTGCTCTCAGTTTTCCACTCTTGGTTGTCTGGGTGTGCAGTGGGAGATGGGGATTTATTTCCCTCCTTGGAGAAGACACTGAGACCCCAGTTCTCGTTAGGACTTGTCTGAGCTGCTCCTGAGCCCCTGCACACACAGAGCTGCCCCTGGGCAGTGCCAGGAGGTGTGAGCAGGACAGAGCTGAGCACACAGCGGGTGGGACGGGGTCTGTGACACTGACAGGGAGCAGACCCAGGGACAGACGCACAGCTGCAGGCAGCACAGCCATGGGCAGGAAGAGTTAACTGCTACCAGAAATGCTGGGGACAGGATTTAGGAACCTCTCTCACATCCCCTGCAGTGCAGACACATTTCCCAGTGCAAACCCCTGGTCTCCTCTCCTCTCCATCAGAGCCTCTGCCCCGAAGCAATGGGGTCCAGGTCACGAGTCTCCACCTCAGCAGCTGGACCTCCAGGGGAAGGGTTCCTGGAACGTGGTACACAGAAAAGGTGCTAAAAGTACTTGCTCTACAGTGTCATTTCGTGTGTGGCAGCAGCACAGTCGGGTAAGGAGAAGGTTCCACAGCATGCCCGTCTGCCTTTCTGTCCTTGCTTTATTTTCTGGTAGCACTGCAGTGTTCTTCCCTGTTTCTCCACCTGTTCCTGGAGCTCTTGCTCTCTGGGGTTGGGGTGGGAGTGTGGGTCAGTTTTTGTCCTGACACCTATTCAGTGGATATTGTCCCAGAGCTGTGTTCATGGAAACTGCATTCCCAAGCTGCATTTTAAACTGTGATGAACTGTTTTTCTCACTTGGTAGAAAGAGAGAATGAACGGAAACATCCCTCCATCAGGGAGGGGGTTTTCCAGTAGAAACAGTCTGTTCATTTTCGTCAGAGAAGTCTCCCCTAACTTGTCACTGGCTTTTCCTCCTTGCACAGGTCCTCATGCCCATAGACAGCAAATGTTCAACAACAGCTCCTTCACCCAGTTCCTCCTCCTGCCGTTCACAGACACACGGGAGCTGCAGCTCTTGCACTTCTGGCTCTTCCTGGGCATCTACCTGGCTGCCCTCCTGGGCAACGGCCTCATCATCACCACCATAGCCTGGGACCAGCACCTCCACACCCCCATGTACTTCTTCCTCCTCAACCTCTCCCTCCTTGACCTGGGCGCCATCTCCATCACTGTCCCCAAATCCATGGCCAACTCTCTGTGGGATACCAAGGTCATTTCCTATGCAGGATGTGCTGCACAGGTCTTCTTTTTTTGTTTCTTTTTTGGTACAGAGTATTCTCTGCTCACCATCATGTCCTACGACCGCTACATTGCCATCTGCAAACCCCTGCACTACGGGACCCTCCTGGGCAGCAGAGCTTGTGTCCACATGGCAGCAGCTGCCTGGGCCACTGGGTTTCTCTATGCTCTGCTGCACACGGCCAATACATTTTCACTGCCCCTGTGCAAGGGCAATGCCCTGGGCCAGTTCTTCTGTGAAATCCCCCAGATCCTCAAGCTGTCATGCTCACACTTCTACCTCAGGGAAGCTTGGCTTATGGTGATCAGTGCCTGTTTATCTTTTATGTGTTTCGTGTTTATCGTGCTGTCCTATGTGCAGATATTCAGGGTCGTGCTGAGGATCCCCTCTGAGCAGGGACGGCACAAAGCCTTTTCCACCTGCCTCCCTCACCTGGCCGTGGTCTCCTTGTTTATCAGCACTGCCATGTTTGCCTATCTGAAGCCCCCCGCCATCTCCTCCCTATCCCTGGACCTGGTGGTGTCTGTTCTGTACTCAGTGGTGCCTCCAGCAGTGAACCCCCTCATCTACAGCATGAGGAACCAGGACCTCAAGGATGTCCTGTGGAAACTCATATCTTCGGGTTTTCTGAAGCAATAACCTGCCCATCTGCTTCTGCATAGGAGATTTAATGAAACTTATTACAGGTCCAACCTGTCATCTGGAATTTCTGGTTTGTTTTTTTGTTTATTTGTTTGTTTGTTTGTTTTGTTTTGTTTTTATTGTTAAAATGTCTTCATCCCCTTTCTAATCCACTGTCTGCTTTTCTTTTATAACTATCACTGTTTCTATAAATGAGGAGCCATGTTTTCCTTCTCTCTAAAAAAAATAAAGGTTCCTGTAGTGTTTTGTTTTTCACTGTATCCTTGCTGCAAAGCTCTTTTAGAGCTCCAGGGATGGATCCTTCATGCGTGGGTGGAGGGGAAAAGAGTCCAGCCTGGCAGCCCTGCCAGGGAGCACCAGCGCTTGTTCTTCCAGAGCTGTTCTGGTTCCACTCCCACACTCTCCTTCTCATTCCTTGTGTTGGTGCAAGGCCTGAGTGCTCTGCCAGCTTGGTCCCCGTCCTGCTGTGTGTCAGTGCTGTGAGCGCAGGCAGGGCAGGCAATGGGCACTGCTGTGACAGAGCTGGGCTCACAACAGCCTTTCCGGATAGAAAGGTGATCTCCACAGGGCAGGGCCTGAACGTTTAGGTCTTCTTCCAAGCCTTACCTCAAGAACATGCCTGCAAAAGTGGCCATAGATTGAAACACCTGTGTATAGATAGGGTTAGATAAACAGCGTGTGTTTGCAGGGCTGGCACACAGCAGTGTCCTCTCACAGCCAGGCCTCCTGCCAGAGACCTGCAGGACCAGCAGAGCAGGGGCTGGGCTGTGCCCCTGTGCACTGGATACCCCTTGGAAGCTGTCCCAGGGCATCATCATGGATTGGCCCCTCACAACCTCCATTTTCAGCCCTGGCCTCTCTCCCCAGCTCACAAAGGTTGCTCTTCCGTCCACGGAGGGACACTGAATGAGCAGGTCAGAAATCCACGTTTGCATTGTACAGATGAGATGTTTGCACGCACATGTGAGGTGAGATGAACCCAAGTGAGCACAAACAATATCAGCTATTCCTGAGAGTTCCATGAAGAGAGTTCTGTGGAACAGACAGTGTCTTGAGGTCACTTCATGTTGGGAGAAACATCCTATGGGAAACCACCTGAATGCAGCACTGGGTTGTGCATCCTCCAGCTGTGATCCCCATGTCCATTCCTCATGATGCAGGACATCTCAGGTGAGTGCACAGCAGCTGACACACCACAGGGCTGAGGTGCCTCCTGTACTCTGGGAGTGGCAACAGGAGGCCAGAGAGAAACTGAGACTACGGCCTCTGTGTGTAAAAAAGACAGAGTCTGTCTCTGAACACCCCTGAGTGCAGAAGGAGCCCACAAGACCAGCTCAGACATGGATGCCAGACAGACCCTGACATTTCGGTGTGTGACTCCAGGAACAAACCTCACCGCCCCAGTGAGGCTGATCTCAGATGCCTTGGACAGGATCATTACCAGGGCTCCAGTTTGCTCTGTCACCCTTGCCTGGGATTCTGGATTGTGCTCTCATAAGAACCAGGGTAATTAGGGAGGCCCTGGGGTCCTTGGAAAAGGCAGAAATCAAAGCCATGTTCAAGAAAGGCAAGAAAAGGCATTGGGAGCCTGGTCAGCCTTCCTCTGTCCCTGAGAAGGGATTGGACACGTCCTCCTGTAGAATGCAATTTTAACTCTTTTGAGGGTGATGCAAAGATGGGTCAAGGCCTTGAACAGGACAGTGTTCACCCAGCCTTGGGTAGGACAGTCAGACAAGATAAGTGAGACAAGGGATCTCTTCAAGAAAGGCAAGGAAGTGAGATGGGTATCTACAGCCTGTAGGGAAAGAGGGGCAGGTGTAGGACTGTGTAGAACACAGTTCAGTCTTGATCAGGTCCTGGTCCATAAGAAAGGGGATGGATGGGTGTGGTATTATGAGGTCAGTTGTGTCTTAGACAGTCATAATCCAGTCAGAAGCGTGTGGCTGTGAAGGGGACAGTGGAGTCAGTTTTGTCTCTGGAGGTGACAGCCAGGCAGCAGGGACATGGCTGGGAAAGAACCTCTGCCAAGGTACCCACAGACTCTACCCAGGAAGAGGCCTTGGAGACGGATTGTCATGTCCATCCCACCTGAGAACATGATGGGACAGCAGCAGGAACATGGTCGTGTCTGCCAGAGAAGCTGAAAGACCAGCAGCAGTCATGGGATTTAGGAGATCATGGTGAGGTGACTTCTCTCCTGTCAGGTAAAAGACCACAAGAAGCCTAACGAGTTGGGTTCCCTGCATGAAGGGCAGTTTCTGAGGTGGCTGAGTATTCCTTTGAAGTGGGAATAAGCAGGAGAGGGAAAAAAAATATCACATAGTGCAGTTTGGAAAGTGTGGACTGGATATCAGAGGAAGAAATAACAGTGGAAGGGCAGTGCTGTGGTGCAAGAGGTCACTCAGAGGGAGCTAGATCAGCCCATGGTTTGTGTTCCAAAGAGCAGCCAGTGAGGGTGCAGACACAGCAGTGAAGGTGCAGAAATGCTGGGGTGAGAGCAGGTGGGGAAGCGAGATGGGTGTCTGCAGCCTGCAGGGAAAGAGGGGCAGGGGTAGGACCGTGTAGAACAGCCTGTGGTGGAGATGGCAAAGGGTGCTGGCAAGGCTGGAAGGGACCCACAGAACCCAGGTGTGTGTCCCCTTGGCCATGGCAGTTGTCTCTGCCACTGAGGCCCAGGAGAAGCCATGTTGTCCTCATGGCACTGGGGCCTCGTTCCTCCTTGCAGTCCCTTGGGGAAGCTGTAAGTTGTTGTACCAGTGTTGTCCTTCCCTCGGCCTTGCACACCCACATCCCACGGTCCCAGGAAGAGCCCTGAGCCGTATGTGAGGGACAGGATCCCCCTTCCCATTGCCTGCAGGTCATGACTTCTCTTTTCTGCTTCAGAAAGCAAACCAAGGGGTTTCTGAGCATCAGAGCTGAAGAAAAGACTAAAAGGAGACCTCATGGTGGCTACAGCTTCCTCACAAGGGGAGAAAGAAGGGAAGGTACTGATCTCTTCCCTCTGGTGACCAATGACAGAACCCAAGGGAATGGAAGCGAGATGTGCCAGGGGAGGTCGAGGTTGGACATTAGGAAAAGGTTCTGTATCCAGAGGGTACTGGACACTGAACAGTCTCCCCAAGGAGGTGCCATGGTCCTAAGCCCAGGAGTTGGATTTCATGGTCCTTGTGTTCCATTCCCAACACAAGAGATTCTATGATTCTATAAACACTAGGTCAAAAGTCCATGTTTTCATTGTACAGATGAGTTGCAAAGATACACATCATGTGCATGTCCACTGTGTGCATGTGGTGAGATGAACCCAAGGGAGCACAAATGCTATCAGCTATTCCTTGGGGTGCCATAAAGGTCAGTGTGACAGAGATGGTGTTCAGGGGTCTCTTCCAACCTGTGTTATTGCAGGATTCCATGAATCTTTTCCTCGGAGAGCTCTTTCAAGTCAGAATAGACAGAGGAAGAAGAGAAAAATAACAAGAGTCAGAAGCAGAGATATAAAATGCCCCAGTGTAAATACAGCAGCTCCTCTGAAGAATGTTTCTCCACTCAAACCCTTGATAGGAAATCTATTGGATAAATTTGATGAACGCAGCTAAAGTCTATCTGTTTGCACACTGGAGCACAAGGAGGGTGATGGCTGGGTACGATGCCATGTGGTCACTTGTGTCTCAGGAACTCATAGTCCAGCAGGAAGCCAATGGCTGTGGAGGGCACTGTGAGGTCACTTCTGCCTCTGCAGGGGATAGGCCAACAGCAGGAACATGGCTGGGAAAGGACTGTGAGGTCACACATACGAGACGAGCAATCGGGCCCAATCAGCATGGCTTTGTGAAAGGCAGGTCCTGCTTGACCACCCTGATCTCCTTCTATGACAAGGTGGCCGGCTGAGCAGATGAGGGAAAGTCTGTCGTGGGGAGTGAATCCGCCACACAGGCTGTGGGTGTTGTGTCCTTAGACTGCAGTAAAGCCTTTGACACCGTATCCCACAGCATCTCCTGGAGAAGCTGCAGCTCCTGGCCTGGATGGTGTATCTGTGATGGGTAAAGAACTGGCTGGAGGGCTGGGCCCAAAGAGTTGTGGTGAATGGAGCCAAACCGAGTTGGTGGCCGGTCAGGAGTCGTATCCCCACGACTCAGTATCGGGGACAGTTCTGTTTGATCTCTTTATCAATGATCTGGATGAGGTGATCAAGGGCAATCTCAGTAAGTTTGTAGATGACACCAAGTTGGGTTGGAATGTTAATCTGCTGGAGGTTGGGAAGGCCATACAGAGGGATCCTGGCTGACTGAGGCCAGTTGTCTGAGTTTCTATGAGGCCAAGTGCTGGGTCAGGCAGATGGGTCATAACAACCTCCTGGAACAGTACAGGCTTGGGGAAGAGTGGCTGGAAAGCTGCTGTCAGAAAAAGACGTGGGGGTGTTGATTGACAGAGCCTCTTCTGAAGAGCAGGAGGCCTGAGCAGCGGTGATTGGACATGTGTAGGTGTGGGAGAGGGTCAGGGCTGACCCTGCTCTGCTCTGTTCATCTCTCACACTGCCCACGCTTGGATGGACCTCAGATATCATCCATGAACCTGGTGGATCCATGAACCTCCTGGAGTGATGGGTATGGATCCAAATAGAGGATTCAAGCAAGTGTGGGACTGGGACATTAAGGAGATTGGTGACCATTGCCAGGTGTATGAAAGAAGCTGGATGAGTTGTGAGGAACTCGAAGGCATTTGCAGCTCCACAGAAAACCAGAGCCTTGCTGTTAAAGCAACAGCACTTGACATAAAACCCACCCCCAAAGCATGAAACACTCACACTGACCACAGGGAAAGCCTTGTAAAACATTTGAGAAAAATCTACCAGGTCCCAGGGGTCAGGGCTCACCCATTGTGATGATGAACAAGCATCAAGGGCTGACATGGCATCAGAGCCACCTCCACATGGCCCTCACCACCTGTAATCAGTGTCTCCAAGTCTTTCCTTCACCAGCCTCCAGGGACAGGGACAGGGACCTGCACTGGTTGTTTCCTTCACAGCTGTGTCAGTGATGGCCCTTCATGGGGTCCTAAACACCCTCAGAAACCTGGAGTTTGCTTCTGCCTTTCACTTCATCAGAGGTTTGTTCATTCTTTCAGTAGCTGCAGTTCAGGATCATGGCAGCAGCGGGCTCATTAACATTGAAAATACTCTTACAAGGCAAGGCTCTGTGCGTCATTTTCCTATAGGCTTCAAGTCTTGTGTGGATGATTAGGGAGATTTCAGGAACAGCCAAGCAGAGAGCATTTCCACAAGAAACAGCAATAAAGCCAAATTTCTTCTATTTCCTTCCCTGCTCGCCCTTCCCTCCCTTTCCAGAACAGGTGGCATCGACAGTTTCCTGTTCATATTGATGTGGAACGTCTCAGGATAAGACTGAATGTATTGGAAACGTGGGTGCCTAAATCACCATGTGAGTGAGGAGATAGGCCAGGACACCTCAAGAGGAATCACACCACTCTGGACCAATACATGGAAGTTCTTGGGAATCTCAGGTGCCACAGCACAGCGATACTTGTGTTCAGGGAGCTGGTCAAGTGACCCATCTCCTGTTCTGTAATGGTATCTGAGTTTGCTCAGGTCATCCCTGACTTGAGCCCCATCCACTGCTGGGTGTTCTCCAGACTCCTGCCTTCAGGAACAAAGTCCCAGGAGACCTTACTGCTGAAGATGGAATCAACGAAGCCATGAAGAACCTCAGTCCTGTCTGATTCTACTCTTAAGAAGTGCAGCAGCAGGCCCACAATCACCCTCTCTATTTAACTGCAAATGAAGCTATATCAGGTCATCTTCCTGCCCTCAGCCTCCCCGCAGGTATCAAATCCAGGGCAGCTTTGGCATCATCCCCACATCCATGGCCAAGGTTTCTAAATTCCTCCTTTGCAGCTACCCTGCTTCCACCTCCTGTGTGCTGCCTTTTTGCTCTGGAGCTCCAACAGTTCAAATTGGCAGCCTCACGAGATAAATGCTTCTTTTCATGGGAACTCAGAGAGATCATTCCTGTGCTTGGAGCAGGCTGTCCTGTCAGGCTGATCAGATTTCCTGAGCTCCTTCACACTTCAGACCTACTTCTATGTCCCCACCTCTATCGGCCGCTGTCCACCGGTACGTGAAAATCTGGAGCCCACCAGCGTGACCTCTGCTGCTGGCCTTCCTCCCTCCCCTCTGGTGCCTGGGACCCCACTGTTTCCTGGTGGCAACAGCCAAGGTGGACACGGATGTTCACATCTCTCACCAGCTCTTCTTTGTTTCCCAGTTCCAGATCCAGGTGCGAATCACCTTTGTTGCTCACCAAGCAGACATGTTAAGAAGTTGTTACAAGATCCTCTGGACTGTTGGCACCTGCCACTTTACCAGGCCAGTGAATGTCAGGGCAATTACAGTTCCCCATAGGAAACTGCTCATTGACTGGTGACTTCTTCAGGTTGCTGACAGAAGATCTTTTCCATGATGCAGCAGTTTGCAAAACCCAACGCACTGTCACCCTGTACTGGGTTTACATGGCAAAGTCTTGGAACTGGGGGTGAGTGTGGTTGTGCTACAGTTGTCACCTCTCTGAGAAGACAACAGCTGTTCAACTGACATGAGACCGAGCTGATTTCAGCTGGCTCCAAGATGGACCCACTCCTTGCCAAATGTGAGCCACTCAGTGATGCTGGCAGCACCTCTGGGATATTGTATTTGAGAAAGGGTCAAAAACGCTGCACAACAGCAGGTGGGAGAGAGGAGGGAGGAAATGTGTGAGAAAAGCACTGCAGACACCAAGGTCATATCCCATAGGACCCAAGCAGGTCCCTCAGCAGGCCAAAGCTTGCTCTCCTGAAATCCTGCTCTTTGCCTTGTCATCATCTCCCAGGAGCCTCAGCTCCACTTTCCCATCCCTGACTGTTCCATCCTGACCAACTCTTCCTGGTTTGTAAGTGTGAAGTCCCACAGGGCACCTCACCCCACTGACTCCTCAGTCACCCGTGTCAGGAAGATGTTGTCAATGAGCCCCAGCCCCTCCTGGATGGCTGGTTCCTTGCAGATATTGGGATATCTCCGGTCTCCACGAGAACACTGCCCTGGAAACATGAGGCTTCTTTCATTTGTCTGAAGGAGGCCTCATCTAATTCCGCTGCCTGATCAGTGAGTCTATAGCTGATATCCAGGCACCACAACACTGCCCATGTTGTTCTGCCCTCTCTTGCTGACTCCTCAACCTTCAGCTGACATTGTCTGTCCCCAGGCAGAGCTCCACACATTCCTGCTGCTTTCCCACATGAAGAAATACTACCCCCTTGAATCCAGACCTCTGGTATTATAAGTACCAGACCCCCAATAGCCCACACTTTCTCCAGGAGATGGTGTTTGTAGTGCCCTGCAGCTCCTTATCCTGTTGTCTTGGGAGAGACACCCTAATCAGGTTAAACCATCTGCATGAAAACATCAATAGCTGAGCAAATGGAGCTTCAGTCCAGGGAGAGCAGCAACTCTGAGAAAATCTGGTGTTCACTCAGGTTCGGGTTTGATAAGAGGAAGTGACCAGTTCTATCCAGGGGCAGGAGAACAAACCCATCCATGAGGACAGAACAGGACCTGACACGCTGAGCAGTGACCCTGAAGAGAAGGGCCTGGGCACTCCAAGGTCCCCACACCAGCCCGTGGTGCACGCTCACCATGAACAAGGCAGCTGCACGCGGGGCTGCATGAGGAGGAGCGTGGGGACCCAGACACCTGGAGTTCTCATCCCATTCGGTTCAGCACTGGTGTGACCCCACACACACACGGGGGTGTGCCGGTGTGCGGCTTCCCAGTTTGGAGAATCAGGGAGGAACTGGAGAGTGCAGGGCTCTGCCAAGGCAGGTTCAGCACCTTGTGCACATGGTGTGGGATGCTGAGGGACCTGGGTTGCTTTGGCCCAGCAGCGCTGGTGAGGCTGCAGCAGTGCAGGAGTAGCCTGAGAGTGCTTGAAGGGTGGTTTCAGAAATGGTGGAGGATTTCTTCCTAGTGGGAAGGAGCATGAGAAAGAAATAATGGCCCAAAGTGCAGCTGGGGAGGTCCAGGCTGGACATGAGCAGAAAGGAATTTGACTGGAAGGGCAGTGCTGTGGTGGAGCAGGTCAGCAGAGGGAGTCTGCATCAGCTCAAGGCTTTGTGCTTCAAGGAACAGCTGGGGAGGATGCAGAGATCTCAGCAAAGGAAGGAAGATGCTCAGACAAGAGCAAGGTGGGGCAGCAGGGGGGATGTCTGCAGCCTGCAGGGAAAGAGGTGCAGGGGATGCCACAGCACAGGACAGGCTGTGGTGGAGATGATCAAGGGATGTAAAGAGGCTGAAAGTCCCACCAGACATGAGCTCCTTCTCCCCTTGGCTATGGATTACCAGACAGTTAAGGAGCTTTCCTGAGCCTGTCTTTTCAGTTTCCTCTCCCAAGGGGTGGGGGGTGCAGGAAAGGATAAAATGAAAATGAGCTCTCATGCTTAAACAAGTCACAGACTCCTGAACTGCAACTCTGAGTGATCAGTACATCTGCCAGAAGGTTCATAACATCCCTTCACCACCCCTCTGCCTGTGCACAGCAACTGCATCGCCTTTGCCTGACCCGTCAGCCTCAGTCTGACCTGTCCTGTTTTCCAGCCTGCAAACAGGAAGATGCCCCCAGGCAGTGCCCTGTGAACAGGCAGGATCTGTAGGGCCAGGGGGAGGGCACAGAGGGTGGGATGGGGTCTGTGAGCACTGACAGGGAAGAGACATGGACAGGGAAACACCTCCCAGGGGGAGAATCTCCAGGCAGCAGGGAAATGACCAGAAATGGGACGAAACCAAACCCAGAATTGTTATGGGTGGGCGAATTCAGAAATGTCTGAATGATCCCCTGCAGTGCAGATCCCTCCTGTGAGCAGCCCCCTGGCCTCCTCTCCCACCCAGCAAAGCCTCTGCCCTCAGGGTTGGGGGCTCCAAGGCATGGAGCAGCTCCTGTGCAGCCAGAGCTCCAGTTCCTCTGCAGAGCACAGGGGCTGAGAGCAGCTGCCCGGCAATGTTGGTGTCTGGGAGGTGGCTGCACAGCTGGGGAAGGGTGACGCTGTCTGAGTGCCCGGCTGCCTCTGCCCTGGCCTCTCTCACACCCACCCTCAGCGCATTGTCCTTCTTGCTCCCCTGCTCTGGGTCACTGCTGTTGGGATCTTGTTCTTGCTGTCTGGCTCTCTGGGGATGGCAGTTTCAGCTGCAGAGTCACAGCCTGATCTTGTGGGTCCTTTCCTGCAGGTGTGTCCATGGGAACACGTGTCCAGCTTTGCTCTGCCCTGTGGGGTGTGGGCAATACAGTCTGTGGGGCTGGGGTGTGAGCTGAGTCTCCCTTAATCTAATGCCATCTTCAGGACACTTGGATATCTCCTTGGGGTTTTGTTAGAAGCTCTGTACTACCCTCGAGGATGCAAACCTGTCCTCAAGCATCTGTGTGTTATCTGAAAGCCTCATGGAGAAGCACAGAGATGTGCAACCGAGAAAACGATGTTTGGTTTATGAGATGCGCGTTTTCTGGGCTAAACGTGGGGTGCTGAGACCTTAGGAAAAGGTGAGACATGTCCTGGTCTGAGGTGGGTCCGTCTGCTCTCAGCAGTGCCTGGTGGCTTTTCAGGGTAACACGGGAGTGTGATCAGGCTCCATCTCAGAAAGGTGCCAGCCTAGGGCAGCTCGAGCAAGACAGAGGGACAGAGCAGCTGCCCTCACTCTGCACTGACCCACAGGCATCCTCTGGTCTCGCAGGACTCACTCTGTTCTCCCTGAGTGCAGCAGAAATGCTGAGAGTTTCTGACACCCAAGAAGACTCCCCAGGGTGGGAGGGCAGAAGGAGCTGTAGAAACACCAAACCTCTCCAACTCAGTTTCTCAGGCCTGGGGGTACAGATGCTGACAGTCCCTTCTGCACCAGGAGCGGTTCCAGCTGACAAAGCTGAACCCCAGGACTGGCCCCTGCCCCACCCAATCACACAGGGTCAGGCTGACTGCTCAAGAGCCCCTGGGCAGAAACCCTGCTCTTCATTGCACACTCATCAAGCACCGATAAGGGCTCCAGCCAGGACAGTCTCCTGGAAAACAAAAAGTGTCTCTTTGTGGGAGGGTCCGTGGGAAATGGCTTTGGTTTCTCCCACAGAAGTCTCATCTAAACTACCACTGTCTTTTCCTCCTTGCACAGGTCCTCATGCCCACAGGCAGCAAATGTCCAACAGCAGCTCCATCACCCAGTTCCTCCTCCTGCCGTTCACAGACACACGGGATCTGCAGCTCTTGCACTTCTGGCTCTTCCTGGGCATCTACCTGGCTGCCCTCCTGGGCAATGGCCTCATCATCACCACCATAACCTGTGACCAGCATCTCCACACCCCCATGTACTTCTTCCTGCTCAGCCTCGCCCTGCTTGACCTGGGTTCCATCTCCATCACTGTCCCCAGGTCCATGGCCAACACTCTGTGGGATTCCAAGGTCATTTCCTATGCAGGATGTGCTGCACAGGTCTTCTTTTTTTTGTTTCTTGTTTGGTGCAGAGTATTCTCTTCTCACCATCATGTCCTACGACCGCTACGTTGCCATCTGCAAACCCCTGCACTACGGGACCCTCCTGGGCAGCAGAGCTTGTGTCCACATGGCAGCAGCTGCCTGGGCCACTGGGTTTCTCAATGCTCTGCTGCACACGGCCAATACATTTTCACTGCCCCTGTGCAAGGGCAATGCCCTGGGCCAGTTCTTCTGTGAAATCCCCCAGATTCTCAAGCTTTCCTGCTCACACTCCTACTTCAGGGAACTTGGGCTTCTTGTGATCAGTGTCTGTTTAGCATTTGGGTGTTTTGTGTTCATTGTGCTGTCCTATGTTCAAATCTTCAGGGCCGTGCTGAGGATCTCCTCTGAGCAGGGACAGCACAAAGGCTTTTCCACCTGCCTCCCTCACCTGGTTGTGGTCTCTCTGTTCCTCAGCACTGCTTCATTTGCCAACCTGAAACCCCCCTCCACCTCCTCCCCAAGCCTGGATCTGTTGGTGTCTGTTCTGTACTCGATGGTGGCTCCAGCAGTGAACCCCCTCATCTACAGCATGAGGAACCAGGAGCTCAAGGATGCCCTGTGGAAACTCATATCTTAGTGTTTTCTGAAGCAATAAACTGCTCGTCTGCTTCTACATAGGAGTTTTAATGTAGCTAATTACAGGCTCAACCTGTAGTCTGGATTTTCTGTTGTTATTAGTTTTTTTCTTAATGTGATGATGTTTTCAATCTTTTTCTAATCCTCTGTCAGCTTTTCTTTTATAACTACTGGCTGTGTAAATGAGGAACAGTGCTCTCCTTGTCTCTAAACAGAATAAATATTCCTGTAGTGACTTGTTTTTCACTATATCCTTCCTGTGAGGACTTTTTGGATCTTCAGGGACAGTTCCTGTGCATGGGAGTAGGGGATAAGAATCCAGCATGGCAGCCCTGCCAGGGAGCACCAGCGCTTGGTCTTCCAGAGCTGTTCAGGTTCCACTCCCACAGTCTCCTTCTCATCCTTTGTGTTGGTGCAAGGCCTGAGTGCTCTGGCAGCTTGGTCCCCGTCCTGCTGTGTGTCAGTGCTGTGAGCGCAGGCAGGGACAGGCAATGGGCACTGCTGTGACAGAGCTGGCCTCACAACGGCCTTTCCAGAGAGTAAGATGATCTCCTCATGGCAGTGCATGATGGTTTATATCTTCAAGTATATGTCTACGAAAATGTCCCACAGATTCAAACACCATTGCACAGCTGATCAGTGTGTGTGCAGGACTGGTACAGCAGTGTCCTCTCACAGCCAGGCCTCCTGCCAGAGACCTGCAGGACCAGCAGAGCAGGGGCTGGGCTGTGCCCCTGTGCACTGGACACCCCACGGAAGGAGCCTCAGGGCAATCACCATGGACTGGCCCCTCACAACCACCATTTCAAAAATGGGTCTCTCACCCACAGAGGCTGTTCTTCCCTCCACGGATATACAATGAATGAGTAGGTCAGCAGTCCAGTGTTTCCGTTGTAGAGATGAGATGTGAGTATGTACATTATGTATGTGAGGTGAGATGAACACGAGTGAGCACAAACACCATCAGCTATTCCTGGGGGTTCCATGAAGGCCTGTGGCACAGACATGGGCTTGAGGTCACTTAACATTGGGAGCAACAGCCCATGGGAAATCACCCACTGGGATCTTCTTCTTTGAAATGAGGTCCCCATGTCCATTCCTCATGACGTAGGACATCCCAGATGAGTCCAGAGGACGTTACACACCAAAGGGATGAGGTGTCTCCCATCCTTTGGAAGTGGCAACAGGAGGCCAGAGGGACACTGTGACTCCTGCCTCTGTGTGTAAAAGGGACAGACTCTGTCTCTTAGCATCCCTGGGTGCATAAGGAGTCCATGAGGCCAGCTCGGATGTGGACACCTGACAGAACCCTGACATTTCTGTGTGTGACTCCAAGAACAAACCTCACTGCCCCAGTGAGATACATCTCAGCTGCCTTGGTCAGGCTCATTGCAAGTGCTCCAATCTGCTGTTACCCTTGCTCGTGATTACGGACTGTGCTCTCAAAAGTGCCATAGAAACCAGAATGGTTCTGGAGTCCTTAAAAAACACAGATCTCAAACTCATCTTCAAGAAGAGCACAAACAAGAACTGGGATAACTACAGGCTGGCCACCCTACCTCCCTCCCTGGGAAGGGGTTGGAACGCATCCTTTTGCAGCCACTGCCAGGAATGTGAAGGACAAGGAAGGGACTGCTGAGCCCAAATGGACAGGGGAAAGAAAGGCATGTTGTGTACAGGGCGTTTGCAAGGCCTCAGACATGGTCTCCTTCTGGCCAGAGTGGTGCTGATGGGGCTCAGGAAGTGAATGCTGGATGGGAAGTTGGCTGAACCGTCAAGCCCAAATATCATCAGTAGTACAAAGTCCTCCATGCAGCCAGTTACTGGTGTCATCTCTCAGTGTCCAGCACTTGGGGAACACTGTTGAACATCTTTATTCTCCCCTCCTATGATGTAACGGAGTGAACTTTCAGTGCCTTTGAGGATGATGGAGTCCTTGAGCAACCTCACCTGGTTCACCCTGCCCTGAGCAGGAGAGTGAGACAAGATGAGTGAGACAAGGGTTCTCTGCAAACCTGAGTTATTCTGTGATTTCACAGAATTTTTGCCTTGGAGAGGTTTCTGGAGAGGGAATAGGTAGAATAATAATAATAATAATAATAAATAAATGAATGAAAAATAAGGCTGTAGAGGAGATCTAGAAGGTGTTAACATAACAGCAGTTCCAGTGAGGAGTGCTTTTCAATCACAGTGTTAGTGGGAAATATATTTGACAAATTTGAACAAGGTGAGGAAGCGAGATGGGTGTCTGCAGCCTGTGGGAAAGAGGGGCAGGTATAGGACTGCGTAGAACACGGTTCAGTCTTGGGAGGTCCTGGGTGCTAAGGAGGAGGATGGATGAGTGTGCTATTATGAGTTCAGTTGTGTTTCAGACACTCATAATCCAATCAGAATCCTGTGGCTGTGAAGGGGCAGTGAGGTCAGTTCTGTCTCTGGAGGTGACAGCCCAGCAACAGGGACATGGCGGGGAAAGAACGTCTGCCTAGGTGCCCACAGGCCCTACCCAGGAGATGGGTAGGAGATGCCTTAGAGATGTGTCATCATGTCCATCCCATCTGAGAACATGACGGGACAGCAGCAGGAACATGGTCGTGTCTGTCAGAGAAGCTGAGCGGCCCGTAGCAGTCATGGGATTTAGAAAATCATGGTGAGGTCAGGTAAAAGACAACAAGAAGCCTAATGGGTTGGGTTCCCTGCATGAAGGGCAGTTTCTGAAGCGGCTGAGCTTTCCATGGTAGTTGGAAAAAGCAGAAGAGAGAAAAAAAAAAAAAATGCAAAGTGCAATTTGGAAGGTGAGGATTGGATATGAGGAGTAAAAAATGTCAGTGGAAGGGCAGTGCTGTGGTGCAAGAGGTCACCCAGAGGGAGCTGGATCAGCCCATGGTTTGTGTTCCAAAGAGCAGCCAGTGAGGGTGCAGACACAGCAGTGAAGGTGCAGAAATGCTGGGGTGAGAGCAGGTGGGGAAGCGAGATGGGTGTCTGCAGCCTGCAGGGAAAGAGGGGCAGGGGTAGGACCGTGTAGAACAGCCTGTGGTGGAGATGGCAAAGGGTGATGGCAAGGCTGGAAGGGACCCACAGAACCCAGGTGTCTGTCCCCTTGGCCATGGCAGTTGTCTCTGCCACTGAGGCCCAGGAGAAGCCATGTTGTCCTCATGGCACTGGGGTCTCGGTGCCTCCTTGCAGCCCCATGGGGAAGCTGGAAGTTGTTGTCCCAGTGTTGTCCTTCCCTGGGCCTTGCACACCCACATCCCATGGTCCCAGGAAGAGCCCTGAGCCGTGTGTGAGGGACAGGAGCCCCCTTCCCATTGCCTGCAGGTCATGGCTTCTCCGTTCTGCTTCAGAAAGCAAACCAAGGGGTTTCTGAGCATCAGAGCTGAAGAGAAGACTAAAAGGAGACCTCATGGTGGCTACAGCTTCCTCACAATGGGAGAAGGAAGGGAAGGTACTGATCTCTTCTCTGTGGTGACCAATGACAGAACTCAAGGGAATGGCAGGAAGATGTGCCAGGGGAGGGTCAGTTGGACATGAGGAAAAGGTTCTGTATCCAGAGGGTACTGGACACTGAACAGACTCCCAGGGAGGTGTCACGGCCCCAACCTGACAGTGTTCAAGAAGAGACTGGAAAACGTCCTCAGACACACGGTGTGACCTGTGGGGTGTCCTGTGCAGGGACAGGAGTTGGACTCCATGAGCCTTGTGAGTCAATTCCAACTCAGGACATTCTATGATTCTATGAAATACTAGGTCAGAAGTCCATGTTTTCATTGTTCAGATGAGATGTAAACATACACACCATGTGCATGTCCACTGTGTGCATGTGGTGAGATGAACCCAAGGGAGCACAAATGCTATCAGCTATTCCTTGGGGTGCCATAAAGGTCAGTGGGACAGAGATGGTGCTCAGGGGTCTCTTCCAACCTGCCTTATTGTAGGAGTCTATGAATCTTTTCCTTGGAGAGCTCTTTCACAAGGCAGAATAGACAGAGGAAGAAGGATACAAAGAGTCAGAAGCAGAGATAAAAAATACCCCAGTGTAAATACAGCAACTCCTCTGAGGAACGTTTCTCCACTCAAACCCTTGATAGGAAATCTATTGGATGAAGTTGATGAAAGCAGCTCAGTTTTACCTGCTCACACACTGGACCACAAGGAGGGTGATGGCTGGGTACGATGCCATGTGGTCACTTGTGTCTCAGGAATTCATGGTCCAGTAGGAAGCCAATGGCTGTGGAGGGCACTGTGAGGTCACTTCTGCCTCTGCAGGGGATAGGCCAACAGCAGGAACATGGCTGGGAAAGGACTGTGAGGTCACCCATACCAGACGAGCAATCGGGCCCGATTAGCATGGCTTTGTGAAAGGCAGGTCCTGCTTGAGCAGCCTGATCTCCTTCTATGACAAGGTGACCGGCTGAGCAGATGAGGGAAAGTCTGTCATGGGGAGTGAATCCGCCACACAGGCTGTGGGTGTTGTGTCCTTAGACTGCAGTAAAGCCTTTGACACCGTATCCCACAGCATCTCCTGGAGAAGCTGCAGCTCATGGCCTGGATGGCGTATCTGCGATGGGTCAAGAACTGGATGGAGGGCCGGGCCCAAAAAGTTGTGGTGAACGGAGCCAAATCCAGTTGGTGGCCGATCACGAGTGGTGTCCCCAGGGCTCAGTGTCAGGGCCAGTTCTGTTAAATCTCTTTATTAGTGATCTGGAGAAGGGGATCGAGTGCACCCTCAGTAAGTTTGTAGATTACACCAAATTGGGTGGGAGTGTTGATCTGCTGGAGGTTAGGAAGGGTCTACAGAGGGATCTGGAGCTGCTGGTTCATTAAGCTGAGGACAGCTGTCTGAAGTTTAACATGCCCATGTGCCAGTTCCTGTACTGGGGTCATAACAACTCCCTGCAACCCTACAGGCTTGGAGAAGCGTGGCTCGAAAGCTGCCTGGCAGAAAAAGACCTGGGCGTGCTGATCGACAATGACTGAACATGAACCATTGTGTGCCCAGGTGGCCAAAAAGGCCAATGGCCTCCTGGTGTGCATCAAGAATAGTGTAGTAAGCAGAACCAGGGCAGCGATCATCGCCTTGTACTTGACGATGGTGCAGCCACAACTCGAATACTCAGTTCAGTTTTGGGCCCCTCACTATAGGAAAGATCTCGGGGTGTTGGACTGAGTGCGGAAAAGGGGGACAAGGCTGTTGAGGGTCTGGAGCACAAGTCTTCTGAGGAGCAGCTGAGGGATCTGAGGGGTTTTAGCCTGGAGAAAAGGAGATTGAGGGGAAACCTTTTCGCCCTCTACAACTATCTGAAAACAGATTGTAGCATGGAGGGTGTTGGTCTCTCCTGAGTAGCAAGTGACAGGATGAGAGGAAATGGCCTCAGATTGTGCCAGAGAAGGTTCAGAATTTATATTAGGAAACATTTCTTAATGGAAAAGTTTGTGAAGCAGTGGAACAGGCTGCCCAGGGAAGTGGTTGAGTCACCATTCTTTGTTCCTTAGCACAGTTTCTAGGAGGATCTGTTCCATGATCTTCCCAGGCACAGGTAAGAGGCTGACAGGTCAGTAGTTTTCAGGGTCCTCCTTTCTACAGCAGAGAAACACTGCCACACAGAACAGCTTGGAACGTGGAGAATGGACACGAGGAGAAAGAAATGTCACCCAAAGGGCAGTGCTGTGGTACGAGAAATCATCCAGAAGGAGCATGAGATCAGTCCATGTCCTTGTGTTTCCAGGAACAGAGCATGACAGTGGAGACACATGAGTCAACGTATGGAAATACCAGGGTGAAAGCAAGGGGAGGAAGCGAGATGGGTGTCTACAGCCTGCAGAGAAACAGAAGCAGCTGTGGGACAGTGTAGGACAACCTGTGGTGGAGATGGCAAAGGGCACTGGCAAGGCTGGATGTCACCAAGAGGACCCAAGTCTTTGTCCCCTTGGCTATGGCAATGGCCTCTGCCATCAAGGCCTGTGAGGAGACATGTTGTCCTGAGGCACTGGGGCACCTCGTGGCCTCCTTGCACACCCCCAGTAAGGCTGGGAGCTGTCACACCATTGTCCTTCACTCAGCACCACACAGCCCACATCCCCCTGGCCCAGGAAGAGCCCTGAGCAATGTGTGAGGGACAGGATCTGCCTTCCCAGGGGCTGGGGGTCAGGCCTTGGCCTCTCTGCTTCACCCAGCTAAACCAGGCTTTTCTCAGCACCTCAGCTGCCTGCACATTTCCCTTTGTTTATCTGCCACCATGGCCTCCAATCCTCTGCTCTAACGAGTCCCTGGGGAGGCTTTGCTGGTACTTGCCCTCAGTGGAACTCATTAATACTTCAAGGTACTTAGTACTTTTTCTTCTGGCTTTGACTTCTGGAAAGGTTTGTGCAATCTCCTCTCAGCGCCTGAGTAATGTTCAAGGACTCAGCACCAAATGCTCCATGGGGCTCATTACAGAGAAGAAAGCTCTAACAAACCATGTCTCTTCTTGTAATTTCATTCCAGTCTTGTACTGTGAATTAGAGAGCTTTCTTTTTGTAATCATGGCGAAAGATTTAAAGACCTTCTAATAAAAATGTCTTTTTTATTGTAAAGGGTGTATTTTATTACTCTTCAGTTTGCAGAAGAGGTGATTGCAGCATTATCTGATGTGGATCCAGGGTCTCTCCTAAGCAGGTCTGGACTGGCTGGAGAAGCTGTCCTTTGAGGTCTCACACGGTGTGCACAACCTTGCTCCTCACCTCCCCAACCCCATCATTTCTCTCATGGCCTCCTGGGCCTTGCATCCCTTTTCCTTACACCAGATTTCTCCACTGCAGACTGCAGCTGGATGTGCCAGCTCCTTTGCACCAGCTCCCACCCGCTCTTCTTGGAGATCTGGCTGCACACAGCAAAGAGGGACTTTGCTTTACTTTTGAACAAACAAAATAATACTGATGAGATTCATGATTAACAGAAAACACATTCCTCAACTGTACACCAAGGACAAACTGCCACCACTGAGGTTCACCTTCTCCAAGGCAGAACCATGCAAGAAATGTTGTAGACAGGAAGATAATTATAAAATAAGCACAATAAAAGAGTTGGCTAAAGACAGAATTAGACAGACTACTGAAAGACAAAGAAGCTTTTAACTCCTTGAAGCTGAAAGCAGCAACTGGACTGTTGACAAGTGCCTGAGTGATCGAACAGTGAGAGGAAGGGAAACCCAGAGAGCAATCGCAAGTGCTTGTGTGCAGATCAGCTGCTGGAAATGGGACTTCAGACATGGTCAGTTTAGTTAGGGCAGGAGGAAATACCTGGAGGATGAGGGAGATCAGATGCACAGATAACAGAGAGAGTGCTGAGAAGGCAAATGTTGTGGAGGATCAGAAGTTCTCCTCTTGCTCTTAATGCACATTCTGAAAAGTCTCTTTTTTATCTCTTTGGAAAACACTTGTATTTAAAGTATTCAAAACAAAGAAAGGAGAATTACAACACCAACAGCGTTTGATACTTAAAGCTGCAAGAAGATATTTCCTTCACTCTACATCTTTCATTTGGTCTGTTTTTCTCTCCATTTTTTTTAAATGTTCTCTAGATTTCTCTCCTACCAAAGCCTTCAGCATTAAGAACGATAATCCTTGTGTCTTACACAGAGTCGAAGGCACCAAACAATCCACTGCCATGGATTGTCAGTGCCACTTTTTACCCTTGGCACACAGTGAGTCCTGCTGGAAGCTGTTGGCCACTCTTGCCTGATGGAGGAAAGAAGGATAAAAAGGTGAATTGAACTGTTCTCTGTTTAGATGGCCATGTTGACAGGGACCTCAACAGATCTGTGTTATCTGTCTTTCTACATGATCATGAGGTAAAAAATACATTTATGTGTTGGCAAATATATAGTAAAATATATATATATCAGTGACAAGTAGATGGGTAAAAAGCAATCTGGATGGTTGGGCTTGGAAAGGTGCTATAGAAAGGGAGAAACTTTCCAATCACGAGGACAGTCAAGCACTGGAAGCTGTTTCCCATGAGTGCGCACTCACTCTGTCCCAGAAAGTGACCAAGATGTGTTTGGATCAAGCCCTGAGTAATCTGGTCTGACCCTGCTTTGAGCAGGAGGTTGGTCAAGACACCTCCTGAGGTCCTTTTGATCTTGAATGACACTGTCCTTCCTTCCCCATCATGTTCTAAAATTAGACAAGTCTCTCAGGTTCTCTTTGACTACAAGAATAATTCATATGAGGTGCCGGACTGCTTCACACGTGCCCCCAAACAGTCCTGACCACATCTTTTGCATCCCTTTTCATTTGCCCCAACCCAGGGTCTTCATTTTTGCTGTCCTAATACCCTTCAAGAAAGAACTTCCCACCTTGTTCATCCTTTCAGAGCAGGTTGTTACTCAGAGGTGTCAGTATCCATGTAAGGAGTCTGCACATCAGCCAGGCAGCAAAGCCACTGTTACAGAAATGGAGATGAGGCTCTTGACCAGCTCCTTGAACCCAGATATCAGAACAACTTGCCTGCTGACATTCCCAGGAACATTTGAACTTTAAATGCAGAGCATGTGAGTCCTGGTTGGGTATCCTGGCTTGTTTCCTGACCTGTGTGGTGCTTCAGGTTTTGAAGAGAATCAAAACCAACTTTTTCACTAGGGTAGTTCCTTTTTACGCGTGTCACATAGGGTAGATGAAGGGAGCTCAGAGCTCCAATCTCTGCTGCACTATAAGGTTTGATACCCCATCCATAGGTACATATCTAAGTGGTTCAGATAAAGGGTGGTCTTGCAAAAGTCACCCTTTGTGTCCCCAGGTGCATGGACACTGCTCATGTGCCTCTGCAGAGAGTGGCAGGGGTTGGATCTCTTTCTCAGGAGAAACTCCTTGCTGGAAAGACACAGCTATGGGGGTGACTCAACAAGGTTTTATTGCATTTCACTTGGTATCAGATTTGACATATTTGGTGCTTTTCTGTGATCACTCCTTCTGCACAGATGATCACAGAAGGACAACCATTTCATAAGAGTTGGTTACAAAGGTCCTGTCATGAACAAGAAATCTCACCATGAGATCTGCAGGTAATGAGGAAGATTATAACAAGCACCAGGCAAGAATCTCGAGGCCTCTTCTGAAGAGCGGGAGGCCCTGAGCAGCAGTGACCGGCCATGTGTGGTGTGGGAGAGCGTCAGGGGATGTGGGGTAAAAAAGAGTGATGGCTGATGATTTCAGCAAATCCTTAAAACCATGTCTGAGCCACAAGTGAAATGTGGCTGATGTCTACGAGTGGAGGTGGAATAGGAGGAAGATTTTGGGGGGGTTATGGAAGAAAGGAAGGCATGCTTCTCTTG
This sequence comes from Patagioenas fasciata, assembly GCF_037038585.1. Classification (NCBI taxonomy): domain Eukaryota; kingdom Metazoa; phylum Chordata; class Aves; order Columbiformes; family Columbidae; genus Patagioenas; species Patagioenas fasciata. The sequence goes on from NC_092528.1 coordinate 973,965, forward strand.
GACTAGTCATATATAACAGTGACATTTGCATGCTGTGGGCATGGCTGTGCCTGGGAGATGGGGAATGGCTGCTGCTGGGGTGTTTGTGCTCAGTCATGGCCCCTGAGCTGACCCTGCTCTGCTCCTCTCTTACAGTGCCCACACTTGGATGGACCTCAGGAATCATCCATGAGCCTGGAGGAAGCACCAACATCTTGGAGTGTTGGCCCATTACTGGAGGACAAGAGTGAAAGGTTTGTGAGACACATGGGAGTGCAGGAAGAGAGTGGTCTATGTGTAGCCGTAAGTGTGTTAAAGAAGAAGACCTCAAGACCATGGGCTGGTCATGCTAATGCGGAATAGACTGATTTTTCTTTTTATTTTAGGGCAGCAGCAGAAGGAACTTGTGCATTTCAGTGCTAGGGCATGGATCCAAATTGAGGAGTCGAGCAAGTTTGGGACTTGGACAGCTCAGGTGATTGGTGACCATTGCCAGGTTTGTGAAAGAAGGTTTGGGGGACGTCATAGGCCTTGCCAAGTCCTCAGAAAACCAGAGCCTTGTGGTTAAAGCAACAGCACTTGGCACCAAACCCACCCCCAAAACAAAAATACCCTCCCAGTGACCACAGGCAGAGCCTGAGAAATGTAAGAGTGAAAGGGTCTCCTTTGTCTGGTCCTGGGGTGAGGACTTGGCCATTCTGATGATGAACAAACATGAAGGGCTGACAGGGCACCAGAGCCACCTCCACATCACCTTTACCACCTCTGACCATTGTCTCCAGGCTTCTCCTTGTCCAGCCTCCAGGGACAGGGACTGCTTGTGTCAGTGAATGCCCTTCGTGGGCTCCCAAACACCCTCAGAACATGGGGCTGGGTTCCATCTTTTACTTCGTTAGAGGTTTGTTCATTCTTTCAGTAGCTGCAGTTCAGGATCATGGCAGCAGAGGGCTCATTAACATCCAAAATGCTCTTACAAGCCAAGGCTCTGTGCAGCACTCTCCAAAAGTCTTAAACTCTGGTGTGGATGATTTCAGAGATTTCTGAACTGTAGCCAAACAGTGAGCATTTCCATAATAAATAGTAATAAATGCAAATATCTTATATTTCCGTCCCCCTCCCAAAGACCTCATTTCCAGAACAGCTGATATCAACAGTCTCCAATAAATATTGGTCTAAAGAATCTCCTGATAAAGACTGAATATGTTAGAGAAGTGGGTGCCTAAATCACCACTTGAGCGAGGAGATGGGCCAGGACACTTCAAGAGGAATCACACAACTCTGGACCTAGAGGTGGGTGTTCCTTGGAATCTCAGGTGCCACAGCACAGCGATACTTGTGTTCAGAGAGCTGGCCAAGTGACCCATCTCCTGTTCTGTAATGGTGTCTGAGTTTGCTCAGGTCACCCCTGACCTAAGCCCCATCCACTGCTGGGTGTTCTCCAGACTCCTGCCTTCAGGAACAAAGTCCCAGGAGACTTTTCTGGTGAAGATGGAGGCAAAGAAGCCATGAAGAACCTCAGTCCTGACTGATTCTACTCTTACAAAGTTCAGCAGCAGGCCCACATTCACCCTGACTATTCTTTTACTGCAAATGAATCCAAGACAGCTCATCTTGCTGTCATCACCGTCCCCCTGAGGTATCAAGTCATGGGGAGCTTTGGCATCATCCCCACATCCATGAACAAGCTTTCTAAATTCTTCCTTTGCAGCTCCCCCTGCTTCCACCTCCTGTGTGCTGCCTTTGTGCCCTTGAGCTCCATCAGTTCAGACGAGCAACCTCACGAGATAAATGCTTCTATTCTTGGGAATTTTCATCGTAAGTTCTTGTCCTTGGAGCAGACTGTTCTCTAAGGCTTGTCAGATTTGCTGAGCTCCTTCATTCTTCTGAGATGCTTCCCATGGAAGCACCTGTATCAGCCCCCTAGTATGTCAAAGTCTTCTCCTCTGGAACCCACCAGCCTGTGCTCTGCTGCTGGCCTTCCTCCCTCCCCTCTGGTGCCTGGGACCCCACTCTGTCCTGGTCACGACAGCCAAGGTGGACACTGATGTTCACATCCCTCACCAGCTCTCCCTTGTTTCCCAGTTGCAGATCCAGGTGAGCACCACCCTTGTTTCCCACCAAGTAGACATGGTAAGAAGTTGGCCCAAGATCCTTTGAACTGTTGGCACCTGTAGATTTGCATGGCCAGTGAATGTCAGAACAATTGCAGTTCCCCATAGGAACCTGCTCATTGACTGGAGACCTCTTCAGGTTGCTGACAGAAGATTTTTTCCACTGCTTCTCCATGATCAAGTAGTTTGTAACACCCAACACACTGTCACCCTGTAACGGGTTTACATGGCAAAGTCCTGGAACTGGGGTGAGTGTGGGTGTGCTACAGTTGTCACCTCTCTGAGAAGACAACAGGAGTCTGACCAATGTCAGACAGAGCTGATTTAAGCTGCTCCAAGATGGACCCACTCCTATCCAAAACTGAGCCACTCAGTGATGCCGGCAGCACCTCTGGGATATTGTGTTTGAGAAAGGGTAAAAAACGCTGCACAACAGCAGGTGGGAGAGAGGAGGGAGGAAATGTGAGAGAAAAGCACTGCAGACACCAAGGTCATGTCCCATAGGACCCAAGCAGGTCCCTCAGCAGGCCAAAGCTTGCTCTCCTGAAATCCTGCTCCTTGCCTTGTTATCATCTTCCAGGAGCCTCAGCTCCACTTTCCCATCCCTGACTGTTCCATCCTGACCAACTCTTTCTGGTTTGCAAGTGTAAAGTCCCACAGGGCACCTCACCTCACTGACTCCTCAGTCACCCATGTCAAGAAGATGTTGTCAATGAGCTCCAACCCCTCCTGGATGGCTGGTACTTGCAGATATTGGGATATGTTAGGTCAGCCATGAGGACACTGCCCTGGAAACATGAGGCTTCTTTAATTTGTCTGAAGGAGGCCTCATCTAATTCCTCTTCCTGATCAGTGAACCTGTACTTGATGTCCAGTAGCCACAACCCTGCCCATGTTGTTCTGCCCTCTCATGCTGACTCCTCAACCTTCAGCTGACATTGTCTGTCCCCAGGCAGAGCTCCACACATTTCTGCTGCTCTCCCACATGAAGGGAAACTATCCCTTTGACTCCAGACCGCTGCCATTATGAACACCAGACCCCCAAGCCCCCAGAGTTTCTCTAGGAGGTGGTATTTGTACTGTCCTGTAACTCCTCATGCTGTTAAGTTGGGAGAGACACCCTTATCAGGATAAACCACCTGTGTACAAACATTAAAAGCTGAGCAAATAGAGCTTCAGTCAAGGGAGAGTCCAGACCTTGAGAAAATCTATGGTATGCCCAACAGAAAACTATTCCTTTGTACAAGGAAAAATAAGCTGTGATGTATCAGGGTGGGACAATAACCCCGTCCATCAGGACAGAGAAGGACCCAACACGCTGAGCAGTGACCCTGAGGAGAAGGGCCTGGGCACTCCAAGGTCCCCACACCAGCCCATGGTACACGCTCACCATGAACGAGGCAGCTGCACACGGGGCTGCATGAGGAGGAGCATGGGCACACAGACACATGGAGTTCTCATCTCATTTGGTTCAGCACTGCTGTGACCCCACACACACGGGGGTGTGCCAGTGTGCGGCTTCCCAGTTTGGAGAAGCAGGGAGGAACTGGAGAGTGCAGGGCTCTGCCAAGGCAGGTTCAGGACCTTGTGCACATGGTGTGGGATGCTGAGGGACCTGGGCTGCTTTGGCCCAGCAGCGCTGGGGAGGCTGCAGCAGTGCAGGAGAAGCCTGAGAGTGCTTGAAGGGTGGTTTCAGAGGTGGTGGAGGTTTTCTTCCTAGTGGGAAAGAGCATGAGAAAGAAATAATGGCACAAAGTGCAGCTGGGGAGGTCCAGGCTGGAGATGAGCAGAAAGGAATGTGACTGGAAGGGCAGTGCTGTGGTGGAGTAGGTCAGCAGAGGGAGTCTGCATCAGCCCAAGGCTTTGTGCTTCAAGGAACAGCTGGGGAGGATGCAGAGATCTCAGCAAAGGAAGGAAGATGCTCAGACAAGAGCAAGGTGGGGCAGCAGGGGGGATGTCTGCAGCCTGCAGGGAAAGAGGTGCAGGGGATGCCACAGCACAGGACAGGCTGTGGTGGAGATGATCGAGGGATGTAAAGAGGCTGAAAGCCCCCACCAGACATCAACTCCTTCTCCCCTTGGCTATGGTTGTTGTCTCCACCTCTGATGCCTGTGAGGAGACACCTTGTCCTTCCAGCACAGGGGCCTCATGCCCTCCTTGTCCCCAGCCCGGACCCTGGGAGGTGTGGGACCATAGTCCTGCCCTTGGCCTTGCACAGCCCCACATCACACTGTCCAGGAAGGGCCCTGGGCAACGTGGGAAGGACAGGATCTGCCTTCCCAGGTTGGAGGTCAGGGCTTGGCCCTTTGGTTAATGAAGCACATCCAGGTTTACTGATCATCAGAGCTACTTTCCATTTCGTTACCCTTAGTTCTGCTTCAATTTTTCTGCTCTAACCAGACCCTGGGGATGGTTTCTCAGTTGTGTCCCTCAGTGGGATTCATTAACATTACAAGAAACTTTGAAGTTTAGATCTGAGTTTGACTTCTTCAACTTGCCCTCAGTGTTTGAGGTCCATGGACACATCACCAAATCCACCGGAGGGGTCATTAAAGCACCTTGGGCTGCTCCTGTGCTACTGAGCTGGGCTGGGTTCCTGGGACAGAGGGAGCTCCTGGCAAGCGGCAGCGCTGCAGAGAGACAGCTCTGCCCAGGAGCAGCTCCTCTGCACAGCGCAGCAGGGCTGAGGGCTCTGCCTGCAACGGGAGACGAGCCAGAAAGAGAGGGGAAATGCAGTGTGGGGTGGGAGGTTTGCTGTGAGTTCAGAAGGAGAAAAATCTTCACACAGAGCAGGTCTGTGGCTGCACGTCATTGCATCTGCAAATCATGGTGGGATTTCCTGACACTGGTAAAACATATGAGACAGGTAAGTAAAACTATCAGAAACTTCTTTGTACAGCTAAGGAGAACATGCAGCAGAGCAGGGAATTCCTTCATAAACCATCAGCGGCAACTGCCTCCTGCTGAGGATGACTCCAGGTGTGTGAAGCTGTTTCTGCACCCAGGGGTGCCCAGGGCTGCCCTGCAGAGCAGGGTCCCTGCCAAGGAGATCCCCACAGCGCTGAGGGTGGAAGGAGTGACCCCTATCAGGGCAGGAAAGGTGCTTCTGCTGTGGATAGGGTGCTGTGTGGGTCAGAGCTGCTCACAGCTCCAGATCACCCCCAGCATTTTTCCAAGGGGATGCCTCAAGAAGATCAATGCAAGGATTACCAGACAGATAAGGAGCTTTCCTGAGCCTGCCTTTTCAGTTTCCTCTCCCAAGGGGTGGGGGGTGCAGGAAAGGATAAAATGAAAATGAGCTCTCATGCTTAAACAAGTCACTGAGACTCCTGAACTGCAACTCTGAGTGATCAGCACATCTGCCAGAAGGCTCATAACATCCCTTCACCACCCCTCTGCCTGTGCACAGCACCTGCATCACCTTGGTTGGACCTGTCAGCCTAGTCTGACCTGTCCTGTTTTCCAACCTGCAAACAGGAAGATGCCCCCAGGCAGTGCTCTGTGAACAGGCAGGATCTGTAGGGCCAGGGGAAGGGCACAGAGGGTGGGATGGGGTCTGTGAGCACTGACAGGGAAGAGACATGGACAGGGAAACACCTCCCAGGGGGAGAATCTCCAGGCAGCAGGGAAGTGATCAGAAATGGGACGAAACTGAACCTGGAATGGTTATGAGAGGGAGAACAGAGAAAAGTTCCTGTGATCCCCTGCAGTGCAGATCCCTCCTGTGAGCAGCCCCTTCCCTCCTGTCCCACCCAGCAAAGCCTCTGCCCTCAGGGCTGGGGGCTCCAAGGCATGAAGCAGCTCCTGTGCAGCCAGAGCTCCAGTTCCTCTGCAGAGCACAGGGGCTGAGAGCAGCTGCCCGGCAATGTTGGTGTCTGGGAGGTGGCTGCACAGCTGGGGAAGGGTGACGCTGTCTGAGTGCCCGGCTGCCTCTGCCCTGGCCTCTCTCACACCCACCCTCAGCGCATTGTCCTTCTTGCTCCCCTGCTCTGGGTCACTGCTGTTGGGATCTTGTTCTTGCTGTCTGGCTCTCTGGGGATGGCAGTTTCAGCTGCAGAGTCACAGCCTGATCTTGTGGGTCCTTTCCTGCAGGTGTGTCCATGGGAACACGTATCCCAGGTTTGCTCTGCCCTGTGGGGTGTGGGCAATGCAGTCTGTGGGGCTGGGGTGTGAGCTGAGGCTCCCTGAATCAAACGCCTTCATTAGGACTATTGGCTGTCTGCTTGCGGTTTCGTTCCAAGCTGTGAGCTTCGCTCCAGGATGCAAACCTGTCCTACAGCATCTGTGTGTTCTCTGAAAGCATCATAATGAAGGCAGAGGTGCTGATCTCAGTAGTGTCTGCGGGCTTTTCAGGGTGACATGGGAGTGTGATCAGTCTCCATCTCAGAAAGGTGCCAGCCCAGGGCAGCTGGAGCAAGAGAGGGGGACAGAGCAGCTGCCCTCACTCTGCACTGACCCACAGGCCTCCTCTGGTCTCGCAGGACTCGCTCTGTTCTCCCTGAGTGCACCAGAAATGCTGAGGGTTTCTGATACCCAAGAACACTCTCCAGGGTGGGAGGGCAGAAAGAGCTGTAGAAACCCCAAACCTCTCCAACTCAGTTTCTCAGGCCTGGGGATACAGATATTGACACTCCCTTCTGCACCAGGAGCGGTTCCATCTGACAAAGCTGAACCCCAGGACTGGCCCCTGCCCACCCAATCACACAGGGTCAGGCTGACTGCTCAAGAGCCCCTGGGCAGAGACCCTGCTCTTCATTGCACACTCATCAAGCACCGACGAGGGCTCCAGCCAGGACGTTTTCTTGAAAAAAGAAAAGTGTCTCTTTGTGGGAGGGTCTGTGGGAAATGCCTTTGGTTTGTCCCAGAGTAGTTTCATCTAAACCATCACTATATTTTCCTCCTATGACAGGTCCTCATGCCCACAGGCAGCAAATGTCCAACAGCAGCTCCATCACCCAGTTCCTCCTCCTGCTGTTCGCAGACACACGGGAGCTGCAGCTCTTGCACTTCTGGCTCTTCCTGGGCATCTACCTGGCTGCCCTCCTGGGCAACGGCCTCATCATCACCACCGTAGCCTGGGACCAGCACCTCCACACCCCCATGTACTTCTTCCTGCTCAACCTCTCCCTCCTCAACCTGTGCTCCATCTCCACCATTGTCCCTAAATCCATGGCAAATTCCCTTTGGGACACCAGGGTTATTTCCTACAGAGGATGTGCTGCCCAACTCTTTTTGTTTTTCTTTTTCATTTCAGCAGAATTTTTTCTTCTCACCATCATGTGCTATGACCGCTACGTTGCCATCTGCAAACCCCTGCACTACGGGACCCTCCTGGGCAGCAGAGCTTGTGTCCACATGGCAGCAGCTGCCTGGGCCACTGGGTTTCTCTATTCTCTGCTGCAGACGGCCAATACATTTTCACTGCCCCTGTGCAAGGGCAATGCCCTGGGCCAGTTCTTCTGTGAAATCCCCCAGATCCTCAAGCTCTCCTGCTCACACTCTTACCTCAGAGAACTTGGGCTTCTTGTGGTCAGTGCCTGTTTAGCATTTTCATGTTTTGTTTTCATTCTTTTCTCCTATGTGCAGATCTTCATGGCCGTGCTGAGGATCCCCTCTGAGCAGGGACGGCACAAAGCCTTTTCCACCTGCCTCCCTCATCTGGCCGTGGTCTCCATCTATGTCAGCACTGGCATATTCACCTACCTGAAGCCCCCCTCTATCTCTTCCCCATCCCTGGATCTGGTGGTGTCTGTTCTGTACTCGGTGGTGCCTCCAGCAGTGAACCCCCTCATCTACAGCCTGAGGAACCAGGAGATCAAGGATGCCCTGTGCAAACTGATGACTGATATTTTCCTGAAGCAAGTCTTCTCGTCAGCTTCTGCATAGCAGTTATAGAACAATTCGTTGTATTACATCTTCTCTTTTTGTGTGATTTGTTTGTTTCTTTGTTTGTGGTTTGTTTTTTTTTTTCTTTAATTTTGCCTTTTTTTTTTTTTTTTTTGTGATGGTGGTTTATTTTTAGTCACTAGAATATTGTCATCCCCTTTGTAATTCACTCTCTTATGTGCCTTTCTGTCTGAGTGGATTTTTAAATAAAGTGTTGTTTTTATGTGTTTAACCATAATAAAGACCACCACAGATATTTGGGAATATTTCCTGAAATCCTTACTCCAAGGTATTTTTGGAGCTGCAGGGACAGTTTGTGTGTTTGTATGGAAGGAAATGAAGTGCAGGTACGGCAGTGTCACTGGGGAGCACCATCTCTGGATCTTCGGGGGCTGTTTTTTTTCCACTTCCACAGTTTCCTTCCCACCCCTTGTGTTGGTTCAAGGCTTGAGTGCTCTGGCAGCTTGGTCACCATCCTGCTGTGTGTGAGACCTGTAACTGCAGGCAAGGACAGGCAATGGGCACTGCTGTGACAGAGCTGGCATGCATAATGAAGGGTGATCTCCTCAGGGCAGTGCCTGTATGTTTATGTGTTTTTACAGAGTTTCTCTCAAGAACAAGCCCAAGAAAGTTGCCCAGAGATGCAAACACCATTGTACAGCTGAGCAGTGTGTGTGCCCAGGGCTGGCACACAGCAGTGTCCCCTCACAGCCAGGCCTCCTGCCAGAGACCTGCAGGACCAACAGAGCAGGGTACGACTGGTGCCCGTGTGCACTGGACACCCCTTTGGAAGGAGCCTCAGGTCAATCATCATGCACTGGCCCCTCAGGACTACCATTTCTAACCCTGGCCTCCCACCTTAGCTCAGAGAGGTTGTTCTTCTTTCCATGAAGATACATTGAATGAATAGGTCTGAAGTCCATGTTGCACTGTACAGGTGAGTTGTAAACATGCACATCATGTATGTGAGGTGAGATGAACCCAAGCGAGCACAAATGCCATCAGCTGTTCCGTGGGGGTACCATGAAGGCCTGCTTCCTGAACTGGGATCTTCTTCCTTGAACCAAGGTCCATGTGTCCATTCCTCATGATGTGGGAAATCTGAGATGAGTACAGAGTATGTGACACACCAAAGGGATGAGATACTTCCCATCCTTTGAGTGTCATACCAGGAGGCCAGAGGGACACTGTGACTCCTGCCTCTGTGTGAAAAAGGGACAGACTCAGTCTCTGAACATCCCTGGGTGCATAAGGAGTCCACAAGGCCAAATCAGATGCGGATGCTTGATGGAACCCTGATATTTCTGTTTGTGACTCCAGGAGCAAACCCCATTGGATCAATGGGATTCATCTCAGCTGCCTTGGACAGGATCATTGCAAGTGCTCCAGTCTGCTACGTCACCCTCAACCGTGATTCCGGATTGTGCTCTCAAATGTGTCATAGAAACCAGAATGGCTCTGGGATCTTTAGAAAATGCAGACCCTTCTTGAAGAAGAGCAGGTATAGGAACTGGGAGAATTACAGGCTGGCCACCCTACCTCCCTCCTTGGGAAGGGGATGGGACATGTGGTCCTGAAGCCATTTCCAGGAATGTGAAGGACAAGGAAGGGACTGCTGAACCCAAATGGACAGGGGAAAGAAAGGCATGTCGTGTACAGGGTGTTTGGAAGGCTCAGACATGGTCTCCTTCTGGCCAGAGTGGTGCTGATGGGGCTCAAGAAGTGGATGCTGGGTGGGAAGTTGGCTGGGTGGGAAGTTGGCACAAATATCATCAGTGGTACGAAGTCCTTTGTGCAGCCAGTTACTGATGTCACCTCTCAGTGACCAGCACTTGGACAACACTGTTGAACATCCTTATTCTCATCTTCTATGACATAACACAGAGCACGAGAAATCACCCAGAAGGAGCTGGAGATAAGTCCATCTCCTTGTGTTTCCAGGAACAGAGCATGAGAGTGGAGACACATCAGTCAATGTATGGAAGTATCAGGGTGAGAGCAAGGGGAGGAAGCGAGATGAGTGTCTACAGCCTGTAGCGAAACAAAAGCAGCTGTGGGACAGTGTAGGACAACCTGTGGTGGAGATGGCAAAGAGCAGTGGCAAGGCTGGATGTCACCAAGAGAACCCAAGTCTTTGTCCCCTTGGCTGTGGCAATGGCCTCTGCCACCAAGGCCTGTGAGGAGACATGTTGTCCTGAGGCATTGGGGCACCTCATGGCCTCCTTGCGCACACCCCTAGGAAGGCTGGGAACTGTCACAGCATTGTCTTTCACTCAGCATCACACAGCCCACATCCCCCTGGCCCAGGAAGAGCCCTGAGCAATGTGTGAGGGACAGGATCTGCCTTCCCAGGGGCTGGGGGTCAGGCCTTGGCCTCTCTGCTTCACCCAGCTAAACCAGGCTTTTCTCAGCACCTCAGCTGCCTGCACATTTCCCTTTGTTTATCTGCCACCATGGCCTCCAATCCTCTGCTCTAACGAGTCCCTGGGGAGGCTCTGCTGGTACTTGTCCTCAGTGGAACTCATTAATACTTCAAGGTACTTAGTACTTTTTCTTCTGGCTTTGACTTCTGGAAAGGTTTGTGCAACCTCCTCTCAGCACCTGAGTAATGTTCAACGACTCAGCACCAAATGCTCCATGGGGCTCATTACAGAGAAGAAAGCTCTAACAAACCATGTCTCTTCTTGTAATTTCCTTCCAGTCTTGTACAGTGAATTAGAGAGCTTTCTTTTTGTAATCATGGTGAAAGATTTAAAGAGCTTCTAATAAAAATGTCTTTTTTATTGTAAAGGGTGTATTTTATTACTCTTCAGTTTGCAGAAGAGGTGACTGCAGCATTATCTGATGTTGATCCAGGGTCTCTCCTAAGGAGGTCTGGACTGGCTGGAGAAGCTGTCCCTTGAGCTCTCACACCGTGTGCACAACCTTGCTCCTCACCTCCCCAACCCCATCATTTCTCTCATGGCCTCCTGGGCCTTGCATCCCTTTTCCTTACACCAGACTTCTCCACTGCAGTCTGCAGCTGGATGTGCCGGCTCCTTTGCACCAGCTCCCACCTGCTCTCCTTGGACACCTGGCTGCACACAGCAAAGAGGGACTTTGCTTTACCTTTGAACAAACAAAATACAACTGATGAGAGTCATGATTTAAAGAAAACACACTCCTCAACTGTACGCCAAGGACAAACTGCCACCACTGAGGTTCACCTTCTCCAAGGCAGAACCATGAAAGAAATCTTGTAGACAGAAAGGAAATTATAAAATAAACACAATAAAAGAATTTGCTAAAGGCAGAATTAGACAGACTACTGAAAGACAAGGAAGCATTTAACTCCTTGAAGCTGAAAGCAGCAACTGGACTGTTGACAAGTGTCCGAGTGATCAAACCGTAAGAGGAAGGAAAACCCAGAGAGCAATCGCAAGTGCTTGTGTGCAGATCAGCTGCTGGAAATGGGACTTCAGACATGGTCAGTTTAGTTAGGGCAGGAGGAAATACCTGGAGGATGAGGGAGATCAGATGCACAGATAACAGAGAGAGTGCTGAGAAGGGAAATGTAGTGGAGGATCAGAAGTTCTCCTCTTGCTCTTAATGCACATCCTGAAAAGTCTCATTTTGATCTCATGGGAAAACACTTCTATTTAAGGTATTCAAAACAAAGAGAGGAGAATTACAACACCAACAACTTTTGATGTTTAAAGTTACAAAACACATTTCCTTCATCTACATCTTTCAATTGGTTTCTTTTTCCCTTCATTTTTAAAAAAATGTTCTCTAGATTTCTCTCCTCCCAAAGCCTCCAGCATTACGAAAGATAATCCTTGTGTCTTGCACAGAGTCGAAGGCACCAAACAATCCACTGCCATGGACTGTCAGTGCCACTTTTTACCCTTGGCACACAGTTAGTCCTGCTGGAAGCTGTTGGCCACTCTTGCCTGATGGAGGAAAGATGGATAAAAAGGTTAATTGAACTGTTCTCTGTTTAGATGGCCATGTTGACAGTGATCTAAAGAGATCTGTGTTATCTGTCTTTCTATATGATCATGAGGTAAATAATACATTTATGTGTTGGCAAATATATAGTAAAATATATATTTGTGTCCAGTTACTCAGCAAAATACATTTCCTACCAGCACTCTGAATCTTTCTTCTGAGGAAATGCTGCCTCCCAAGCCTCTGTGACTGGAAGCAGGAATCTGGAGGAGAACAATGCAGCAGTGGATGGGGATCAAGTCAGGGGTCACTGGAACTAACACAATCCTTTCCAGTCTATGGGACAGCAGGGGCAGCATCCCAGGAACTGAGACAGCAGGACGATGTCACAGGGAGGCCACTCTCCACCATCTTGGAAAGCTCATGGAGACTGGGGGGACTCCCTGACCACTGGCAGCTCTCACACAGTGTGTGCACTTTTCAAAATGGCCAGTGGGTGAGCAGGGGAACTAAGGGCTGTGCCCCAGAGCATGTCCACTGGGACCCCATTTCTGGGTGTCTGGAAGAGAAGGTGACGGGGTTTACCCAGGACAGGTTGTGCCTGTCCATCCTCTTTGCTTTCTGTGAGGAAAGGACAGGGTTGTGGATGTGGGGAGAACATTGATGGTCTGTTACCTGGAAGTCAGCAAGGTATTCAGCATCATCCCCTGTAGTTTTCTTGTGTCCAAGATAGGACATTATTGTCTGTGTCAGTGTGTAAGTAGATGGGCAAAAAGCCCACAGGAAAAGCCTTGAAAAATATTTGAGAAAAATCTACCAGGTTCCAGAGGTCAGAGCTCAGCCATTCTGGTGATGAACAAGCATCAAGGGCTGACATGGCATCAGAGCCACCACCACATGGCCCTCACCACCTGTAACCAGTGTCTCCAATTCTTTCCTTCACCAGCCTCCAGGGACAGGGACCTGCACTGGTTGTTTCCTTCACAGCTGTGTCAGCGATGGCCCTTCATGGGGTCCCACACACCCTCAGAAACTTGGGGTTTGCTTCTGCCTTTCACTTCATCAGAGGTTTGTTCATTGTTTCAGCATCTGCAGTTCAGGATCATGGCAGCAGAGGGCTCATTAACATCAAAAATGCTCTTAGAAGCCAATGCCCTGTGTGTCATTTTCCTAAAGGCCTCGAGTCTGGTGTGGATGATCAGGGAGATTTCAGAAACAGCCAAACAGAGACCATTTCCATAATAAATAGCAGTAAAGCCCAATTTCTTCTATTTCCTTCCCTGCTTTTCTGTCCCTCCCTTTCAAGAACAGGTGGTATCAGCATCCTCCACTTCATATTGATGTGGAGTGTCTCTTGAAAAAGACTTAATTTGTCAGAAATTTGGGTGCCCAAATCACCGTGTGAGTGAGGGGAAAGGTCAGGACACCTCAAGAGGAGTCAGACACCTCTGGACCAAGAGGGGGATGCTCCTGGGAATCTCAGGTGCTGTGCACAGCGATACTTGTGTTCAGGGAGCTGGTCAAGTGTCCAATCTCCTGTTCTGTAATGGTGTCTGAGTTTGCTCAGGTCACCCCTGACTTGAGCCCCATCCACTGCTGGGTGTTCTGCAGGCTTCTGCCTTCAGGAACAAAGTCCCAGGAGACCTTGCTGGTGAAGATGGAGGCAAAGAAGCCATGAAGAACCTCAGTCCTGTCTGATTCTCCTTTTATGAAGTTCAGCAGCAGGCTCATGTTCCCCCTGTCTGTTCTTCTGCTGTAAGGAAGATGTATCAGTTCATCTTGCTGCCCTTGCTCTCCCCTGCAGGTATCAAGTCCAGGGCAGCTTTGGTATCATCCCCACACATGTGGAACATGTTTCTAAATTCCTCATTTGCAGCTTCCGCTGTTTCCACATCCTGTGTGCTGCCTTTGTGCCCTGGAGCTCCATCAGTTCAGACGGGTAGCCTCATTACATAAATGCTTCTTTTAGTGCGTACTTGGAGAGATCATTGTTGTGCTTGGAGCAGGCTGTTCTGTAAGGATTATCAGATATCCTGAGCTCCATCAACCTTCAGACCGACTTTGATGTCACCACCTCACCCACCATTCCCCAGTACGTCAAAGTCTTCTCCTCTGGAGCCCACCAGCCTGTGTTCTGCTGCTGGCCTTCCTCCCTCCCCTCTGCTGCCTGGGACCCCACTGTTACCAGGTCAAAACAGCCAAGGTGAACACTGATGTTCACATCCCTCATCAACTCTTCCTTCTTGATCAGTACCAGATCGAGGTGAGTATCACCCCCTATTGGCCCACCAGGCAGACATGTTAGGAAGTTGGCCCAAGATCCTCTGGACTGTCGGCACCTGCAGCTTTGCCTGGCCAGTGACTGTCAGGGCACTTAAGTTGTCCATAGGAACCTGCTCATTGATTGGTGACTTCCTTGAATTGTTGACAGAAGATCATTTCCATTTCTCCTCCATGATCAAGTAGTTTGTAACATCTAACTGGGTTTCCATGGCAAAGGCTTGAAATTGGGGAGAGTGTGTGGGTGTGCTACAGTTGTCACCTCTCTGAGAAGACAACAGGAGTTTGAACAATGTCAGACAGAGCCGATTTCAGCTGCTCCAAGATGGACCCACTCCTTGCCAAATCTGAGCCACTTAGTGATGCTGGCAGCACCTCTGGGATATTGTTTTTGAGAAAGGGTAAAAAACACTGCACAACAGCAGGTGGGAGAGAGGAGGGAGGAAATGTGAGAGAAAAGCACTGCAGACACCAAGGTCATATCCCATAGGACCCAAGCAGGTCCCTCAGCAGGCCAAAGCTTGCTCTCCTGAAATCCTGCTCTTGGCCTTGTGATCATCTCCCAGGAGCCTCAGCTCCACTTTCCCATCCCTGAATGTTCCATCCTGACCAACTCTTTGTGGTTTGTAAGTGTGAAGTCCCACAGGGCACCTCACCCCACTGACTCCTCAGTCACCCGTGTCAGGAAGATGTTGTCAATGAGCTCCAACCCCTCCTGGATGGCTGGTACCTTGCAGATATTGGGATATCTCAGGTCTGCCATGAGGACACGGCCCTGAAAACATGAGGCTTCTTTCATTTGTCTGAAGGAGGCCTCATCTAATTCCTCTTCCTCATCACTGAGTCAGTAGCTGATGTCCAGTGACCACAACACTGCCCATGATGTTCTGCCCTCTCTTGCTGACTCCTCAACCTTCAGCTGACATTGTCTGTCCCCAGGCTGAATTTCATGCATTCCTGCTGTTCTCTCACAAGAAGGGAATCTACGCCTGTGAGTCCAAACCTCTGACATTATGAGTAGCAGACCCTCAAGACCCCACAGTTTCTCCAGGAGATGGAATGTGTAGTGTCCTGTAACTCCTTATCCTGTTATCTTGGGAGAGAAACCCCTATCAGGATAAACCATCTGCATGAAAACATTAACAGCTGAGCAAATGGAGCTTCAGTCCAGGGAGAGTCCAGCTCTTGTGAATATCTGGTATTCGCCCAGCAGAAAGCTCTGAAGCTGTACAAAGAGAAGTGACCAGTTCTGTATCAGGGTGGGACAATAACCCCATCCATGAGGACAGAGCAGGACCTGACACGCTGAGCAGTGACCCTGAGGAGAAGGGCCTGGGCACTCCAAGGTCCCCACACAAGCCCGTGGTGCACGCTTACCATGAACAAGGCAGCTGCACACGGGGCTGCATGAGGAGGAGTGTGGGCACACAGACACCTGGAGTTCTCATCCCATTCGGTTCAGCACTGCTGTGACCCCACACACACGGGGGTGTGCCAGTGTGCGGCTTCCCAGTTTGGAGAAGCAGGGAGGAACTGGAGAGTGCAGGGCTCTGCCAAGGCAGGTTCAGGACCTTGTGCACATGGTGTGGGATGCTGAGGGACCTGGGCTGCTTTGGCCCAGCAGCGCTGGGGAGGCTGCAGCAGTGCAGGAGTAGCCTGAGAGTGCTTGAAGGGTGGTTTCAGAGGTGGTGGAGGTTTCTTCAGAGTGGGAAGAGTTTGAGAAAGAAATAATGGCACAAAGTGCAACTGGGGAGGTCCAGACTGGACATGAGCAGAAAGGAATGTGACTGGAAGGGCAGTGCTGTGGTGGAGCAGGTCAGCAGAGGGAGTCTGCATCAGCCCAAGGCTTTGTGCTTCAAGGAACAGCTGGGGAGGATGCAGAGATCTCAGCAAAGGAAGGAAGATGCTCAGACAAGAGCAAGGTGGGGCAGCAGGGGGGATGTCTGCAGCCTGCAGGGAAAGAGGTGCAGGGGATGCCACAGCACAGGACAGGCTGTGGTGGAGATGATCAAGGGATGTAAAGAGGCTGAAAGCCCCAGCAGACATGAGCTCCTTCTCCCCTTGGCTATGGCTGTTGTCTGCACCTCTGAGGCCTGTGAGGAGACACCTTGTCCTTCCAGCACAGGGGCCTCATGGCCTCCTTTCCCCAGCCAGGAACCTGGGAGGTGTGGGACCATAGTCCTGCCCTTGGCCTTGCACAGCCCCACATCACACTGTCCAGGAAGTGCCATGGGCAACGTGTGAGGGACAGGATCTGACTTCCCAGGGCTGGGGGTCAGGATTTGACCTTTTGGTTAATGAAACACATCCATGTTTACTGATCATCAGAGACATCTTTACTTTGCTTTTCCTGACCTCCAGTTTTCTTCTGTAACCAAACCTGGTATTGTTTCTCAATAGGTTCCCTCAGTGGGACCCATTAACAGTACAAGAAACTTTGGAGTTTGAATCTGATTTTGACTTCTTGAGAAGTTTCTTTACCTTCCCCTCAGGGTCTGATGTTCATGGACTCAGCAACAAACCCACCAGAGGGGTCATTAAAGTGCCTTGGGCTGCTCCTGTGCTGCTGAGCTGGGCTGGGCTCCTGGGACAGAGGGAGCTCATGGCAAGCGGCAGTGCTGCAGAGAGACAGCTCTGCCCAGGAGCAGCTCCTCTGCACACGCAGCAGGGCTGAGGGCTCTGCCTGGGGATCTCAGGGAGACGAGCAAGGCAGAGAGAGATTAAAGGTGGTCAGGACTGGGAGGATGACTGAGAGCTCACTGGAGGAGATACCTTTGCAGCCCTTGCCATGGTAAGTCTCTGGGTACAGGGCAATGCAGCTGTAGCTCCTGGAGGCATCTCCTAAAACTGGTACAGGCACAGCTGGTGGGATCTGTAAGGAGGGGGCTCTTGTCAGGCAATGTTGAACAACTGTGAAGACGGGTGAGCACCCAGGGGTGCCCATGGTTGTCCTGCAGAGCAGGGTCCCTGCATCCCAGGGCTGTGCCAGGGCAGGGACTGTGCCGCCTGCCTGGGTCAGCACTCAGCCTGCCCGGGGAAATCCCATGGCAGCAGCGACCCCTGACAGGGCAGGCAGGGAGCTTGTGGGGTTGAAGGGTGCTGTGTGGGTCAGGGCTGCCAGAGCTCCAGAGCACCCCCACAGACATTGCAAAGGGTCCTTCTGAACAACAACATCAAGGCAGCAAAAGCTGCAAGGGAAGGAGTCTGTGCTTTCAGTTTTCCACTCTTGGTTTTCTGGGTGTGCAGTGGGAGATGGGGATTTCTTTCTCTCTTTGGAGAAGACACTGAGACCCCAGTTCTCATTAGGACTTGTCTGAGCTGCTCCTGAGCCCCTGCACACACAAAGCTGCCCCTGGGCAGTGCCAGGAGGTGTGAGCAGGACAGAGCTGAGCACACAGCGGGTGGGACGGGGTCTGTGACACTGACAGGGAGCAGATCCAGGGACAGAGACACAACTAGAGGCAACACAGACATGGACAGGGAGAGGGAGATGGACCAGAAATGCTGGGGAGGCGGGATTCAGGACCCCCCCTGCCATCCCCTGCAGTGCAGAGACCTTTCCCAGTGCAACCCCTGGTCTCCTCTCCTCCACAGCAGAGCCTCTGCCCCAAAGCCATGGGGTCCATGTCATGAATCTCCACCTCAGCAGCTGCTCCTCCAGGTGAAGGGTTCCTGGAACGTGGTACACAAAACATTCTGAAAGTACTTGCTCTACAGTGTCATTATGTGAGTGGCAGCAGCACAGCCGGGTAAGGAGAAGGTTCCACAGCCTGCCCGTCTGCCTTTTTGTTATTGCTTTAATTTCCAGGAACACTTCAGTGTCCTTCCCTGTTTCTCCACCTCTCCCTGGTGCTCTTGCTGTATGGGATTGGCGTGGGAGTGTGGTTCCATTCTTGTTCTGACACCAACACTGGAGGTCTTGCCCCAGAGATGATTCATGGAAACCAGGTGCCTAAGCTGTATTTTAAGTTGTGATGAAAGATGTTTCTCATTTTGTAGAAACAAAATAAACTGCCATATCCCTCTTTCAGGGAGGAGGTTTTAATGAGAAACAGCATGTTCATTTTGCTCAGAGAAGTCTCCCCTAATTTGTCACTGTCTTTTTCTCCTATGGCAGGTCCCCATGTTCACAGACAGCAAATGTCCAACAGCAGCTCCATCACCCAGTTCCTCCTCCTGCCGTTCACAGACACACGGGAGCTGCAGCTCTTGCACTTCTGGCTCTTCCTGGGCATCTACCTGGCTGCCCTCCTGGGCAACGGCCTCATCATCACCACCATAGCCTTGGACCAGCACCTCCACACCCCCATGTACTTCTTCCTGCTCAACCTCTCCCTCCTTGACCTGGGCTCCATCTCCACCACTGTCCCCAAATCCATGGCCAACTCTCTGTGGGATACCAGGGTCATTTCCTATGCAGGGTGTGCTACACAACTCTTTCTGTTTTTCTTTTTAGCTTCAGCAGAATTTTGTCTTCTGACTATCATGTCCTACGACCGCTACGTTGCCATCTGCAAACCCCTGCACTATGGGACCCTCCTGGGCAGCAGAGCTTGTGTCCACATGGCAGCAGCTGCCTGGACCACTGGGTTTCTCTATTCCCTGGTGCACACGGCCAATACGTTTTCACTGCCACTGTGCAAGGGCAATGCCCTGGACCAGTTTTTCTGTGAGATCCCCCAGATCCTCAAGCTCTCCTGCTCACACTCCTACCTCAGGGAAATTGGGCTTCTTGCGGTTTGTATATTAGTAATATTTGGGTGTTTTGTGTTCATCGTGGTGTCCTATGTGCAGATCTTCAGAGCTGTGCTGAGGATCCCCTCTGGGCAGGGACGGCACAAAGCCTTTTCCACCTGCCTCCCTCACCTGGCCGTGGTCTCCCTGGTTGTCAGCACTGGCATGTTTGCCTACCTGAAGCCCCGCTCTATCTCTTCCCCATCCCTGGATCTGGTGGTGTCTGTTCTGTACTCAGTGGTGCCTCCAGCAGTGAACCCCCTCATCTACAGCATGAGGAACCAGGAGCTCAAGGATGCCCTTAGGAAACTAATTTCCTAGAGTTTTCTGAAGCAATAAACTGGCCATCATCTTCTATATAGGAGTTTTAATGTAGCTAATTACAGGCCCTGCCTGTCAACTGGATTGTCTGGTGGTGTTGGTTGTTTTCTTATTGTGATAATGTCGTCATTCCCTTTCTAATTCCATGTTGGCTTTTCTTTTATAACTGTTGGCTTTTTAAATGAGCAGCAGTGCTCTTCTTGTCTCTAAGCAGAATAAAGGGCTGTTTAGTGACTTGTTTTTCACTATATCTATCCTGCAAGGGCTTTTTAGAACTGCAGAGATAGTTCCTGTGGGTGGGTGGAGGGGAAAAGAGCTCTCGCATGGGAGCACTGCCAGGGAGCACCAGTGCTTGGTCTTCCAGACCTGTTCTGGTTCCACTCCCACACTCTCCTTCTCATCCCTTGTGTTGGTGCAAGGCCTGAGTGCTCTTGCAGCTTGGTCCCCGTCCTGCTTTGTGTCACTCCTGTCAGCACAGGCAGGGACAGGCAATGGGCACTTGTGTCACAGAACTGGCCTCAGTAACAGTACTTCCACAAGGAAAAGTCATCTTCTTTGGGCAGTGCATAATGGTTTCTATCTTCTTGCAATGTTTCTCTCAAGCTTATTCCTACAAAAGTGTCCCACAGATGAAACACCATTGTATATCTGAACAGTGTGTGTGTGCAGGGCTGACACACAGCAGTGTCCTCTCACAGCCAGGCCTACTGCCAGAGACCTGCAGGACCAGCAGAGCAGGGGCTGGGCTGTGCCCCTGTGCACTGGACACCCCACAGAAAGAGCCTCTGGTCAATCACCATCGACTGGCCCTTCACAACCACCATGTCCAGCACTGACCTCTCACCCCAGCTCAGAGCTCTTTGCCCCTCCATGCAATTACACTGAATGAGTAGGTCAGAGGTTCATGTTTGCCTTGTACAGATGAGATGTGAGCATGCACATCATGTACGTGAGTTGACATGAACTCGAGCCAGCAAAAACACCATCAGCTATTTCTTGTGGTTCCATGAAGGCCTGTGTGACAGACAGTTTGGTGAGGTGACATCATGTTGGGACTAATATCCCATAAGGAACCACCAGAAAACAGCACTGGGATGTGTTTCCTAGAACCAATTTCCATTCCTAATGATGAGGGACATCAAAGATGAATGCAGAACATGGGGACACACCATGGGGCTGAGGTGCCTCCCAGCCTTTGGGAATAGGTACAGGAGCGCAGAGAGACACTGTGACTCCTGACTCTGTGTGTAAAAGGGAAAGTGTCTGACCCTGAATATCTCAATGTGTTTTAAGAGTCCATGAGGCCAGCTCAGATGTGGATGTCTGACAGAACCCTGATATTTCTGTGTGTGACTCCAGGGACAAACCCCAGTGGCACAGTGAGATTCATCTCAGCTCCCTTGGACAGGCTCATTGCAAGTGTCCCTGTTTGCTGTATCACCTTTGCCATCTCCATCCCATGCTGTTCTACACAGTCCTGCATCTGCCCCTCTTTCTCTGTGGGAAATTCTGGATTGTGGTCTCAAAAGTGCCAGAGTAATCAGAGAGGATCAGAGGTCCCTCAGAAAAGCAGATGTCAAACCCATCTTCAAGAAGGCCAGGAAGGAGAACTGGGAGAATGACAGACTGGTCAGCCTACGTCTGTCCCTGGGAGGGTGACGAGTCACATTCTCCTGCAGCCATCTCCAGGCAGTTATAGGACAAGGAAGGGATTGCTGAACCCAGATGGGCAGGGGAAAGAAAGGCATGTTGTGTACATGGAGTTTTGCAAGGCCCCAGACATGGTCTCCTGTGGTGGCCTTAGAGCAGATTGGGAAGATCTGGGATGCAGATGTGGATGTTGTGATGGGTGGGAAGTTGGCTGGATGACCAAGCCCAAATATCATCAGTGGTACAAAGTCCTGTGTTTAGCAATTTACAGGCGGCAACCCTCAGTGATGAATACTGGGGCCAACACCGTTGAACGGCTTTATTCTCCCCCTGTATTGTGTCATGGAGCACATTTTCAGCTCCTTTGTGGACAATGCAAAGCTGGGCAGAGGCCTAGAACAACCTCACCTGGTTGACCCTGTCTTGAGCAGCAGAGTGAGACAAGATGATGTTCAGGGCTCTCTTGAAACCTGAGTTATTCTATGATTCAATGAATCTTTACCTTGAAAAGGTGTTTGAAGACAGAATATGTAGTCCTTACCAGCTAAAAGAACAAATCCTGCCTGCAATTGCTAAACTAAAATATGTAAATCCTCTCCGTTTTGGTTGGTCTGCCCTGCTAACAAAGATAAAAGTGACTTTTAAAACACCTAAACAGAACCTGCAAAGAATTCTGTCCTTGCAGTGCAGACACTCTGGAGCCTGCACAGTTAGTTGAGTCTTGTTTTAGCATCTGTCTCTAGACTGTTACATAAAGTGTCCTTTAGCTGAACTTTTCACCTTATGCGCTCATATGCATCCCTAGAATAGGAAACCGGGGTCAACCCGGGACCCTTCCTCAACAATCATGCGTAGTGATAAAATGATTATGTAACCAACATACCAATGTGTAAACACTTGGCTCTTTAAGACTGCCAGGAAGGTCTGAATGTAGGGATAAGATTTTGTATATAATGGCTGTTCCTTTTCTATCTGATGTGCTGGTTTCATTCCAGCATCCAGATTTGCAAAACTCTGTAATAAATAATATCTTATTTCTGGGTGTGGGATTGGCTTTGCACTTTAGGTAGCGAATTTGCAACTAGCAACCAGGAAGAAAGAAAATAACAAAAAAAAAAAAAAAAAGAGAGAGGCATGGGAGCACATAGAAAAGTTGTCAACATTTCACATTCCTGTAAAGAATGCTTCTTCTCTCAGATCTTTAGTAGGAAATAGATTTGATCAATTTGATAAAACAAGCATACTTTTATCTAGGCAGGTCCTTGCCCATAAAGAGGGTGATGTATGGATATGGGATTATGAGGTCACTTTTGTCTCAGAAATTGATAATTGAGTTCCAAGACTTTGGCTGTGAAGGGGACAGTGAGGTCAGTTCTGTCTCTGGAGGTGACAGCCCAGCAGCAGGGACATGGTTGGGAAAGAACCTCAACCTAAGTGCCCACAGCCCCTACCCAGGAAGAGACCTTGGCTGTCATTTCCATTCCACCTGAGTACATGAAAGGACAGCAGCAGGGACATGGTTGTGTCTGTCAAAGAAGCTGAAAGGCCAGCATCACTCATGGGATTTAGGAGATCATGGGGAGGTAATTTATCTCTGGTCAGATAAAAGACCTCAAGAAGCATAATGTGTTGGTTTCCTTGCATGTAGAGCAGTTTCCGAGGTGGCTGAGCTTTGCTTGGTAATGGGAAAAAGCAGAAGAGGAAAAAAATATCACAAAGTGCAATTTGGAAGGTGGAGACTGGATATGAGGAGGAAGAAATGTCAGTGGAAGAGCAGTGCTGTGGTACAAGAGGTCACCCAGAGGGAGCTGGATCAGCCCATGGTTTGTGTTCCAAAGAGCAGCCAGCGAGGGTGCAGACACAGCAGTGAAGGTGCAGAAATGCTGGGGTGAGAGCAGGTGGGGAAGCGAGATGGGTGTCTGCAGCCTGCAGGGAAAGAGGGGCAGGGGTAGGACCGTGTAGAACAGCCTGTGGTGGAGATGGCAAAGGGTGCTGGCAAGGCTGGAAGGGACCCACAGAACCCAGGTCTCTGTCCCCTTGGCCATGTCAGTTGTCTCTGCCACTGAGGGCCAGGAGAAGCCATGTTGTCCTCGTGGCACTGGGGCCTCGTTGCCTCCTTGCAGCCCCATGGGGAAGCTGGAAGTTGTTGTCCCAGTGTTGTCCTTCCCTGGGCCTTGCACGCCCACATCCCACGGTCCCAGGAAGAGCCCTGAGCCGTGTGTGAGGGACAGGATCCCCCTTCCCATTGCCTGGAGGTCATGGCTTCTCCTTTCTGCTTCAGAAATCAATCCAAGGGGTTTCTCAGCATCAGAGCTGAAGAGAAGACTAAAAGGAGACCTCATGGTGGCTAGAGCTTCCTCACAAGGGGAGAAGGAAGGGAAGGTACTGATCTCTTCTCTGTGGTGACCATTGACAGAACCCAAGGGAATGGAAGAAAGATGTGCCAGGAGAGGGTCAGTTGGACAGGAGGAAAAGGTTCTTCACCCAGAGGTGCTGGACACTGAACAGGCTCCCAGGGAGGTGTCACGGCCCCAACCTGACAGTGTTCAAGAAGAGACTGGACAATGTCCTCAGACACAAGGGGTGACCTGTGGGGTGTCCTGTGCAGGGACAGGAGTTGGATTCAATGATCCTTGTGGGTCCCTTCCAACTCAGGACATTCTACAATTCTATGAAATACTAGGTGAAAAGTGCATGTTTTCATTGTACAGATGAGTTGTAACCATACACATCATGTGCATGTCCAATGTGTGCACATGATGAGATGAGCCCAAGGGAGCACAAATGAACCTTGGGGTGCCATAAAGGTCAGTGGGACAGAGATGCTGTTCAGGGGTCTCTTCCAACCTGCAGTATTGTAGGATTCCATGAATCTTTTCCTTGGAGAGCTCTATCAAGAGAGATATATAATGCCCCAGAGTAAATACAGCAGCTCCTCTGAGGAACGTTTCTGCACTGAAACCCTTGATAGGAAATCTGTTGGATAAATTTGATGAAAGCAACTCAGTTTGATCTGCTCACACACTGGACCACAAGGAGGGTGATGGCTGGGTACGATGCCATGTGGTCACTTGTGTCTCAGGAGCTCATAGTCCAGTAGGAAGCCAATGGCTGTGGAGGGGACTGTGAGGTCACTTCCGCCTCTGCAGGGGATAGGCCAACAGCAGGAACATGGCTGGGAAAGGACTGTGAGGTCACCCATACCAGACGAGCAATCGGGCCCAATCAGCGTGGTTTTGCGAAAGGCAGGTCCTGCTTGACCAGCCTGATCTCCTTCTATGACAAGGTGACCGGCTGAGCAGATGAGGGAAAGTCTGTCGTGGGGAGTGCATCCGCCACACAGGCTGTGGGTGTTGTGTCCTTAGACTGCAGTAAAGCCTTTGACACTGTTTCCCACAGCATCTCCTGGAGAAGCTGCAGTTCATGGCCTGGATGGTGTAGCTGTGATGGGTAAAGAACTGGCTGGAGGGCTGGGCCCAAAGAGTTGTGGTGAATGGAGCCAAACCGAGTTGGTGGCTGGTCAGGAGTCGTATCCGCAGGACTCAGTATCGGGGACAGTTCTGTTTAATCTCTTTATCAATGATCTGGATGAGGTGATCAAGGGCAATCTCAGTAAGTTTGTAGATGACACCAAGTTGGGTTGGAATGTTAATCTGCTGGAGGTTGGGAAGGCCATACAGAGGGATCCTGGCTGACTGAGGCCAGTTGTCTGAGTTTCTATGAGGCCAAGTGCTGGGTCAGGCAGATGGGTCATAACAGGCTCCTGGAACAGTACAGGCTTGGGGAAGAGTGGCTGGAAAGCTGCTGTCAGAAAAAGACGTGGGGGTGTTGATTGACAGAGCCTCTTCTGAAGAGCAGGAGGCCTGAGCAGCGGTGATTGGACATGTGTAGGTGTGGGAGAGGGTCAGGGCTGACCCTGCTCTGCTCCTCTCTCACACTGCCCACGCTTGGATGGACCTCAGATATCATCCATGAACCTGGTGGATGCATGAACCTCCTGGAGTGATGGGTGTGGATCCAAATAGAGGATTCAAGCAAGTGTGGGACTGGGACATTAAGGA
Source organism: Patagioenas fasciata (assembly GCF_037038585.1). NCBI lineage: Eukaryota > Metazoa > Chordata > Aves > Columbiformes > Columbidae > Patagioenas > Patagioenas fasciata. The sequence continues at coordinate 998,917 of NC_092528.1, forward strand.
GATTGGTGACCATTGTCAGGTGTATGAAAGAAGCTGGATGAGTTGTGAGGAACTCACAGGCACTTGCAGCTCCACAGAAAACCAGAGCCTTGCTGTTAAAGCAACAGCAGTTCACATAAAACCAACTCCCAAAATACAAAACACACTGTCCACAGGAAAAACCTTGATAAATATTTGAGAAGGATCTACCAGGTCCCAGGGGTCAGGTCTCAGCCATTCTGGAGATGAACAAGCATCAAGGGCTGACATGGCATCAGAGCCACCTCCACATGGCCCTCACCACCTGTAATCAGTGTCTCCAAGTCTTTCCTTCACCAGCCTCCAGGGACAGGGACCTGCACTGGTTGTTTCCTTCACAGCTGTGTCAGTGATGGCCCTTCATGGGGTCCTAAACACCCTCAGAAACCTGGGGTTTGATTCTGCCTTTCACTTCATCAGAGGTTTGTTCATTCTTTCAGTAGCTGCAGTTCAGGATCATGGCAGCAGAGGGCTCATTCACATTGAAAATCCTCTTCCATTCAAATCCACTGTGCATCATTTTCCTAAAGGCTTCAAGTCTGGTGTGGATGATTAGGGAGATTTCAGGAACAGCCAAGCAGAGAGCATTTCCACAAGAAACAGCAATAAAGCCAAATTTCTTCTATTTCCTTCCCTGTTCGCCCTTCCCTCCCTTTCCAGAACAGGTGGCATCGACAGCTTCCTGTTCATATTGATGTGGAACGTCTCAGGATAAGACTGAATGTATTGGAAACGTGGGTGCCTAAATCACCATGTGAGTGAGGAGATAGGCCAGGACAACTCAAGAGGAATCACACAACTCTGGACCAATACATGGAAGTTCTTGGGAATCTCAGGTGCCACAGCACAGCGATACTTGTGTTCAGGGAGCTGGTCAAGTGACCCATCTCCTGTTCTGTAATGGTATCTGAGTTTGCTCAGGTCATCCCTGACTTGAGCCCCATCCACTGCTGGGTGTTCTCCAGACTCCTGCCTTCAGGAACAAAGTCCCAGGAGACCTTACTGCTGAAGATGGAATCAACGAAGCCATGAAGAACCTCAGTCCTGTCTGATTCTACTCTTAAGAAGTGCAGCAGCAGGCCCACAATCGCCCTCTCTATTTAACTGCAAATGAAGCTATATCAGGTCATCTTCCTGCCCTCAGCCTCCCCGCAGGTATCAAATCCAGGGCAGCTTTGGCATCATCCCCACATCCATGAACAAGCTTTCTAAATTCTTCCTTTGCAGCTTCCCCTGCTTCCACCTCCTGTGTGCTGCCTTTTTGCTCTGGAGCTCCAACAGTTCAAATGGGCAGCCTCACGAGATAAATGCTTCTTTTCATGGGAACTCAGATCATTCTTGTGCTTGGAGCAGGCTGTCCTGTAAGGCTGATCAGATTTCCTGAGCTCCTTCACACTTCAGACCTACTTCTATGTCCCCACCTCTATCGGCCGCTGTCCCCCGGTATGTGAAAGTCTGGAGCCCACCAGCCTGAGCTCTGCTGCTGGCCTTCCTCCCTCCCCTCTGCTGCCTGGGACCCCACTGTTTCCTGGTCGCAACAGCCAAGGTGGACACTGATGTTCACATCCCTCACCAGCTTTTCTTTCTTACCAGATCCAGGTGAGCATCACCCTTGTTGACCCACCAGCAGACATGTTAAGCAGTTGGCCCGGGATCCTTTGGACTGTTGGCACATGACGGTTTGCCTGGCCAGTGAATGTCAGGGCAATTACAGTTCCCCACAGGAACCTGCTCATTGACTGAAGACTTCAAAAGGTTGCTGACAGAAGATCTTTTCCATGATCCAGCAGTTTGCAAAACTCAACGCGCTGTCAACCTGTACTGGGTTTACATGGCAAAGTCTTGGAACTGGGGGTGAGTGTGGTTGTGCTACAGTTGTCACCTCTCTGAGAAGACAACAGGTGTTCGACTGACATCAGACAGCTGATTTCAGCTGGCTCCAAATGGACCCACTCCTTGCCAAATCTGAGCCACTCAGTGATGCTGGCAGCACCTCTGGGATATTGTATTTGAGAAAGGGTAAAAAACTCTGCACAACAGCAGGTGGGAGAGAGGAGGGAGGAGATGTGAGAGAAAAGCACTGCAGACACCAAGGTCATATGCCATAGGACCCAAGCAGGTCCCTCAGCAGGCCAAAGCTTGCTCTCCTGAAATCCTGCTCTTGGCCTTGTGATCATCTCCCAGGAGCCTCAGCTTCACTTTCCCATCCCTGACTGTTCCATCCCTGACCAACTCTTTGTGGTTTGTAAGTGTGAAGTCCCACAGGGGACCTCACCCCACTGACTTCTCAGTCACCCGTGTCAGGAAGATGTTGTCAATGAGCTCCAGCCCCTCCTGGATGGTTGGTAACTTGCAGATATTGGGATATCTCAGGTCTGCCACGAGGACACCGCCCTGGAAACATGGGGCTTCTTTCATTTGTCTGAAGGAGGCCTCATATAATTCCTCTGCCTGATCAGTGAGTCTGTAGCTGATATCCAGGCACCACAACATTGCCCATGTTGTTCTGCCCTCTCTTGCTGACTCCTCAACCTTCATCTGACATTGTCTGTCCCCAGGCAGAGCTCCACACATTCCTGCTGCTTTTCCACATGAAGAAAAACTACCCCTTTGAATCCAGACCTCTGGTATTATAAGTACCAGACCCCCAATAGCCCACACTTTCTCTAGGAGATGGTGTTTGTAGTGCCCTGCAGCTCCTTATCCTGCTGTCTTGGGAGAGACACCCTAATCAGGTTAAACCATCTGCATGAAAACATCAATAGCTGAGTAAATGGAGCTTCAGTTCAGGGAGAGCAGCAACTTTGAGAAAACCTGGTGTTCACTCAGGTTCGGGTTTGATAAGAGGAAGTGACCAGTTCCATCCAGGGGCAGGAGAACAAACCCATCCATAAGGACAGAGCAGGACCTGACACACTGATCAGTGACCCTGAGGAGAAGGGCCTGGGCACTCCAAGGTCCCCACACCAGCCCGTGGTGCACGCTCACCATGAACAAGGTAGCTGCACGCGGGGCTGCATGAGGAGGAGCGTGGGGACCCAGACACCTGGAGTTGTCATCCCATTCGGTTCAGCACTGGTGTGACCCCACACACACGGGGGTGTGCCAGTGTGCGGCTTCCCAGTTTGGAGAAGCAGGGAGGAACTGGAGAGTGCAGGCCTCTGCCAAGGCAGGTTTAGCACCTTGTGCACATGGTGTGGGATGCTGAGGGACCTGGGCTGCTTTGGCCCAGCAGCGCTGGGGAGGCTGCAGCAGTGCAGAAGTCGCCTGAGAGTGCTTGAGAGGTGGTTTCAGAGGTGGTGGAGGTTTTCTAAATAGTGAAAAATTGTATGAGAAAGAAATAATGGCAAAAAGAGCAGCTGGGGAGGTCCAGGCTGGAGATGAGCAGCAAGGAATGTGACTGGAAGGGCAGTGCTGTGGTGGAGCAGGTCAGCAGAGGGAGTCTGCATCAGCCCAAGGCTTTGTGCTTCAAGGAACAGCTGGGGAGGATGCAGAGGTCTCAGCAAGGAAGGAAGATGCTCAGACAAGAGCAAGGTGGGGCAGCAGGGGGGATGTCTGCAGCCTGCAGGGAAAGAGGTGCAGGGGATGCCACAGCACAGGACAGGCTGTGGTGGAGATGATCAAGGGATGTAAAGAGGCTGAAAGCCCCCACCAGACATGAGCTCCTTCTCCCCTTGGCGATGGCTGTTGTCTGCACCTCTGATGCCTGTGAGGAGACACCTTGCCCTTCCAGCACAGGGGCCTCATGGCCTCCTTGTCCCCAGCCCGGACCCTGGGAGGTGTGGGACCATAGTCCTGCCCTTGGCCTTGCACAGCCCCACATCACACTGTCCAGGAAGGGCCCTGGGCAACGTGGGAGGGACAGGATCTGACTCCCCAGGGCTGGGGGTCAAGGCTTGGCCCGTTGGTTAATGAAACACATCCAGGTTTACTCAGCATCAGAGAGACCTGTACTTTGCTTTTCCTGAGCTGTCATCTCTGCCTCCATTTTTCTGCTCTAACCAGACCCTGGGGATGGTTTCTCAGTTGTGCCCCTCAGTGGGACCCATTAGTATTACAAGAATCTTTGGAGTTTGAATCTGAGTTTGACTTCTTGAGAAGTTGCATCAACTCCACCTCAGGGTCTGAGGTCCATGGACTCAGCACCAAACCCATCAGAGGGGTCATTAAAGCACCTTGGACTGCTCCTGTGCTGCTGAGCTGGGCTGGGCTCCTGGGACAGAGGGAGCTCCTGGCAAGCGGCAGTGCTGCAGAGAGACAGCTCTGCCCAGGAGCAGCTCCTCTGCACAGTGCAGCAGGGCTGAGGGCTCTGCCTGGGGATCTCAGGGAGACGAGCAAAGCAGAGAGAGATTAAAGGTGGTCAGGACTGGGAGGATGACTGAGAGCTCACTGGAGGAGAAACCTTTGCAGCCTTTGCCATGGTAAGTCTCTGGGTGCAGGGCAATGCAGCTGTAGTTCCTGGAGTGATTACCTGAATGGGAAGGATCCTGATAATTTAGTCATTTACTCTGGGTTGATGGGGTGGGCGCTGGGGCATAGAAACTAATTTCTTGGTTCAGAATGAGGCCCTGAAATTCCAGATCCATTTCTCTTAAAGATGAATAAACCTGGGAATATCAGAACTAAACACACCCTGGGTTATAGACAGCATCAGGATGAGTTTTCCAGGCTCATCAAGGCTGGTCTGTTGTTCCCATCAGAGCTGCCCACACAGAGCTGCCCCTGGGTAGTGCCCGGCTGCTGGGAGGGGTCTGCAGCGCAGAGCTGAGCACACAGCGGGTGGGATGGGCTCTGTGACACTGACAGGAGGAGACCTGGGGACAGAGACACAGCTGCAGGCAGGGACAGCTCCAGGCAGCAGAGCAGGGGGTGCTCAGCAGCTCTTTTGATCCTTCTCTGCAGATGATGCTGGGTGTTGTCTGCTGGGCAATGATCCGACGGTCCCTTGAGCACATCTGATCTTCAGGGGCCCTGACTCTGCTCTGCTGAGCCTTTCCTTGGGGTCCGCACTCTCCTCTCAGAGTCCTTTGCTTCTCTCAGTGAGGGGTCGTGTCCTGCTCTCTCCATCACGTCTCCACCTCTGGGCTGGGGCAGGGAAGAGTCTGCAGATCTGCCCTTTCAAACAGTGCTCGCCCACTTCTATATGAGTCCAGTTGTTTGGCTTTTTCAGAGAGTTATTTGTGTGTGAATTCATCTTCAAAGCAGCACCAGCAAAATCTCTCAAGTGATGGGTAAAAAAACTGAAAGACACTGCTACTCTCCTGACTCTGTTCTAAGCCATAGGAAGCTGAGCGCTATCACCTGTCCTGCCACACAACTCTCCTCATTTTGGTCATGAAAATGAAGACTTTCTCCCTTCCCATATGTGATGGTGGAAAATAAAAACCACAGACAATATTATTATGAAGACATGTTAAGGCTCCCTTCTGCAGCCCACGTTCTTAGAGACATGAGTGCAGATACTGAACTTTTCCACCAATGGTGGTTTACACCTGACACTGCCTGTGAATGCTGGATCTGTCACAAGCCAGCTCCCGTGTCCCCGCTGGAGCAGAGCAAAGCTGGCAGCTTGGCAGCACACGGGCAGAGGTCCTGCTGCTCACAGCACACTCAGCCAGCACAAACCAGAGGATAGAAATGCATTTCAAATGGAGTGATTACTATGAAAAAATGTAGTGGACTTTTCAGAAGAGTCTTCCTGCATTTTAATTTGTCATTTCGTTTTTTAGACCAGTACCTCCATGTCAGGAAGGAGCAAATGTCCAACAGCAGCTCCATCACCCAGTTCCTCCTCCTGCCGTTCACAGACACACCGGAGCTGCAGCTCTTGCACTTCTGGCTCTTCCTGGGCATCTACCTGGCTGCCCTCCTGGGCAACGGCCTCATCATCGCCACCATAGCCTTGGACCAGCACCTCCACACCCCCATATACTTCTTCCTGCTCAACCTCGCCCTCCTCGACCTGGGCTCCATCTCCACCATTGTCCCCAAATCCATGGCCAACTCTCTGTGGGATACCAGGGTCACTTCCTATGCAGGCTGTGCTGCACAACTCTTTCTTTTTTTCTTTTTAGCTTCAGCAGAATTTTACCTTCTCACTGTCATGTCCTACGACCGCTACGTTGCCATCTGCAAACCCCTGCACTACGGGACCCTCCTGGGCAGCAGAGCTTGTGTCCACATGGCAGCAGCTGCCTGGGCCACTGGGTTTCTCAATGCTCTGCTGCATACGGCCAATACATTTTCACTGCCCCTGTGCAAGGGCAATGCCCTGGGCCAGTTCTTCTGTGAAATCCCCCGGATCCTCAAGCTCTCCTGCTCACACTCCTACCTCAGAGAAGTTTGGCTTCTTGTGTTTAGTCTGTTAATTGGTTTTGGATGTTTTGTGTTCATTGTGGTGTCCTATGTGCAGATCTTCAGGGCCGTGCTGAGGATCCCCTCTGAGCAGGGACGGCACAAAGCCTTTTCCACCTGCCTCCCTCACCTGGCCGTGGTCTCCCTGTTTATCAGCACTGCCATGTTTGCCCACCTGAAGCCCCACTCCATCTCCTCCCCATCCCTGGATCTGGTGGTGTCTGTTCTGTACTCGGTGGTGCCTCCAGCAGTGAACCCCCTCATCTACAGCATGAGGAACCAGGAGCTCAAGGATACCCTGTGGAAACTGATGGCTGGATTTCTTCTGAACCTATAAACTCTCTCTGTCTTCTTCTACATAAGAAGACATTCTCATTGCAGGTTCATCCTGTGTGTAGTATTTTTTGTCTCTAGTTGTGAGTTTGTTTTTTTTTAATGATAATATTTTTATTCCCTTTGTAATTCACTGCCTGCTTTTCTTTTCTCAGTGAGTGGCTGTGTCAATGTGGAATCGTGTTCTCTGTGTCTAAGCAAAATAAAGGATCCTTCACCAGTATTTTTCACTGACATTCTTTCTCCAAGACCTTTCTGGAGCTGCAGTGGTAGTTCCCATGTGCATGGGTAGAAGGGAAGAGAGTCCAGCATGGTAGCCCTGCCAGGGAGCACCAGCGCTTGGTCTTCCAGAGCTGTTCTGGTTCCACTCCCACACTCTCCTTCTCATCCCTTGTGTTGGTGCAAGGCCTGAGTGCTCTGGCAGTTTGGTCCCCGTCCTGCTGTGTGTCAGTGCTGTGAGCACAGGCAGGGACAGGCAATGGGCACTGCTGTGACAGAGCTGGCCTCTGTAACAGTTCTTCTATAAAGAAAAGTGATCTCCTATGGGTAGGGCCTGAGGGTTTAGGTCTTCTTGCAAAGCTTCTCCCACGAACACGCCCAAGAAAGTTACCCACAGATGAAACACCATTGTTCGGCTGGTCAGTGTGTGTGTGCAGGGCTGGCACACAGTAGTGTCCTCTCACAGCCAGGCCTCCTGCCAGAGACCTGCAGGACCAGCAGAGCAGGGGCTGGGTTGTGCCCCTGTGCACTGGACACCCCTCAGAAGGAACCTCAGGTCAATCATCATGGACTGGCCCCTCACAACCTCCATTTCCAGCACTGAGGGCTCACCCACACAGGCTGTTCTTCCCTCCGTGGAGGGACACTGAATGAGTAGGTCAGCAGTCCAAGATTGTATCGTACAGATTGTATTGTACAGTGAGCACACACACCATGTACGTGAGGTGACATGAACCCGAGTGAGCACAAACACCATCAACTGTTCTTTGGGGTTCCATGAACGCCTATAGTTCAGACAAGATCTTGAGATTACATCATGATCGAAGTAACATCCCATTGTTAACTGCCTGAATGCAGCACTGAGATGTGCTTCCTTCAACCAAGGGCCTTGTGTCCATTCTTCCTGCCAGGGGACATCTCAGATGGGTGCAGAGCAGGGTGACACACCAAAGGGATGAGGTGCCTCCTGTCCTTTGTGAGTGTCAACAGTAGGCCAGAGGGACACTGTGACTCCTGCCTCTGTAAAAGGGACAGACTCTGTCTCTGAGCATCCCTGGGTGCATAAGGAGTCCATGAGGCCAGCTTAGACATGGATGCCTGGCAGACCCTGACGTTTGTGTGTGTGACTCCAGGAACAAACCTCACTGCCCCAGTGAGATTGATCTCAGCTGCCTTGGACAGGATCATTGCAAGTGCTCCTGTCTGCTCTGTCACCCTTGCCCATGATTCCCGATTGTGCTCTCAAAAGTGCCATAGGAACCAGAATGGTTCTGGAGTCCTTAAAAAATGCAGACCTCAAACCCATCTTCAAGAAGAGCAGGAATAGGAACTGCGAGAATAACAGGGTGGCCACCCAACCTCCCTCCCTGGGAAGGGGATGGGACGTATCCTCCTGCAGCCGTTTCCAGGAATGTGAAGGACAAGGAAGGGACTGCTGAACCCAAATGGACAGGGGAAAGAAAGGCATGTTGTGTACAGGGTGTTTGCAAGGCTCAGCCGTGGTCTCCTTCTGGCCAGAGTGGTGCTGATGGCGCTCAAGAAGTGGATGCTGGATGGGAAGTTGGCTGAACTGTCAAGCCCAAATGTCATCAGTGGTACAAAGTCCTCCATGCAGCCAGTTACTGGTGTCATCTCTCAGTGACCAGCACTTGGGGAACACTGTTGAACATCTTTATTCTCCCCTCCTATGATGTAATGGAGTGAACTTTCAGTGCCTTTGAGGATGATGGAGTCCTTGAGCAACCTCACCTGGTTCACCCTGCCCTAAGCAGGAGAGTGAGACAAGATGAGTGAGACAAGGGTTCTCTGCAAACCTGAGTTATTCTGTGATTTGACAGAATTTTTGCCTTGGAGAGGTTTCTGGAGAGGGAATAGGTAGAATAATAACAATAAAAATAAATAAATAAATGAAAAATAAGGCTGTAGAGGAGATCTAGAAGTTGTTAACATAAAAACAGCAGTTGCAGTGAGGAGTGCTTTTCACTCACAGTGTTAGTGGGAAATATATTTGACAAATTTGAACAAGGTGAGGAAGCGAGATGGGTGTCTGCAGCCTGTGGGAAAGAGGGGCAGGTATAGGACTGAGTAGAACACGCTTCAGTCTTGGGAGGTCCTGGGTGCTAAGGAGGAGGATGGATGAGTGTGGTATTATGAGGTCAGTTGTGTTTCAGACACTCATAATCCAATCAGAATCCTGTGGCTGTGAAGGGGACAGTGAGGTCAGTTCTGTCTCTGAAGGTGACAGCCCAGCAGCAGGGACATGGCTGGGAAAGAACCTCTGCCTAGGTGCCCACAGGCCCTACCCAGGAGATGGGTAGGAGATGCCTTAGAGATGTGTTATCATGTCCATCCCACCTGAGAACATGACGGGACAGCAGCAGGAACATGGTCGTGTCTGTCAGAGAAGCTGAGCGGCCCGTAGCAGTCATGGGATTTAGAAAATCATGGTGAGGTCAGGTAAAAGACCACAAGAAGCCTAATGGGTTGGGTTCCCTGCATGAAGGGCAGTTTCTGAAGCGGCTGAGCTTTCCATGGTAGTTGGAAAAGCAGAAGAGAGAAAAAAAAAATGCAAAGTGCAATTTGGAAGGTGAGGATTGGATATGAGGAGGAAGAAATGTCAGTGGAAGGGCAGTGCTGTGGTGCAAGAGGTCACCCAGAGGGAGCTGGATCAGCCCATGGTTTGTGTTCCAAAGAGCAGCCAGTGAGGGTGCAGACACAGCAGTGAAGGTGCAGAAATGCTGGGGTGAGAACAGGTGGGGAAGCGAGATGGGTGTCTGCAGCCTGCAGGGAAAGAGGAGCAGGGGTAGGACCGTGTAGAACAGCCCGTGGTGGAGATGGCAAAGGGCGCTGGCAAGGCTGGAAGGGACCCACAGAACCCAGGTGTCTGTCCCCTTGGCCATGGGAATTGTCTCCGCCACTGAGGCCCAGGAGAAGCCATGTTGTCCTCATGGCACTGGGGCCTCGTTGCCTCCTTGCAGTCCCTTGGGGAAGCTGGAAGTTGTTGCACCAGTGTTGCCCTTCCCTGGGCCTTGCACACCCACATCCCATGGTCCCAGGAAGAGCCCTGAGCCATGTGTGAGGGACAGGATCCCCCTTCCCATTGCCTGGAGGTCATGGCTTCTCCTTTCTGCTTCAGAAAGCAAACCAAGGGGTTTCTCAGCATCAGAGCTGAAAAGAAGACTAAAAGGAGACCTCATGGTGGCTACAGCTTCCTCACAAGGGGAGAAGGAAGGGTAGGTACTGATCTCTTCTCTGTGGTGACCATTGACAGAACCCAAGGGAATGGAAGAAAGATGTGCCAGGGGAGGGTCAGTTGGACAGGAGGAAAAGGTTCTTCACCCAGAGGTGCTGGACACTGAACAGGCTCCCAGGGAGGTGTCACGGCCCCAACCTGACAGTGTTCAAGAAGAGACTGGACAATGTCCTCAGACACAAGGGGTGACCTGTGGGGTGTCCTGTGCAGGGACAGGAGTTGGATTCAATGATCCTTGTGGGTCCCTTCCAACTCAGGACATTCTACAATTCTATGAAATACTAGCTGAAAAGTCCATGTTTTCATTGTACAGATGAGTTGTAACCATACACATCATGTGCATGTCCAATGTGTGCACATGATGAGATGAGCCCAAGGGAGCACAAATGAACCTTGGGGTGCCATAAAGGTCAGTGGGACAGAGATGATGTTCAGGGGTCTCTTCCAACCTGCAGTATTGTAGGATTCCATGAATCTTTTCCTTGGAGAGCTCTATCAAGAGAGATATAAAATGCCCCAGAGTAAATAGAGCAGGTCCTCTGAGGAACGTTTCTGCACTCAAACCCTTGATAGGAAATCTGTTGGATACATTTGATGAAAGCAGCTCAGTTCTATCTGCTCACACACTGGACCACAAGGAGGGTGATGGCTGGGTACGATGCCATGTGGTCACTTGTGTCTCAGGAACTCATAGTCCAGCAGGAAGCCAATGGCTGTGCAGGGCACTGTGAGGTCACTTCTGCCTCTGCAGGGGATAGGCCAACAGCAGGAACATGGCTGGGAAAGGACTGTGAGGTCACACACACCAGACGAGCAATCGGGTCCAATCAGCATGGCTTTGTGAAAGGCAGGTCCTGCTTGACCAGCCTGATCTCCTTCTATGACAAGATGACCGGCTGAGCAGATGAGGGAAAGTCTGTCGTGGGGAGTGAATCCGCCACACAGGCTGTGGGTGTTGTGTCCTTAGACTGCAGTAAAGCCTTTGACACCGTATCCCACAGCATCTCCTGGAGAAGGTGCAGCTCATGGCCTGGATGGTGTATCTGTGATGGGTCAAGAACTGGATGGAGGGCCGGGCCCAAAGAGTTGTGGTGAACAGTGCGAAATCCACTTGGCCTCCAGTCCCAAGTGGTGTCCCCAGGGCTCAGTATTTGGCTCAGTTCTATTTAACCTTTATCAATAATCTTGATGAGGGGATGGAGTGCAGCCTCAGTAAGTTTGCAAATGACACCAGGTTGGGTGGGAGTGTTGATTTGCTGGTGGGTGGGAAGGCCACACAGAGAGATCTGGACTAGCTGGATTGTTGTGCTGAGGCCAATTGCCTGAGGGCACTGGGTCCTGGATAGGGTCACAACAACCCCAGGCAGCGCTACAGGCTTGGGGAAGAGAGGCTGGAAAACTGCCTGATAGAAAGGGATCTGGGGGTGTTGATCAACCGCGGCTGAACATGAACCTGCATGTGCCCAGGTGGCCAAAAAGGCCACCAGCATCCTGCCTTGTATCACTAAGGGGAGACCTCGCTGTCCACAACTGCCTGAAGGGAGGTTGGAATACGGAGGGTGTTGGTCTCTTCTATGAAGTAGCAAGTGACTGGACAAGAGGAAATGGCCTCAAATTGTGCCAGGGGAGGTTTAGATTGGATATTAGGAAAAAATTCTTCCTGGAAAGGGTTGTCAGGCAATGGAACAGTCTGCCCAGGGCAGTGGTGGAGTTGCCATACCTGGAAGGGTTTAAAAGGTGTTTAGATGAGGTTCTTAGGGACATGGTTTAGTGCTAGATTTATTTTATGGTTGGACTCAATTATACTGAGAGTCTCTTTGAACTGAAATAGTGCTATGATTCTCTGTTACCAACTGGAAAATTCTTCTATCTCTTCTTCAAAGTGCTCTTCACACACCTGCCTCTTTACCTATAGTCCTGAAACTTCTCTAAATAAGCACACAATCTTGAATAGCAGATGTAAATGATGAAAGCACCATGGCTCTATCAGTCTGGTCTGATCCCTGCCAGTCCCAGGCAAACACCTCAGGTACACGGGGGCCTCTCGAGGTTTGCACGGGGTGCTTATAGTGAGACCATGGAGCTCAGTCCGAAAATCTGAGAACTCCCCTCAAAACTGAAAAACAAAACCAACAACAACAAAAAGAACAAAAAGCCCCACACTCTTTTTTTCATCAGATTAAATAATTCAATATTTCCATTAAAATATCCATGGAAGTTCTGTTCTGTCAAACTATGAATTTTCAGTATGTGTATGAACTGTGGGAGATGAAACATTGACCTTTCCCTGTGCTTGCATTGCCAGAATTCTGTCCATCACAATGTGTATTTAATCCCCTGAACATCCAGGAGTTTCTGCCTGTCCTTATCCAGCTCACCATGTCTGAACTCATCTCTTCAGAAGCCTGTCTGAACATTTGCACTTTCCATGGCTCCCCAGAGGTTCTTCACCTCTCACTCTTTGCTCATTCAGAACCTCTCAGCTCTCACTCTGCTTTGAGTTTCAGGCAGGTAAAGTCTTTCAGCAGTTGCTCTCGTACTCCCTACAGGCAACTCTTCAATTATGGCAATGGACCTCGCTGGAAACTGCTTAATTTAACCATAGAACTGAGAAACATCACTAAGTTCTGTTGCATTTTTTGTTTTGTTTCCTCTAATTAAAAATTCCCCCGGTGCCTGTTTACTTGCAGTTCTCTGAGGAAATATGAAATAATTCCTGCAAAGAAGCTGTAACAATGAGGTGCAAACTTCAGTGCGGAATCTGATGTAAAGAAATGTGCTGTAAATCCCAGGAGGGCCAATGAGCAGAACAGGGAGTTTGGGGAGCTGAATATAGATTTCCTGCTAACAATCTGAGTAGAGAAACATTCTTCACAGGAACTGCTCTGTTTATTTGACACCTTTTAGGTCTCCTCCTCTGCCTGTATATTTTATTTTCTTGTTCCTCCACCTGTTCCTTCTTCCAAAACCTTTCCAAGGGAAAGGTTCCTTGAATCACACAGTAACTCAGGTTGAACATCATCTTGTCTCACTGTCCTGCTCAGGGCAGGGTGAACCAGGTGAGGTTGTCCAAGGCCTCTGCCCAGCTTTGCACCATCCACAAAGGAGCTGAAGGTTCACTGCGTCACATCATACAGGGGAGAATAAAGACATTCCACAGTGTTGGCCCAAGTGCTGGTCCCTGAGGGATTCCTCTGGTAACTGGTCTATGGGGCACTTTTACCAGTGGTGACATTTGGGCTCTATGGGGTCTACAGATGCTATATAAAATGCTGTGTAAAAGGATGTGCTCATGTTTTTGTGGCAGTAGTGTATTGAAAAATTAAAATGTCATGAGTTTGCCAGTTTAAGAGTTGGGGTGTTCAGCTGGAGAAGAGAGGCTCCTGGGAGACGTTATTGCAGCCTTTCTGGACCGAAAAGGGGCCGATAAGAACGATGGGGACAGACTTTTGAGCAGGGCCTGTTGTGTAGGACAAAGGGTGATGGTTTAAACTAGAATAGGAGAGAGTCAAGGAGTGAAATGAGGAAGAGATGTTTTACACTGAGGGTGGTAAAACACTGGGACAGGTTTCCCAGAGAGGTGGTGGATGAACCATCCCTGGAGACATCCCAGGCCAGGTTGGATGGGGCTCTGAGCACCCTGAGCTGGTGAAGATGTCCCTGATCACCGAAGGGAGTTGGACCAGATGGGCTGTGAATGTCACTTCCAACTCAAACTACTTTGTGATTCTAGGATTCAGTGACAGGAAAGACTGGATGTATCAATGCTTGATTGCTGGAAAAGGTCTTGTCTGGCTTGCGTGAACCAAGTTGGCAGCTTCACCCAGCAGCTCTCCACGCCCGAGTGGAGAGCTGACCCACTTCTGTACAACCAACCCTGCTCCTGCCCCACAGTGCCCAGAGGATACTGCCCAGAGCCCCCAGGATGGGGATGCTGTGAAGTGGATGCCCCCTCAGAAAGCCAGGGAGAGCTGCATGTCATGAAGATGATGGAGTGGAGCATGTCCCATGTGAGGAGGTGATTCTGGTGCCATTTTGAGCCCTGAGGTGATTCTGGCACCACTATTTTAAGGCAGCTTGGGGGTCACTCCCTTGTTCTTCTTTCTTCCCTGGTAAGACCACACCTGGAATATTGTGTCCAGTTGTGGCCCCTCAGCTCCAGAAGGACAGGGAACTGCTGGAGAGAGCCCAGTGCAACCACCAAGATGCTGAAGGGAGTGGAGCATCTCCCGTGTGAGGAAAGGCTGAGGGAGCTGGGGCTCTGAAGCTGGAGGAGACTGAGGGGGGACTCATTCCTGGGGATCAATATGGAAAGGGGCAGTGTCAGGAGGATGGAGCCAGGCTCTTCTGGGTGACAACCAGTGACAGGACAAGGAGCAATGGGTACAAACTGGAACACAAAAGGTTCCGCTTAAATTTGAGAAGAAATTTCTTCTCAGTGAGGGTGATAAAACACTGGCCCAGGCTGCCCAGGGAGGTTGTGGAGTCTCCATCTCTGCAGACATTCAAACCCGCCTGGACACCTTCCTGTGGAACCTCAGCTGGGTGTTCCTGCTCCGTGGGGAGATTGCACTGGGTGAGCTTTCCAGGGCCCTTCAACCCCTGACATCCTGGGATTCTGTGATTAGTGAGGGGTTGCTGGGAACACTGGTGGGGTTGCTGGAATCACTGGGGGGGGCAGCTGGGATGGTTACTGGGAACACTAAGAGGATTTGTGAGGGAATATTGGGAACCCTGGGAGGTTTACTGGGAGCACTGGGGGTTTACTGGGACTTCTTGCAGGATTACTGGGAACAATAGGGGTTGCTGGGATCACTGGAGGGGTTAGTGGGGGGTTACTGGGAGCACTAGGAGGATTAGTGGGTGTTACTGGGAGCACTGGAAGGATTGCTGGGAATACTGGGTATTGCTGGGAGGGTACTTGGAGCACTAGGAGGATTAGTGGGTGTTACTGGGAGAACTGGGAGGGTTGCTGGAAATACTGGGAATTGCTGAGGAGTACTTATATCACTAGGTGGTTACTGGGAGGGTTACTGAGAGGGTTACTGGGAGGGTTACTGGGAGGCTCACTGGGAACACTACAAGGATTACTGGGTAACACTGGGTGGGTTATTGGAACCACTGGGTCAGTCTCTGGGGTCATTACTGGGAGCACTGGGGGTTTACTGGGAGTTACTGGAGGATTACTGGGAACAATGGTGGTTACTGGGAGCACTGTGAGTGTTAGTGGGGGATTACTGGGAGCAATGGGGGGGCTTCTGGGAGTCACTGGCTGCACTGGGGGGGTTGCTGGGAACACTGGGAGGGTTATTGGGAACACTGGGGTTTGCTGGGGAGTTACTGGGAGCACTAGGTGGTTACTGGGAGCACTGGTAAGGTTACAGGGAGGGTTACTGGGAACACCAGGAGAATTAGAGGAGGGTTTCTGGGAACAGTGAGAGGGTCACTGGGAGCACTGGGGGTTTACTGGGAGTACTTGCAGGATTACTGGGAACAATGGGGGTTGCTGGGAGTATGGGGAGGATTACTGGGAACATGGGCAGTTGGTGGGGCCTTACTGGGAGCACTAGGTTGTTACTGGAAGCACTGTGGGGGCTTGATGGGAGCACTGGGAGGGCTACTGGGAGCATTTGGGTTCATTAGGAGTTGCTGGAGGATTACTGGGAAAGTTACTGGGAACACTGGGAGGGTACTGGGAACAGTGGGTGGGTTACTGGGAGCACTAAGAGGATTTTTGGGAGCACTGGGAGGGTTACTGGGATGACTGGGAGGGTTACTGGGGGTTTTGCTGGGAGCAGTGGCAGGGTTACTCAGAACACTGGGCATTGCTGGGGCTCACATGAAAGCACTAGGTGGTTACTGGGATCACTGGGAGGGCTAGTGGGGGATCACTGGGAGCAATGGGGTGTTGCTGAGGCTCACTGTGAGCACTGAGAGAGGTTGGTGGGAGCACTGGGAGGTTTACTGGGAGGGTTACTGGGAACAGTAGGATGATTAGTGGGGGGTTAATGGGAACACTACGTGGTTACTGGGAGCATGGGGAGGGATACTGGGAGTACTGGGGGTTTACTGGGAGCTCTTGGAGGATTACTGGGAACAATGGAGGCTGCTGGGATCACTGGAAAGGTTAGTTGGGGGTTACTGGGAACACTGGAGGGGTTACTGGGGGTTATTGGGTGCACTGGAGTGGTTAGTGGGAGGGTTACTGGGAGCACTGGGAGCATGAGGGTGATACTGCTGTGGGTGTCTATCACAATCCACCAGCTCAGGGTGAGGACGTTACCGAGGCCTCTCCAGCAGCTGAGAGCGGCCTCAGTCACAGGCCCTGGTTGCCGTGGGGGTTTGAACTCCCCTGTGTTTCTGGAAGGACGACTCAGCCAGACACAGTCCAGGAGGTTCACCAAGTGCATCCATGAGAACTTCCTGATGCAAAGGGTGGAGGAGCCGACTGGGAGAGGAGCTGCTGGACCTCATCCTCACTAACAAGGAGGGTCTGGTTGAAGCGGTAAAGGTTGAGAGCTGCCTTGTTTGCAGCGACCATGAGATGGTGCAGTTCAGGATCTCGTGGCAGGAGCAGGATAGCAAGCAGAATTGCAACCCTGGACTTGAGCAGGGCAAACTTTGGCCTATTCAGGCAATTGCAGGGGGAAATCCCCTGGGCAAGGCTGCTTGAAGGTAAAGAGGCCCAAGATAGTTGGTCAGTGTTCAGGGACTGTTTGTACCGGGCACAAGATCAGAGCATCCCAACACGTAGGAAGTGAAGGAAGGGAGCCAGGAGACCTGCGTGGTTAAACAGGGAGATGCTGGGGATGCTCAAGTGGAAGAGGAGAGTTTATAGATCATGGAAGGAGGGTCTGGCCACTTGGGGAGAATATCAGGCTGTTGTCAGAGGGTGTAGGGAGGCAACTAGGAAAGCTAAGGCCTCCTTAGAATTAAACCTGGCGAGAGGGGTCAAGGACAACAGGAAGAGCTTTTTCCAATAGGTGGCAGATAAAACTAACAGCAGAGACAATGTAGGCCCACTGATGAACGAGGTGGGTGCCCTGGTGACAGAAGATACAGAGAAGGCAGAGTTACTGAATGCTTCTTTGTCTCTGTCTGCTCTGCCAGGGGCTGTCCTGAGGAGCCCTGTACCACTGAGACCCATGGGGAAAGCAGGACAATGGAGGAGTTTGCCTGGGTTGATGAGGACTGGGTTAGGGAGCAGTTGGACAATCTGGACATCCATAAATCCATCGGTCCGGATGGGATGCACCCGCGGGTGCTGAGGGAGCTTGCTGAGGTCATTGCTGGACCGTTCTCCATCATCTTTGCCACGTCTTGGGAAACAGGAGAGGTGCCTGAAGACTTGAGGAAAGCAAATGTCACTCCAGTCTTCAAAAAGGGCAAGAAGGAGAACCCAGGTAACTATAGACTGGTCAGCCTCACCTCCATCCCTGGGAAGGTGATGGAACAACTTACCCTTGGTGCCATCTCAAAGCATATCAAGGATAAGAGGGTCATTAGGGGCAGTCAGCATGGCTTCACCAAGGGGAAGTCGTGCTTGACCAACCTCATAGCCTTTTATGAGGACATAACAAGGTGGATGGATGATGGCAAAGCAGTGGATGTGATCTACCTTGACTTCAGTAAAGCATTTGACACCGTCTCCCACAGCAACCTTGCTGCTAAACTGAGGGAGTGCGGTCTGGATGAGCGGGTAGTGAGGTGGACTGTGAACTGGCTGAAGGGAAGAAGCCAGAGAGTTGTGGTCAATGGGCAGAGTCCAGTTGAGGCCTGGATCCAGTGCAGTGCCCCAGGGGGCAGTGCTGGGGCCAGTATTATTCAATATACTCATCAATGATTTGGACGAGGGAATAGAGTGACTGTCAGCAAGTTTGCTGGTGACACCAAGCTGGGAGGAGTGGCTGACACTGGAAGCTGTGCTGCCATCAGAGACCTGGACAGGCTGGAGAGTTGAGTGGGGGAAAATTTAATGAAATATAACAAGGGCAAGTGTGGAGTCTTGAATCTGGGCAGGAACAACCCCAGGTTCCAGTATAAGTTGGGGAACAGCCTGCTAGAGAGTAGTGTAGGGGAAAGGGCTTTGGGGGTCCTCGGGACAGCAGGGTGACCATGAGCCAGCACTGGGCTCTTGTGGCCAGGAAGGCCAATGGTACCTGGGGTGGGTTAGAAGGGGGTGGTCAGTAGGTCAGAGAGGTTCTCCTGCCCGTCTGCTCTGCCCTGGGGAGACCACAGCTGGAATATTGTGTCCAGTTGTGGCTCCTCAGTTCCAGAAGGGCAGGGAACTGCTGGAGAGAGTCCAGCGCACCCACCACGATGCTGAAGGGAGTGGAGCATCTCCCGTGTGAGGAAAGGCTGAGGGAGCTGGGGCTCTGGAGCTGGAGAAGAGGACACTGAGGGGTGACCTCATGAGTGTTCATAAATATATAAAGGGTGAGTGTCAGGAGGATGTAGCCAGGCTCTTCGCGGTGACAACCAATGATAGGACAAGGGGTAATGGGTGCAAACTGGAACACAGGAGGTTCCACTGAAAGATGAAAATAAACTTCTTCCCGGTGCGGGTGGCAGAGCCTGGCCCAGGCTGCCCAGGGAGGTTGTGGAGTCTCCTTCTCTGCAGACATTCAAACCCGCCTGGACACCTTCCTGTGGAACCTCAGCTGGGTGTTCCTGCTCCATGGGGAGATTGCACTGGATGAGCTTTCCAGGTCTCTTCCAATCCCTGACATTCTGGGATTCTGAGATCTCGTCCCCCAGTCTGTCTGTACAGACAGGGTTGCTGTGTCTCAGATGCAAAATGCTACCCCCGGTATATCTGACAGCATTTGTGCTCACTTCTGTTAATCTCATCTCACGTACATGATGTGCATGCACACATCTCATCTGTAGAACACAAACATTCTTCTTCTTACCAACTCATTCATTGTCTTTCCATGGAGGGACAAAGAACCGCTCTGAGCTGGGGTGAGAGGCCAGTGATGGAAATGGACATTGTGAGGGATTAGTCCATGATGATTGGGGCAGATTGTGTTGGGTGTCCAGTGCACAGGGGCACAGCACAGACCCTGCTCTGCTGGTCCTGCAGGTCTCTGGCAGGAGGCCTGGCTGTGAGAGGACACTGCAGGAGGTTCTGAGAAAAAGTTTGAATGAAGACCTAAGCCTTTCTTTCTGGAAAGGCTGTTCTGAGGCCAGCTCTGCCACACAATCCCCATCGCCTGTCCCTGCTTGCGATCACAAGTGATACACAGCAGGATGGTGACAAAGGTGCCAGAGCACGCAGTGCTGGTGCTCCCTGGCAGTGCTGCCATACTGGACTCTTTTCCTCTCCATCCAGACACACAGGAACTGTCCCTGCAGCTCCAAAAAGGCCTTGGAGTTAGGATGTCAGCAGAAAAATATTTCCTGAAGGGCCCTTTATTTTGTTTATACACAGAGAGCACCATTCCTCATCATCACAGCCACTCAGTGAGAAGAGCAGACAGTGAATTTCAAAGGGACTTAAAACATTATCACAATGAAAAAAACACAAATAGAGAAAAAAAGTACTGCAGACAGGATGAACCTGCAAAGAGTTAGACTATAACTCTTACGTAGAAGAAGATAGATACAGTTTATAGCTTCAGAAGAAATCGAGTCATATGTTTCTGCAGGGCGTCCTTGAGCTCCTGGTTCCTCATGCTGTAGATGAGGGGGTTCACTGCTGGAGGCACCACCGAGTACAGAACAGACACCACCAGGTCCAGGGATGGGGAGGAGATGGAGGGAGGTTTCAGGTGGGCAAACATGGCAGTGGTGACAAACAGGGAGACCACGGCCAGGTGAGGGAGGCAGGTGGAAAAGGCTTTGTGCCGTCCCTGCTCAGAGGGGATCCTCAGCACGGCCCTGAAGATCTGCACATAGGACAGCACAATGAACACAAAACACCCAAATGCTAAACAGACACCAACCACAATAAGCCCAAGTTGCCTGAGGTAGGAGTGTGAGCAGGAGAGCTTGAGGATGTGGGGGATTTCACAGAAGAACTGGTCCAGCCCCATGAGATAAATGCTTCTTTTCAGGGGTACTTGGAAAGATCATTCTTGTGCTTGGAGCAGGTTGTCCTGTAAGGTTTGTTTAGGTTTCCTGAGCTCCTTCACTCTTCAGATCTACTTCCATGCCACCACCTCTATTGGTCGCCACCCCTCAGTATGTCAAAGTCTTCTCCTCTGGAGCCCACCAGCCTGTGCTCTGCTGCTGGCCTCCCTCCCTGCCCTCTGGTGCCTGGGACCCCACTGTTTCCTGGTCACAACAGCCAAGGTGGACACTGATGTTCACATCCCTCACCACCTCTTCCTTGTTTCACAATTCACGTTCACCAACGTCAGACAGAACTGATTTCAGCTGCTCCAAGATGGACCCACGCCTTCCAAATCTGAGCCACTCAGGGATGCTGGCAGCACCTCTGGGATATTGAATTTGAGAAAGGGTAAAAAAAGCTGCACAACAGCAGGTGGGAGAGAGGAGGAAGGAAATGTGAGAGAAAAGCACTGCAGACACCAAGGTCATATCCCATAGGACCCAAGCAGGTCCCTCAGCAGGTCAAAGCTTGCTCTCCTGAAATCCTGCTCTTTGCCTTGTTATCATCTCCCAGGAGCCTCAGCTCCACTTTCCCATCCCTGACTGTTCCATCCTGACCAACTCTTTGTGGTTTGTAAGTGTGAAGTCCCACAGGGCACCTCACCTCACTGACCCCTCAGACACCCGTGTCAGGAAGATGTTGTCAATGAGCTCCAAACCCTCCTGGAAGGCTGGTGCCTTGCAGATATTGGGATATCTCAGGTCTGCCATGAGGACACAGCCCTGGAAACATGAGGCTTCTTTCATCTGTTTGAAGAAGGCATCATCTAATTCCTCTTCCTGACCAGTGAGTCTGCAGCTGATGTCCAGTGACCACAACATTGCCCATGTTGTTCTGCCCTCTCATGCTGACTCCTCAAAATTCAGCTGACATTGTCTGTCCCCAGGCAGAGCTCCACACATTCCTGCTGTTCTCTGACATAAAGGACAACTTGCCCTTGGAGTCCAGACATGGCATTACGAGTACCAGGCCCCCAAGACCCCACAGTTTCTCCAGGAGATGGTATTTATAGTGCCCTGCAGCTCCTTATCTTGTTATCTTGGGAGACACACCCCCATCAGGACAAGCCCTCTACATGCAAACAATAACAGCTGAGCAAATGGAACTTCAGTCCAGGGAGAGGACACAACTTTGAGGAAATCTGGGATTCACCCGTCAGAAAGCTCTTCAGTTTTACAAGGAGAAGTGAAACATTCTGCATAAGGGTGGGAGAATTACCCTACACATCAGGATAGAGCAGGACCTGACATGCTGAGCAGTGACCCTGAGGAGAAGGGCCTGGGCACTCCAAGGTCCCCACACAAGCCCATGGTGCATGCTCACCATGAACAAGGCAGCTGCACACGGGGCTGCATGAGGAGGAGCGGGGGCACACAGACACCTGGAGTTCTCATCCCATTCGGTTCAGCACTGCTGTGACCCCACGCACACGGGGGTGTGCCAGTGTGCGGCTTCCCAGTTTGGAGAAGCAGGGAGGAACTGGAGAGTGCAGGGCTCTGCCAAGCAGGTTCAGCACCTTGTGCACATGGTGTGGGATGCTGAGGGACCTGGGCTGCTTTGGCCCAGCAGCGCTGGGGAGGCTGCAGCAGTGCAGGAGTAGCCGGAGAGTGCTTGAAGAGTGGTTTCAGAGGTGGTGGAGTTTTTCTTCCTAGTGGGAAAGAGCATGAGAAGGAAATAATGGCCCAAAGTGCAGCTGGGGAGGTCCAGGCTGGACATGAGCAGCAAGGAAGGTGACTGGAAGGGCACTGCTGTGGTGGAGCAGGTCAGCAGAGGGAGTCTGCATCAGCCCAAGGCTTTGTGCTCCAAGGAACAGCTGGGGAGGATGCAGAGATGTCAGCAAAGGAAGGAAGATAGTCAGACAAGAGTAAGGTGGGGCAGCAGGGGGGATGTCTGCAGCCTGCAGGGAAAGAGGTGCAGGGGATGCCACAGCACAGGACAGGCTGTGGTGGAGATGATCAAGGGATGTAAAGGGCTGAAACCCCCAGCAGACATGAGCTCCTTCTCCCCTTGGCTATGGCTGTTGTCTGCACCTCTGATGCCTGTGAGGAGACACCTTGTCCTTCCAGCACAGGGGCCTCATGGCCTCCTTGTCCCCAGCCAGGAACCTGGGAGGTGTGGGACCATAGTCCTGCCCTTGGCCTTGCACAGACCCACATCACACTGTCCCAGGAAGGGCCCTGGGCAACGTGGGATGGACAGGATCTGCCTTCCCAGGGCTGGGGGTCAGGGCTTGGCCCTTTGGTTAATGAAACACATCCAGGTTTACTCAGCATCAGAGAGACATTTACTTTGCTTTTCCTGATCTGTCATCTCTGCCTCCATTTTTCTGTTTTAACCCGACTCTGTGGATGGTTTCTCAGTTGTGTCCCTCAGTGGGACCCAATAACATTGCAAGAAACTTTGGAGTTTGATTCTGACTTTCACTTCTTGAGAAGTTGCATCAACTCCACCTCAGGGTCTGAGGTCAATGGGCACAGCACCAAACCCACCAGGGGGGTCATTAAAGTGCCTTGGGCTGCTCCTGTGCTGCTGAGCTGGGCTGGGCTCCTGGGACAGAGGGAGCTCCTGGCAAGCGGCAGCGCTGCAGAGAGACAGCTCTGCCCAGGAGCAGCTCCTCTGCACAGCGCAGCAGGGCTGAGGGCTCTGCCTGGGGATCTCAGGGAGACGAGCAAGGCAGAGAGAGATGAAAGGTGGTCAGGATTGGGAGGATGACTGAGAGCTCACTGGAGGAGAAGCCTTTGCAGCCCATGCCATGGTAAGTCTCTGCATGCAGGGCAATGCAGCTGTAGCTAATGGAGGCATCTCCTAAAACTGGCACAGGCACAGCTGGTGGGATCTGTAAGGAGGGGATCTTGTCAGGCAATGCTGAACAGCTGTGAAGCCGGGTGAGCACCCAGGGGTGCCCAGGGCTGTCCTGCAGAGCAGGGTCCCTGCACCCCAGGGCTGTGCTGGGGCAGGGACTCTGCCGCCTGCCAGGGTCAGCGCTCAGCCTGACCGGGGAGATCCCCACAGTGCTGCAGGGAGAAGCTTCAGGGGAAAGGAGCATCCCCCATAAGGGTAGGAAAGGTGCTTCTGCTGTTGAGAGGGTACTGTGTGGGTCAGCACTGCTCACAGCTCCAGATGTCCTGCAGGATTCTTCCAAGGGGACGCCCCAAGGAGAAGATCAATGCAAGGATTACCTGACAGATAAGGAGCTTTCCTTAGCCTGTCTTTTCAGTTTCCTATCCCAAGGGGTTGGGGGTGCAGGAAAGGATAAAATGAAAATGAGCTCTCATGCTTAAACAAGTCACTGAGACTCCTGAAGTGCAACTCTGAGTGATCAGTACATCTGCCAGAAGGCTCATAACATCCCTTCACCACCCCTCTGCCTGTGCACAGCACCTGCATCACCTTTGCTGGACCCGTCAGCCTCAGTCTGACCTGTCCTGTTTTACAACCTGCAAACAGGAAGATGCCCCCAGGCAGTGCCCTGTGAACAGGCAGGATCTGTAGGGCCAGGGGGAGGGCACAGAGGGTGGGATGGGGTCTGTGAGCACTGACAGGGAAGAGACATGGACAGGGAAACACTTCCCAGGGGGAGAATCTCCAGACACCAGGGAAATGATCAGAAGTGAGAGGAAACTAAACCCGGAATTGTTATGGGAGGGAGAACAGAGAAAAGTCCCTGTGATCCCCTGCAGTGCAGATCCCTTCTGTGAGCAGCCCCCTGGCCTCCTGTCCCACCCAGCAAAGCCTCTGCCCTCAGGGCCGGGGGCTCCAAGGCATGAAGCAGCTCCTGTGCAGCCAGAGCTCCAGTTCCTCTGCAGAGCACAGGGGCTGAGAGCAGCTGCCCGGAAACGTTGGTGTCTGGGAGGTGGCTGCACAGCTGGGGAAGGGTGACGCTGTCTGAGTGCCCGGCTGCCTCTGCCCTGGCCTCTCTCACACCCACCCTCAGCACATTTTCCTTCTTGCTCCCCTGCTCTGGGTCACTGCTGTTGGGATCTTGTTGTTGCTGTCAGGCTCTCTGGGGATGGCAGTTTCAGCTGCAGAGTCACAGCCTGATCATGTGGGTCCTTTCCTGCAGGTGTGTCCATGGGAACACGTGTCCCAGGTTTGCTCTGCCCTGTGGGGCTGTGGGCAATGCAGGCTGTGGGGCTGGGAATGAGCTGAGTCTCCCTGAATCAAATGCCATCATTAGGACCCTTGTCTGTTTCACTGAGGTTTCCTTCCAAGAAGTGAGGTTCCATCCAGGATGGAAACCTGTCCTACAGCATCTGTGTGTTATCTGAAAGCCCCTCAGAGAAGTGCAGAGATGCTGCAACCAAGAAAATGCTTTTTAGGAAAGGATGAGACTTGTTTTGGTTCCATCCGACAAAGCTGATCCCCAGGACTGTCCCCTGCCCCCTGTTCCCATGCCCCCTGCTGCAGAGCAGGGCTGACTCCTCAGCAGCCAGCGGGCACAGGCCCTGCTCCTCACGGCACCTCCAGCCAGCACCACCCAGGGCTCAGACACGGAGCTGGAAGAAGGTCTGGGAAAGGACAAGGGAGCGTGGAGCAGGGGAGGGTGTGTGAGAAATGGCTTTGACTTTGCTCAGAGAAATCTCCCCTAACTTGTCAGTGTCCTATGCCCAGAGGCTGCAGATGTCCAATAGCAGCTCCATCACCCAGTTCCTGCTCCTGCCGTTCACAGACACACGGGAGCTGCAGCTCTTGCACTTCTGGCTCTTCCTGGGCATCTACCTGGCTGCCCTCCTGGGCAACAGCCTCATCATCACCACCATAGCCTGGGACCAGCACCTCCACACCCCCATGTACTTCTTCCTGCTCAACCTCGCCCTCCTCGACCTGGGCTTCATCTCCACCATTGGCTGGACCCGTCAGCCTTAGTCTGACCTGTCCTGTTTTCCAACCTGCAAACAGGAAGTTGCCCCCAGGCAGTGCCCTGTGAACAGGCAGGATCTGTAGGGCCAGGGGGAGGGCACAGAGGGTGGGATGGGGTCTGTGAGCACTGACATTTAAGAGACATGGACAGGGAAACACCTCCCAGGGGGAGAATCTCAAGGCAGCAGGGAAATGATCAGAAATGGGAGGAAACTAAACCCGGAATTGTTATGAAAGGGAGAACAGAGAAAAGTCCATGGCCAACTCTCTGTGGGACTCCAGGGCCATCTCATACACAGGATGTGCTGCCCAGATCTTTTTTTTCTTTTTCTGTGCTACAGCAGAGTATTTTCTTCTCACCATCATGTCCTACGACCACTACGTTGCCATCTGCAAACCCCTGCACTACGGGACCCTCCTGGGCAGCAGAGCTTGTGTCCACATGGCAGCAGCTGCCTGGGCCACTGGGTTTCTCTATGCTCTGCTGCACACGGCCAATACATTTTCACTGCCCCTGTGCAAGGGCAATGCCCTGGACCAGTTCTTCTGTGAAATCCCCCAGATCCTCAAGCTCTCCTGCTCAGACACCTACCTCAGGGAACTTGGGATTCTTGTGGTCAGTTGCTGTTTAGCTTTTATGTGCTTCATTTTCATCATGGTGTCCTACGTGCAGATCTTCAGGGCCGTGCTGAGGATCCCCTCTGAGCAGGGACGGCACAAAGCCTTTTCCACCTGCCTCCCTCACCTGGCCGTGGTCTCCCTGTTTATCAGCACTGGCATATTTGCTCACCTGAAGCCCCCCTCTTTCTCCTCCACATCCACGGACCTGGTGGTGTCTGTTCTGTACTCAGTGTTACCTCCAGCAGTGAACCCCCTCATCTACAGCATGAGGAACCAGGAGCTCAAGGATGCCCTGTGCAAAATCATATATAAGTGTTTTCTGGAGTAATAAACTGCCCCTCTGCTTCTGCATAGGAGTTTTAAAGTAACTTATTACAGGCTTAGCCTGTCATCTGGATTTTCTGTTTTGGTGTGTTGGTTTTTTATTGTTATAATGTTTTCATCCCCTTTCCAATTCTCTGTCTGCTTTTCTTTTATAACCACTGGCTGTATAAATGAGGAGCCGTGCTCTCCTTTTGTTTAAACAAAATAAAGGTTCGTATAGTGACTTGTTTTTCACTCTGTCCCTCCTGCAGGGCTATTTTGGAGCTGCAGGGACAGTTCCTGTGTGCATGGGTAGAAGGGAAGAGAGTCCAGCATGGCAGCACTGCCACAGAGCACCAGTGCTTGGTCTCCCAGAGCTGTTCTGGTTCCACTCCCACACTCTCCTTCTCATCCCTTGTGTTGGTGCAAGGCCTGAGTGCTCTGGCAGCTTGGTCCCCGTCCTGCTGTGTGTCAGTGCTGTGAGTGCAGGCAGGGACAGGCAATGGGCACTGCTGTGACAGAGCTGGGCTCACAACAGCCTTTCCAGATAGAAAGGTGATCTTCTTGGGGCAGGGCCTGAAGGTTTAGGTCTTCTTATAAACCTTCTCTCAAGAACATGCCCACAAAAGTGGCCACAGATGCAAACCCCAGGGCACAGCTGAACAGTGTGTGTGTGCAGGCTGGCACACAGCAGTGTCCTCTCACAGCCAGGCCTCCTGCCAGAGACCTGCAGGACCAGCAGAGCAGGGGCTGGGCTGTGCCCCTGTGCACTGGACACCCAGGGCAATCGTCATGGGCTGGACCCTCACAACCACCATTTCCAGCACTGGCCTCTCACCCCAGCTCAGAGTTCTTTGTCCCTCCATGGAATTACACTGAATGAATAGGTCAGAAGTCCATGTTTCCATGTTTGCAGAGGTGCTGGACACTGAACAGTTTCCCAGGGAGGAGTCAGGGCCCCAACCTGACAGTGATCAAGCAGAGACTGGACAAGGTCCTCAGACACACGGTGTGACCTGTGGGGTGTCCTGTGCAGGGACAGGAGTTGGAGTCGATGATCCTCGTGCGCCCCTTCCAACTCAAGAGATTCTATGATTCTATGAAATACAAGGTCAAAAGTCCATGTGTCATTGTACAGATGAGATGTAACCATACACATCATGTGGATGTCCATTGTGTGCATGTCGTGAGATGAGCCCAAGTGAGCACTGATGCTGTCAGCTGTTCCTTGGGGTGCCATAAAGGTCAGTGGGACAGAGATGGTGTTCAGGGGTCTCTTCCAACCTGTGTTATCGTAGGATTCCATGAATATTTTCCTTGGAGAGCTGTTTCAAGTGAGATATAAAATGCCCCAGAGTAAATACAGCAGCTCCTCTGAGGAACGTTTCTCCACTCAAACCCTTGATAGGAAATCTATTGGATAAATTTGATGAAAGCAGTTCAGTTTGATCTGCTCACACACCGGACCACAAGCAGGGTGATGGCTGGGTACGATGCCATGTGGTCACTTGTGTGTCAGGAAATCATAGTCCAGCAGGAAGCCAATGGCTGTGGAGGGGACTGTGAGGTCACTTCTGCCTCTGCAGGGGATAGGCCAACAGCAAGAACATGGCTGGGAAAGGACTGTGAGGTCACACATACCAGACGAGCAATCGGGCCCAATCAGCATGGCTTTGTGAAAGGCAGGTCCTGCTTGACCAGCCTGATCTCCTTCTATGACAAGGTGACCGGCTGAGCAGATGAGGGAAAGTCTGTGGTGGGGAGTGAATCCGCCACACAGGCTGTGGGTGTTGTGTCCTTAGACTGCAGTAAAGCCTTTGACACCGTATCCCACAGCATCTCCTGGAGAAGCTGCAGCTCATGGCCTGGATGGCGTATCTGCGATGGGTAAAGAACTGGCTGGAGGGCCAGGCCCAAAGAGTTTTGGTGAATAGAGCCAAATCTGATTGGTGGCTGGTCAGGAGTGGTGTCCCCAGGGCTCAGTATTGGGGCCAGTTTTGTTTAATCTCTTTATCAATGATCTGGATGAGGGCACTGAGTGCATCCTCATTAAGTTTGCAGATGCTGAGGGATCTTGGTTGACTGAGTCCAATTGTATGAGCTTCAACAAGGCAAAGTGAGAAGGGAGAGAAGGTACTGATCTCTTGTCTTTGGTGACCAATGACAGAAGCCAAGGGAATAGAAGGAAGATGTGCCAGGGTTCAGACATGATGAAGAGGTTCTTCACCCAGAGGTGCTGGACACTGAACAGGATCCCCAGGGAGGGGTCACAGTCCAAGCCTGACAGTGTTCAAGAGGAGACTGGACAACGTCCTCAGACACACGGTGTGAACTGTATGGTGTCCTGTGAAGGGACAGGAGTTGAATTTGAGGAGGATGGTCAGCAGAACTGCTACTTTGGATTTCTGAAGGGCAGACATTGACCTGTTCAGAAGGTTGGTTGGCAGAGACCCTCGGGAGGCAGTTCTGAAGGACAACGCAGTCCAGGAAGGCTGGTCTGTCTTCAGGAAGGTGATCTCAGAGGAGCAGGAGCAGCTGTCCCCATGTGCCAGAAGGTGAACTGGCGGGGAGGAAGGCCGGCCTGTCTGAGTAGAGAGCTGGGGCTGAAACATAGGAATAAAATCAGAATTTATAATCTTTGGAAGAAGTGTCAGGCTACTCAAGAGGAATACAAGAATGCCATGAAGTTATGCAGGGAGAAACTAGAAGGGCCAAAGCCCAACTAGAGTCAGGCCTGGTTACTGCTGTTAAAGACAACAAGAAATGTTTCTATAAATGTATCAGCAACAACAGGAGGGCTAAAAAGGATGTCCAGTCCCCGATGGATGCAGAGGGAAAGATAGTGACAGAAGATAAGGGAAAGGCTGAGGTATTACATACCTTTTTGCCTCAGTCTCTAAGTCAGAACAGTTGTGCTCCAGGTACCCACCACCCCAAGCCAGAAGACAGGGATAGGAAGCAGAATGAAGCCCAAATAATCCAAGAGGAAATGGTTGGCAACCTGCTACACCACTTGGATACCCACAAGTCTATGGGGTCACATGGGATGCACCCAAGGGTGCTGAGGAGCTGGCGGAGGCGATCACTGAGCCACTTCCCCTTATTTAGCTGTGGTCCTGGCTAATTAGGGAGATGCCAGTTGACTGGAAGTTGGCAGATGTGACACCCATCTACAAGAAGGGCTGGAAGGAGAATCTGGGGAACTACAGACCTGTCAGTCTGCCCTCGATGCAGGGAAAGGTCATGGAGCAGGTGATCTTGAGTAACATCAGGCAGTACATACCAGAGGATCATGTGATCAGGCCCAGCCAACAGGGGGTTATGAAAGGCAGGTACTCTGGACAAACCTGATCTCCTTCTATGATAAGGTGACACCCCCAGTAGATGAGGGAAAGGCTGTGGATGTTGTGTCGTTAGACTTCAGTAAAACCTTTGACACCGTATCCCACAGCATCTCCTGGAGAAACTGCAGCTCGTGGCCTGGATGGTGTATCTGGGGTGGGTAAAGAACTGGATGGAGGGCTGGGCCGAAGAGTTGTGGTGAACAGAGCCAAATCCAGTTGATGACCGGTCACAAGTGGTGTCCCCAAGGCTCAGTATTGGTACCAGTTCTGTTTAATCTCTTTGTCAATCATCTGGATGAGGGGATTGAGTGCACCCTCATTAAGTTTGCAGATGACACCAAATTGGGTGGGAGTGTTGATCTGCTGGAGGGTTGGAAGGCCATACAGAGGGATCTTGGCTGACTGAGGCCAGTTGTCTGAGGTTCAACGAGGCCAAGTGCTGGGTCAGGCACATAGGTCGTAACAACTTCCTGCAACACTACAGGCTTGGGCAAGAGCGGCTGGAAAGCTGCTGTTGGAAAAAGACCTGGGGGTGTTGATCAACAGAGGCTGAACATGAGCCAGTGTGTGCCGAGGTGGCCAAAAAGGCCACCGGCATCCTGGCTTGTATCAGGAATAGTGTTGCCAGTGGGATGAGGGAAGTGATTGTGCCACTGTACTTGGAACTGGTGGGGCCGCACCTTGACTCCTGTGTTCAGTTTTGGGCCCCTCATCATAAGAAGAACAGTGAGGCACTAGAGAGAGTGCAGAGGAGGTGATGAAGCTGCTGAGGGTCTGGAACACAAGTGTGATGAGGAGCAGTTGACGGAACTGGGGCTGTTCAGCCTGGAGAACAGGAACTGAGGGGAGACCTTCTCGTTCTCTGCAGTGCCTGAAAAGAGGATGGGGCATGGGAGATGTTGTTCTCTTCTCCCAAGTAGCAAGTGATCGGAGAAGAGGAAATGGTCCCAAATTGCACCAGAGGCGGTTCAGATTGGATTTTAGGAAAAAATAATCCACAAAAAGGGTTTTCAGGCATTAGAACAGGCTGCCCAGGGCAGTGGTGGAGTCGCCATGCCTGCAGGGGTTTAAAAGGAGTTTGGATGAGGTTCTCAGGGACATGGTTTAGGGATAAAGTAAGGTTATGTTTGGACTCACTGGTTCTGAGAGTCTCTTCCAACTGAAACGTTTCTATGATTCTATGATATAAACTGGAAAATTCTTCTATCACTTCTTCACACACCTGCCTCTTTACCCATACTCCTGAAACTTATCTAATTAAGTACACAATTCTTGAACACTAGATGTAAATGACAAAACTGACGTGGCTCCATCAGTCTGGTCTGATACCTGCCAGTCCCAGGCAAACACCTCAGGTACACGGGGGCCTCTCGAGGTTTGCGCTGGGTGCTTATAGTGAGACCATGGAGCTCAGCCCGAAAACCTGAGAACTCCCCTCAAAACTGAAAAACAAAACCAAACCACCAATGACAACAACAACAAAAAACTCCCCACTCTTATTTTTTTTATCAGATGAAATAATTCAGTATTTCCAATAAAATATCTGTGGAATTTCTATCCTGCCAAAATATGAATTTTCAGAAACCTGTCTGGACATTTGCACTTTCCATCGCTCCCCAGAGGTTCTTCACCTCTCACTCTTTGCTCATTCAGAGCCTCTCA